>NC_135756.1:22562884-22866346 GCF_041903045.1 Epinephelus lanceolatus
ACAACATTCTATGAAATGTTTGAAAAGTCTTACAAAAAGTGGGAATGCAGGAACATTTTAACATTTATTGGACTGTGAGTGAAGTATGTCGCAGCACCAACAATGTGAAAGGATATTTAAGCGTTGCCGTGATGTTAAAGCTTAGTAATTTTGTTGTATGAACACCCTGAAGTAGTCTTAAAATTATGGCACAGACATTATCATTATCATGATTTTGTATGAAGTAATGTAAAGCTCATGACCACCACATCATCCGCTAACTCACTCTGATGTCTTACAAAATGAAGACTTTTCAATGAAAATATTATGTATTATCAATAATTGTATCAAAACAAATATGTCTTTGCTATAAGATATAAGTGCTGAGTTTCTGCTATTGGCTGCACAAAGGTCTTAACAAACTACGAAACTTTGGTTGTTTTCACAACACATTCTCATGCCCAACTCGTCAAATACCGACCCTTGGTCAACGTGTCAAACTATGATGCTCTGGTTCCCCTCCATCGACAATATTGGACGCTCAGGAATGGCGTACAAATTTATGGTCATTACATGCATTGTTTTATCAATATAAACTCTAGTTTTCACAGGAAATGCAGTTTCCACGTGTTAAATGCGACAGACTCTTTTCAAAATTAACAATTATACGTAGGTTAAAAAAAAATTTAAAGTTTGCTTCCTTAGGTTAAGGCAACAATGCCCGTGGTTAGGTTTAGAAAAAAACATGATTTGGCTTAAAATAACGTTTGTTACTAGCGTAATGTAATGTCACGTGACTTACGTCAAAAGCCTAGTATGCTACACATACTAGCATGCTATGTTGTTACTGAGGGTGCTTTCACACCTGCCCTGTTTAGTTCAGTTCAATATATCTCAAGTTCGTTTGCCCTCTGAGTGCAGTTCGTTTGGACAGGTGTGAACACAACAATTGGACTGAGACCTTAAAACAAACTCTTGGTGCGGTTCATTTGTGGTGAGACATGTTCCGACCTCGATCTTCGATCTTGTTTGGGTTAAACATGAGCATGTTACAGTCCTGGAGGATTATTAATGTGCGCCTCCTTCTGTACTGCCTTAATATGCACATTCAGCGCATCCAATGCATCAAAACATTGTTTTCTAGTTGGAGCCGCGCCTCGTTTTCAAACTGTATGGTTTGACTAAAATGAACAATGACAGCAATATAGTCCACGATGACCAGCGCTAAAATCAACCTGCGTAGTTGTCCCTCCATTGTGACATTAGAAAGTGTCGCATTTATCTTGCAAGTGTCCTCTTCTTCAACGTTCTGTTTACTTCCTGGATTTTTCCCACATGGAAATTCTGACCAATCAAGAGCAGCTTTCTCGAGCAGGCATTTTATCTGGTCCGCTTGTAAATGTTGCCATGACAACATGAACCAACTCTAGGCTTTGTAGAGAAAGTAGTCCCTGATTCGGACCAAAGCAAGCGAACTCTAAGTCTGAAAGCTCCCTTAGTTTCACACGGGACAAAACAGCGAGCTCATGGGTGAAAGTCCAGAGTTTGTTTGACCCATTGACCTCTTCTCCCACTCGCTCTTTATGTTATGATAGTTGCTCGGAGCATCAAAAACTGCAGCCCCCCTGTGCGTCCTATACTGCCGCTAAAGGGCGACCAATGACCAAGTGTCTGTGTTTGACAGGTTGGGTATGAGAGCATGTTGGACCCCAGATTTCATATAATATAGTTAGCCAATTACAGAGTCAGTGTATATAACATACAGTCGTGGCAGTGCCAGACACTTGGCTCCTTTATTTAAGGGAGATGTGAAAAGAGTAAATTTGCTGCACTTTTCTACACTCCGAGTATTTTAAGCAGTGAAAAGTTTGCTTGCTCATACGTGTTAAAAAAGACACCAGACCGTGCAAAGTGACTGACACTGGAAAAAGTGCAACCCAGATGTCTTATACACACTCACAGTAGAGTGACAGAACATGACTATTTGTAACAGACTTTTTCTATACGATTTGTTTGGTAATATCTAACATTGCTGCCTTTTCTAGTTGCTTGATATTCACGAGTTCATCTCATAACACCCTCCTGTATAGGCACTGTAGCAGAGTGGACTAACTGTATGTGTGTGTGTGTGTGTGTGTGTGTGTGTGTTAGCGGCTGCAGTCGCACTCCTGCAGCCACCCACTGCGTTCAAAGCGGAGCTAACCACATCATTAGGACTGCAGAGCTCATTACTGGTTCAGCAGATATACTGTATAACTCACATCCTCCACAGAAATCCAGCACTGCGGGGGTCAGAGAAGGGATTTGTTGGAGGGTGGGACTACCTGCTCACAGACAGTGTAGTCAGTTGAGCGTTTGATGGTAGGGCTTGGTGACAATTTAGCATGAATCCAGATCAAAGCGAGCCTTTTGTGGCAGTCGCTGTATTCACAAGTGACGACTACAGGATATTGTGAAAGGAAAACTATTGTTCATTACAACTTGAGTTTTATTTTAATTGCTCCAGCAAGTAATTGTGAAATAATTGCCATTACTTTTAATGTTAAAATGAAGTGCAGCACAGTACAGGTACAGAACAGTCTGACTGACTCAGTTGTCAGTTATGCAGCAGTATCTGTTGGTTATACCAGACCAAGTAAAGCTCTAGCTGCAGAACCCTGAGTGAAGGTACGTTTTATTGATTATGAAGCCACCTTTTCATTTGTAAGAGACAGAATGTAATTTCTTCTTCTTACTTTAAAGGTTAAAACGTAATAACGCACCAGAATCAGTGCATTACAGCCACAGTGCTCCAAGCTAGTTTATGTTTTTTTGACATTTTTTAGCTCGATAATTGGCTGGACAGACTCAAACTAGAGCGCTGTTGTTACTTGGTGTCAGCACCATACAAACAGCATACAGGATGCCTCTGTCGTGCCATTTGAATGGTTTACTACCTCCTGTTTCAAGTCACATGTTCTTCAGAAAATCCTTTCAGCATAGGAAAAAGCATCTCTTACTTTATGCTCCCAAATTTATTGACAAGGCTTATTACTGACCAGGAAAGGACTCGGTATGGAAGCAAAAAAATGCTGTTGCGACTTAAATCATGTGAGCTATGAAATATAAAAACTTTGAAATGCAGTTATTTTAGAATATTTAACATAAATATGTGTTAATGTTAAAATTTGATATGTAATTGAAACACCCCTGCATTTATAGCTTTGAAATATTTACTATGATATTTGAATTTATGTGGTTTGAATTCCCAAGTGGCACTGCTCAGGTTTTATTAACAGGCCGCTCTAATCGAATAAAGATCAGCAGCACAAGCAGCTTATGTTTATTGTAAGATGGCGCCCTCTAGTGGCCTTAGGACTTATAATAGAAGCAGAGGAGGAAGTGAGGTGCGTGGCATAAAAAGCGACAAAGTGCGTGTAATGTTGTAAAAAGACGGAAGTCTCTATAGGTTGGGTGGTGGAAGGGTCAAACAGGCACAGGACTTTCAGCCAGAAGACCAGTGTTTGTGCCCCAAATCAATGATGGATCCTTTTAATTACACTGATTTATTGACATATATGACGTGATGTCTGTCACATGACATACATGACGTTACATTAGTAACAAAAGGACTTATTTAAAGTTAAACCATATTTTTTTTAATCAAACCTAACCACCTAGTTTTTTTGCCTAAACCCAACCAGTAGGTTTTACAGTGTAATGGCAGCCACTTTATAATTTTAAGGACATGTTTGAAACTGCGATTGTTAGGACGCCAACATGTGTCACTTTGAAGATGATCCTATATGTTGTTTTGGAAGTCAGTCATGATGCTACAAACTAAACTAAAATGGTTAATTTGAATCTAAAAATTCAAATCAAGTAAATTTGCTCAAATTAGATTATTTAAATTCAGAAATGAGGCATAAAAATTTTAACATTCGGGTTACCAAGGATAAGGACGGGGCCTCACTGGAATCGATCAAAGTCTATTTGGTTACATCCTGTCCACCAGAAGGTTCAGATGAGAGACTGGAAACCATGTTTCATTTTGTTTATCTATTTATTTTAAATCTGAATTTGTGAATTTGGGGAAAAAAATTAGTTTAAATTTAAATTTTAAATATGAAGACATGCGCTGAAGTCAAGCCATGTCTATTCAGATAGGTTACAACTTTAAATATTTAAAATGCTATGAATTCACTGATATTTAATTTTAAGCATTTCTTCACTTTCAGAAATTTATTCATATATTGCTAATATTTTTTGGCCTTTCTTTGCTTCCATACATTGACACACAAACACATACACATTATCACCATGCAGTCATTGGCGCCAGTTATTCTGTGTCAGTCTGCTTTAGGTGGACAAATATTATTAATATAAGTTTATATCCTTTTTCCATCATGGTGCAGCAGCTCACGAACTTGCCAAGCCCCTAAAAGTGTGCGAAGTGTGTGTGTATGTGTGTGTATGTGTGCGTGCATGCGTTTGATATAAGTATACTTTGCGTGTGTGTGTGTGTGAGTGCGTGAGTGTGTGGCGCCTTTATAAGAGTGTTTTAATAGACCATGTGAGGTGTTAACACACATAAGATCTTTGTTTACTAAAGCTATCCAAATAATATATTGTATGCTCGTCATATCTTCTTAACAACGTGCACTATGTTTGCATGTACAGTTTTACAAAGGATGCACCAGTTCCTTTTGTTGAAAACTGCGTGTTTTGAAATATAAAAATCTATATGAAAAATTAACTGTACAAAATGGCCTTAAATCTTTCACTGATTTTCTTGGAATTGTGCGATGCCTTCTTCAGAAAAAAAAAAGAAAAAGAGAATTGTTTCAAGGAATTAATGGTTATCTATTTTGTGTCAGTGTTTCTATTGCTTTCTAGTGGATTTTTCTTTGCACAAGTTCAGTTATGGAGAAAAGAATTATCTTGTACTTTTTTGAAACCGTGATTAATCAGAGAAAGCATGGCTGAAGTACTGATTGTCTGATAATACATATAATAGATGACTATTTCTGTATTGAACTATGGATTTTTAAATAAATATTCATATTAAACTCAAAAGTTGCAGAAAGTTTTTCCCTCTGGTGTTTGTCTGTTCCCTCCTCTCTCTTTTCAAAGCTTATTAGAACTAATATGTGGTTTGTTTCCTCTGGTAGGATAATTATAGTACATGAAAATCATCCCACACCAAAAGCACACAAAGCACACGGACACAGGAGCGCTAGCCTCCAGCGAGGCGCTGCAGCAAAACATGAGAAACATATAACGCTCTGTGTTTCACCACCCAGCCCTGGTGTGAATCTGAACCTGTCACCCGCCTGCTGAAGTGGCAGCTCTTTCCTCACATGTAAAATTGAAAAATATTTATTTATGAGAGTAATTGGCAGATGTTTAAAGAGGCAATTAGTCAGACTGTCAATGCCCCGTCACAGAGAGACACCAGAATGTGTGTGTTTATGTGCCAGGAGGAGTTGATAGGGTTCTTCATCAGCGCTCAATAACTCAGCGAGTTCTCTGACAGGTGCTGAGATCCCTAATTTTCATAAGGCATGATCCAGCTTGTTTTTGTCAGCATTTTAGGAGATTCTCAGTCTCGGTCGTGCCACTCAGAGTGACGGAGGGGTTACAGAGTGTTGCTGCAGCAGTGAATGTTGAACTGTGAGAGAGGTTAATAAAGGTCAAAGCTAATTCAGAACTTAAAGGTCTGACATTTGGGGAAATATACTTATTTGCCTTCCTGCCGAGGAGTCATACCACTCTCATGTCTGTGCATTAGATGCTGGAGATGGGAGCTGATTAGCTTAGCTTAGCTTAGCTTAGCTTAGCTTCCTTGTTTCATGTTATTCATTCATGTTTAATCTGCTTCCTGTTTTATTTTCTATTTTCTCTCCTCATGTGTCGTGTCTGGTTTTACTTCCTGTCTTTGTGTGTTTTCCTGCCTGTTTTCTGTCACACCTGTCTCATTAGAGGCCGTTTACACTTGGCCGGCTATTTTCATAAACGGACATTTCACCGTCTCTGTTTTCAAAAAGATCTTCGTTTACACTTACCCGTGTATATATACACAAGAGCATGCCAAACCTGTAGGTGGCAGTGTAACGAGAAGCTCAAGCCTTCCATGTATCCACTGTCACCATAGCAACATAGGTCGCACTTTTGACACAGGCGCAAGTTCTGGCGCATACTGTGACGTCGGCTGCCTATAACTCTGTTTATCTGCGTTTATCTCAGTTTACATGCAAACGCACAACCGGAGTTTTCCAAAATCTCCACTCTGGCCAGAGTTTTTAGAAAGACTCGTTTTCAGAGGAGAAATCTCCGTTTGTGTGTAAACGAAGGGCACAAACGAAGGAAGATGTCTCCGTTTATCAAAATCACCGTGTACGTGTAAACAGCCTCTTAGTCCTTCCCTGTTCCCACAGTATTCCCTTCACACCTATTCTGTATCAGTCTTGTTTGCTCCACCCTAGTGTTCCCCTCCACACCCTTGTTGTTGTGTCTTCCTACTCCAGCTGTGTCTCATTCCTGTGATTAGTTTTCTGTGTATATATACCTGTGTGTTTAGCATTGTTAGCTGCAAGCCACCGGCTCAGCCATGTCCATGTTTTGAACAGTGTGCAGACAATCCCACCCTGTCCCAAATATCGGTCTGTTGATTTCAGTGAGTTAAGCAAATAATAGCCCAGGCTATTAACTTAAGTTTTATGGTATGTAGGTTCATGAGACCATGCTACAACAAATCTGTAATTCAAACAATCGTGCTCATCATACAAAGAAAGCTAACTGCATTGTCAGAAACAGAAAGCAAAAAAATACTTTTTGCTACACACAATCTGATATATTTTTGCATTTTTCTTGTGAATTACTAGAACATTCCCCCTCTGCAGTCCTCTAAAAAGTATTCAGATAAAAGAAACTGAGAAGGAATTTGGTTAAACTGGTCACAACCCAGTGGACAGACATGTGCAGCCTGCGTAAAGTGGTGCAAGAAGACACACAGGGTCTTTTGTAATACTTTATTTTCAGTGTTTAATTTCTTAGTTAACAATACTAACATCTTGAGCACTAGTTACAGTAACACCAATTATTGGAGTTAAAACGACTTGTGTTGCCAGGCAGGTCAAGGTGACGCTTTTATTTAAGACCTAAGACATTGATAACCAGTTGTTTTGTGGGTTGGTTGGCACATCAATAAAGGTCACCAGGGACTTGATGTATTTCTGTTGCTATTTTGATGCGTTTTGCATTATAAAACATATTAAGTTCACCATATAATGACAACATTCACTGTCACTCTGTAATCACTGTTCATATATGTCCATATGAGCTGCTGTTTACGTGGGAACTTCACCTGCCATATGTCTGAGAGTCACAATTAACATCCTTCCTTCAAAGTTAATTGCGACAGGCTTGGTAAAAAAAAACACATGATGATCTGTCACATACTGTATGTTAATGAGCTCTCACCCTCAGGTCTGTTATTTAGGTAAACAACATGTTGTGTGGAGGAAGAGAGTCAACAACATATGGATGCCAATTATCTCTTTGAGAAGCAACACGGGGGACGCCAACAAAGAAAGTAGCAAATCAGACAATGACGTGTTACTTTGAAAACAAAGTTTTAGCCTAATAATTACGTATTAAATATACTACATATTGGTGCAGAGCACAGTTCAAGACATAAAATAAAACAAACAAAAACAAACAATAAAATAACTGCTTTAACTTTAAAATAAAAGAAAATAAAATTAAGTAAAATGGCATTAAATGAAATAAAATAAAATATATAACAATAAAATAACTACTTTAACTTTAAAATAAGATAAAATAAAATTAAGTAAAATGACATTAAATGAAATAAAATAAAATCAAAAACAATAAAATAACTGCTTTAACTTTTAAAAAAAAATAGATAAACAAAATAACTGCTTTAACTATAAAATAAAATAAAAAACAATAGAATAACTGCTTTAACTTTAAAATAAGATACAATAAAATTAAGTAAAATTACATTAAATGAAATGAAACAAAATAAAATATATAACAATAAAATAACTGCTTTAACTTTAAAATAAGATGAAATAAAATTCAGTAAAATTACATAAAATAAAATATAACAATAAAATAACTGCTTTAACTGTAAAATAAAATCAATTAATATGAAATAAAATAAAATAAAATATATAACCATAAAATAACTGCTTTAACTGTAAAATAAAATCAATTAATATGAAATAAAATAAAATAAAAATATATAACAATAAAATAACTGCTTTAACTGTAAAATAAAATCAATTAATATGAAATAAAATAAAATAAAATATATAACAATAAAATAACTGCTTTAACTTTAAAGTAAAATAAAATTAAAAAAACAATAAAATAACTGTTTTAACTTTAGAATAAAATAAATTAATATGAAATGAAATGAAATAAAATAAAATATATAACAATAACATAACTGCTTTAACTTTAAAATAAAATAAAGTCAAATGAAATAAAATAAATATATAACAATAAAATAACTGCTTTAACTTTAAAATAAGATAAAATAAAATTAAGTAAAATGACATGAAACGAAATGAGATAAAACAAAATAAAATGAAATTCAGTGGGGAAAATAAGGAGTGGAATTATCCAGATTGCTAGCATGGACTTGAATGTGTCATTGACATTTCAGAATGGATGGCTCGTCTTGTGTAAAATAAAGTAAGACATCCTCAGTTCATATGTCAAACTTGTGTAGATACTACAGGTGGCTCATGCTGACAGACGTAATCAAATACGCCTTCCAAATAGGCCCCAATCAATCACCATCAACCCTCTCGTGTGTGTTACATAGATGTCAGGTGTTGGCCCGTCCATTTTTTTTTTTCACCTCATAAATACACTCATAAATTTAGAGAGCGGACAAAATTGGCTGATGACTTTGCCTTATCACAGATCCGCATTTGCATATATTTGCAAAACAAATCCACTCAGTCGGCTTCACATTTGGCCCTCATAGAAATTTAGCCTGAAATTGAGGATCGGCGGCCTGAAGTGAAGCAAAATTAGAGCTAAAATGAAGTTTGTACATCTAAATAAAATAGAAGGATATCAGATGGGGATGAATTATGTGAGGTTTGTCATGTCGGGCAGAGGAGAGGGCTGTGTCGAGGATGTGTGGAGGGTCTATGTGTGTGTGTGAGGGAGGTAATGGTGTGTGCATATTCTGTTCAAGGGAATTTATTTTAGTTGTCATATAAAATGGCACTCAGCATCAAATGTTCCACCAAATGCAATATTCATTAATTCCATCTTTGCAGCAGCCTTGACATTACTTTACTGTCTGCTGGAGAAAATAATATATGTCTGTTCTGCACATGAAAAACTATTAAAACATACCAAATATTAATAATGTCCTTAACCTGTCTGACAAAGCATACTGGTGTATGATTTTTCTGAAGCACAGAGACGTTTTTAATATCCAGTCTAGACTAAAGACAGGCTTTCTTTGCAGCAGCTGCATGGAGGATGAAGTCAGGTCTTCAAGGGAATTCAACTCACCTGGTCTGACTGCACGCTGCTGTACTTAAGTTAGCGGCAGTTGCTCAGTCTCTGGTTTGCTTGGATGCATCATATTAAAACCTCCGGGTTTTCATTTTGGTCTGTAGTGTAGCTTCTTTTCTCTCTTTTTGTTGGGTTTAGGTAAATCTTTTTGTCCTTTCTCGAGGCAGACTTAGACATGGGAATGCGAACAGTGTTCATATTCTGTTATTCTACTGACTTTGTTCCTTGTTTCATGTTATTCATTCATGTTTAATCTGCTTCCCATTTTATTTTGTAGATTCTCTCCTCATGTGTCATGTCACACCTGTCTCGTTAGTCCTTTCCTGTTCCCAGAGTCTTCCCTTCACACCTGTTCTGTATTAGTCTTGTTTTTTTCCACCCTAGTGTTCCCCTGTGTCCTCCTGCTCCAGCTGTGTCTTGTTCTTGTGGCTACTATAATGACTCTGGGGACACTGTTTAGCGTTTGTGTGAGATGCGCCATGCTTTCCATCAACTCTAACGTAAACCCCTCTGCATCACTATTAGATTGGCGTAGTTTCAAGGTGAAATGGTTGGCAGAAGGGGAGTTGTAGGTGGATTGGTCAAACAAACACTGGACTTTGACCCAGGAGAGCAGCATTCAAGACAAACAAACAACAACATTGGTTGTGGTGTTTGTGCCACTCAAAGGCGGGTGTTTTTGCAACTCGGTCTCATCCGGCGCTTGGGCAGTGACTTGCGGCATCAGACACTGACGGAAGAAGCTGCCCTTTAGCATCGGCATGATATGTTACCAGTCGCTGTTATAGTTTCACTAACAAAGACCACACCAACATAGATTGCATATAAACAGTT
Organism: Epinephelus lanceolatus; assembly: GCF_041903045.1. Classification (NCBI taxonomy): domain Eukaryota; kingdom Metazoa; phylum Chordata; class Actinopteri; order Perciformes; family Serranidae; genus Epinephelus; species Epinephelus lanceolatus. The sequence goes on from NC_135756.1 coordinate 22,573,244, forward strand.
TATTGGTTATGATGGATTAAGGAGAGCTTGGATGATGAAGTAGCGGTTTGGAAGAGGGATGCAGGTATGCAGGGGTCAGGGTTTTGGGGATGGTGGGATGAGGGTAAAGGGATGCAGGATGAAGGAAGGGGGATGTGGGTAAGGGATGTGGGATGTAGGGTGAGGAATGAGGGTAGAGGGATGTGGGATGGAGGGAGAGGGATGAGGGGTCATTGGATGACGGATGTATAGGATGGGAGGAAGTGGTGGAGAGGATGCAGGGTTTAGGTGTGGATGGATGTATTGGTTTGGCGGAGTCAGCTGGTGGCTGTAAGACCGGATGGAACCAGGCAGGGTTGAGACTCTGAGTCGGGGAACCGTCTCTCGCAGACTCCTGTTGTACGGAGCCCCCCGGTTCCTGTATTCAGACAAGGAGAGAAGTAGAAAAGAGGGGGTCGGGGAGGGAGGGATGTGGAAACAGAGTCAAAGGATGAGGAAACGGATGAGGTGTGCTAAAGTACTCATAGTACAGAAATGGGTCTGTCTGAGGCGTGATCTTAGTTCCCGAATCTTGATATAAAACATTAAACGGTGCAGAGCAGCGCCAGGGGGAAACGCATTGGGACAAGAGCTAAAGTTAAGGTGGCGAAAGTTCAATGAGGATGGGTGGGAAGGGTTGGTGTTCGCGCCCCATAACATTACGTTTTCCTAAACCAACCACGTGTTAGTTGTTAAAAGAAAAAAAGTCAATTCGCATTGCTGTACTGACGTAGTGCTTTTATTTTGAAAGAGACTGTATGCAAACGGTAAATTCCCTGTGAAAACGGAAGTGTATTTTGAAATAAGACAATGCATGTAATCGACGTACTTTGACACAGCGTCATGGCACGTCAACAGCCAACACACCCAGGGTACCTTGCACGTCGTATTTGGATGTTGAAGGTCCATGACCAAACGTCTCTGTCACTAGGTCAGAGCGAGAATGTGTTGTTTTGAGACACACAGCTGTCTTTTTGGCTGCGCTTGTGCCACTTAGAGCTGGATTTTTTTTAGCGACACCCGCCATCTTTACCTAACCACAACCAGGTAATATTGTTGCCCTAAAAAATGCACACGTTCTCATTAAGTGGATTGTGTCCCTTGTGTCCCACTCAAATCCTAAGCACATGACTGACCCTGGCTGATTATACTAAATGCAGCAGCACCTTATGCTATTGTTCTCTGCTACTAACTATAATTGCAAGATTTGAAATACAGCGGAGAGTCAGATGAAGACCAATGCAAAGTTGATTTGAGTCCTTCTTTTAACTGCACTAACAGGAGAGCTTTGTGAGTGCCTCTTGCTGCTTTAAATACCTTTATTTCCCCAGCGTCTCTTGAGGCCAACGGAGGAGATGGATGGATTGATTGAGGGGTGAGGAGAGGCAGAGTGAGTGGAAAGGTGCTAATATCACTGTCAATCAACATCTAATGCAGCGCCAGCAGAGGGAGAGAGAGCGTGTCGTCACACTGGGTACAAAACACAACATACTGCAAGCACAAAATCACACACACACACACACACACACACACACACACAGAGCACAGAGGAGGAACACTGCTCATTAACAGCACCAGAGAAAAACATCAAGGCCACCAACAGCAAGCTACACCTGGAGGATAAGATGCTCCAAATGCAGGAGGAATAACAACCTGATATACACGCTCAGATAACAGCATCCAGCCTATAAGGGAACAAGACATAATTCTTTAATTGTTTAAATACTTATTCACCAAATGATTATGTGCTAATTAGTCGACGCTTAAAGGTCGTGAGAGGTTTCTGTTCCCTCCAAAGACTCGATGTCTTAACACTTGAGTAAGTCTAATGAACACTGTGGTCGGTGTCTGTCAACCAGGGTTGTAATTATGTTCGCTTGTCACTTCCTGACACAGTCTGTAGCTTAGCAACCTGCCACAGCGACGGAGCTAAAGTTGGCTCTCATTTGAATATTCCCCAGAAATTAAAAGAAAGAAAACGACTCAGGTGGTCGGTGCAAGTGCAGAGTTGCATTTCCTCAGCTTGAATGTCTCATCAGGATGCCTCCAAATCACCAAATTCCCTCACACGCAGCCCTCACGACGCCATGGAAGTTTTACAGACAGCGCGCAGGAAGTGGTGATATGAATGTGGGCAGGTTGCATAATTACTGTGTGCCGTTAATAAAACAAAACACATGTTTTGGCCACTTCGCCCACTGAACTCCCACTGTTCTTATTTAAATAGAACATTTTCCTTATGTGCTGTAATTGTTTTTTAAAGGTGCTAAGAGATGGTGTGTTCAGGTTCATGTATTCTCAAGACAGTCTGTGTGGTAGGTTTATCTAACAGCATATGTGATGTCTAAATGAGATTCTATTTTTGTTGAAAGAAGAGGTGGCACTTATTGTTAAACTTTATTTTATAATATTCTACTTACCTGCAAGAGTGGTTAAACACAGTGCAGCAGACATTAAAATGATTGATGTTGTAGCTATTGTCATTACTGTTTGCCGTGCATCTCTCTGTCTCTCTGTACACATGGCATCTATTGCACGTCTGTCCGTCCTGGAAGAGGGATCCCTCCTCAGTTGCGCTTCCTGAGGTTTCTACCATTTTTTCCCCCTTGTTAAGGATTTTTTGGGGGAGTTTTTCCATGTTTGCTGTGAGGGTCCAAAGGACAGAGGGATGTTGTATGCTTTCTGAGGCAAACTGGGATTTTGTGATATTGGGCTTTAGAAATAAAACTGAATTGAATTGAAATGCTGACTTTAATTCCTCAATATGGGTCAGTCTTTTAAAACCTTGGATTTTGCATGTCCAAAGTCCAGCCCAGGGGCCCGTTAAGGCCCCAGACCAGTTTTAAATGGCCCGCGGCTAACAACAAAATCTTCGTTAGTCAAACAAGTTCACTTTGCAATTTTCCTCATAATGGCAGGACTATCATACAGTTTGTAGACACGCACCAAGTAGTAACTGTGCAGGTGGAACTAATGTATTTTCATAAACAGTTAGTAAAGAAGCAAACTAATGGACCTAGCAACTGACATTTTCTGGTAGCAGACATGTATGGGGTTACATTTAGGGTAACGTTTTGCTGCATTTAGCTTCAAACTATGTTTAAAAAAGTGGTGTGAATTTTTTAAAGTCACTTTTTTTTTTTTACAACATTTACAGCAATATTAGAAATATGTTAAATATAATGTCACAGTTAAATCTAAATATTAAATGTTAAATCTAAATGTTAAATGTTAAATCTAAATGTTGAATCTAAATTTAAATGTTAAATCTAAATCTAAATATTAAATGTTAAATCTAAATGTTAAGTCTAAATCTAAATGTTAAATTTAAATCTAAATAATAAATGTTAAATCTAAATGTTAAGTCTAAATCTAAATGTTAAATCTAAATCTAAATATTAAATGTTAAACCTAAATCTTAAGTCTAAATCTAGATGTAAAATGTAAAATCTAAATGTGCTGTAACTAAATATTTAGCTAATATGCAAATGGTTACTGCCGGTCAGCAGAAGTACCAAAATAAAAGCCCGTGTGGTTAGACTGTGTTTATAACATCAAATAACAAATTAAGACCAAACTAACCGGAGAAAATGAACACTTGAGCATACATCAGCATGATAAGAACTACCTGAAATGACAGAAACCATGTTTGGGGAAAAGTGTCTTGACGTGTACTTTGAGTTTATAGTGTTGAAGCTAAATGTGGCAAAATGTTGCTGTTAATTTCAGTGTGAGCCACTTTACAAACAGCACCCCATGGACATAGCCACTTAAAAAAGTCTTCGTACACTGGAGGAGTAACTGGTGGTGTGTAGTAACTGAGAGTGGAGTAACTGGTGTGTCTAATCCATCAACCAGCACTTATTTCAGTGAGAAATATTAATTTTTTAAACAGTTTTTCTCTCATTCAGTGGACCAACGGAGGCTGGCAGCAAGTTGAGGAGACAAAATCCAAAATTAAAAGTTTGTACAGAAATACAGTTTATCTTTATGGATTATATTGACAAGAATACTGTTGACATATGACGGCTTTTATCTTGTGTTTCCAGAGTTGTTTTTGTGGACACCTAAGGAATTGTTAATAGGTTTATTTCTTAAGGGAGTTTGGCGAAATATTATCCACCGGGAGCAGGATTGGAAATAATCTCCAAAGGAGGTAGTAGTTGTAGTCTTGCAGATAGTGACCCTGCAGGATCCTGCAGTCTTTGCAAAAACTAAAAACTCACACTGTCTTTAGATGTCAGAGGGTGTCAGACTTTAGTCTTTTAAAAGTCTTTTCAAAGTATCTCTTCTAGTGTAAGGTAGACATTAGTGTGGTCATTGCCCTACCCTTTGATTGATTCATATTTCCCATAGATAACTTAAAAAATACTATCAAATTATTCCAAAATGCCCTCTACTGTTGTGACAGTCATAGAATAAAGTCATTTTGACATGTCATGGTAGCATATGGTGTCCTCTACTTCTCCATCTCTTCTCTCTGCTCTGTATCTTTGTTGAAGATATGATCAGGACACAAACTGCAGGCTAATTAAATCATGATCTCAAGAAAACAATTTACCGTCAAGGTGTATTTATATAATTGGAATTCTAATTGCAGAATGAGATAATGAAGTTGTAATCACGAGGAAACAAAGTTTGATATCTCAAGATTAAAGGCTTATTACGTTGTGATAGACAACGAGATCTCTCTGAGAGATAGTGATGTAGTAGTTCTGTAATGTGAAAAATGTTTTTGCTCTGTGTCATTTATGCTCATTTAAAACCAATGAAATTAAACATGCAGGTGAAGAGCTGCAACGCTCACCGTGCTTCTTCATTACAGTCCACTAACACCAGCACCAGCAGGGCTAAGTGAGACGAAGTAGCAACTTGGCCACCTGGTTGATGAATGTTTTTTATTGTGCTTGCTGTGTTTAATCGGTAGACACCACACACACACACACACACACACACACACACACACACATTCACGGGAACCTTGCCTTTGTCTCAATTAGCACTACATATGAGGCCACTTGTTCTCCCTAACCTGGCTTGATATATTATGCATCACAGCTAAGCGTTTCCGTGCGTGCGTGTGTGACAGTGTGTTTCCACTTGGGCTAACAATGCATTATGCAGCGAGACAGGAGGCAGATGTACTGGGTGCGAGGAGCCTCGTTGCCTTGTAAGTTTTCGTGTGTGTGTGTGAGAAAGAGAAGCCGATGGGTCAGCGGGGAGTCTGCTGAGTTTCTGTTGCGTTGTGGTCTCTCCACTCACACATGATCTAAGAGTGTGAGTTTCTACCATGTGAATGTGAATACATGTATGTGTGTTGACGTGTGTGTAGGAAGTAGACGGATGTACAGTGACAGGGTCGAGAGTGTCGGAGGTGTTTGAGGATCCTCTGACAGCGGTGACCTCGCTGACGCTCTGCTGACTCCACACACTCACACAAACTCTCACTTGGAGACACATTCTGTTTATAGCATACATGACATGCCCCTACAAACCGCGCCTACCGCTAGCACAAGACAAACCCACTGACATGATGGCTATCTGAACCCTGCTATAATGCTACACTGCAGTGAATAAATGAGAGCAATGTAGCAATAATTCACTTTATAACTCATAATATGTAAATCACTTTAGAGATGATCAGCAATCTCCAAGAGCACGGAGCAAAGGTTGGTCTATGGAATCAGCCACGAGACCAAGGCCATGATCATCGAACAGGATCAACACCACCCACCACTCACTCTAGGCGAGTATGACATCAATTACATCGAGAACTTCACGTATCTTGGCAGTACAGGAGATGTGGAGAAAGACGTATGAACGAGAATTGGCAAAGCTGCAGGAGTGTTCCAACGGCTCTGCAACGTATGGTTGTCCAAAGCAATCACTACGGCCATCAAGCTATGCCTGTATATGTCTGTGGTCATTCCAACAGTGACCTACGCCTGTGAGACATGGATGAGGACTGCCAGCATTACCAACATGTTGGATGTCTTCCACCGACGATACCAGAATCATCTTGAGGCTCTCACGGTGAGACCACATCACCAACGATGAGGTGATGAGAAGGGCAGGGGTGGCGCTACTGTCTGACATGGTCTCTGACAGGAGAAGAAGAATGGCTGGACACGTACTCCGACTGCCAAGAGAGAGACCAGGGAGTGTGGCAATGGACTGGATGCCTGAGGGCAGCGAGAGGAAGAGAGGTAGGCCAAAGAAGATGTGGAGACAGACGTTTAAGGAAGACCTAAGTGAGATGGGTGTCAGCTGGCATGGTGAAAGGGGGGTCGCCAGGGACCAGAGCAAGTGGAAGGGACTCGTCGCCCAATGTTCCAATAGGAACGAGAGGAACTAACTGTGTGTCTCAAATCACATACTTCCGTTAGTACACTTCCATGTGGTATACTATGTGCACTATGTACTTATTGGCGTAGTGCACAAATTTTGACAGGGTTGTCTCAAACCAAACACGGCCATTGTGCACTTACCGGAAATGACAACGTCAAAATGTGCAGCTGTTAGCTAGTTAGCAAACTCGCATTAGCATTCACGTTATTGTTTGTGGAATTTGATCAATGCAGCGACGTTCTCGGTCACACAGTCCTCGGCCACCATTTCCAGTTTGAAAAGTGGTCCCTCCCCTTCTGCTACGTAGCCAAGATGGCGACCATTGAGGGCGAGAAGCGTCCATAGTTCCACACTCAACTTCTCGACCGTTTTGAGTGCACCATCTGGGTACTCATAGTGCACTGCACTTTTCCATACTTCTCAGTGTGAACGCACTTATGCACTCAAAATATTAAGTGTAAACTACAGAAGTACGTGATTCGAGACACAGCACAAGTCTAAGTAACTAAGTAAATCACTTTATAGTTAACAAGATATAACATGTGCCATTAGCCTTATCCCAACCTTAACTGCCTCTGTTTTAAAGTAATACATCATAGCTAGCTAATCGCTAACTTAGCATAAGCATTAGTAACGTCCTGCAGTTCTTTGGATGTTACTGAATCACTAGAATCAGTTGATTAAAAAGATTTGTACAAAAGATTTGTTCACTGAATCGTTGAGTGCTTGGTGGGAGGAGCCCTGACTGTGTACTGCGTAGTCCGACTCACTGAACTGATAAACGGCTGAGCTGCTGCTGCGTCTGCCCTGCACTGGTGAGTCTCATTGTTGGCCAGCCTAACGTTTTAAGTTTGTTTATCTGGAAACTAAGTCTGTTAAAACAATGGGGAGGTGTGTGATTGTGTTCATGTGGCTTGACTCCTGCCTACATTAGCTGTTAGGTTGGAGAAAATGGTCTCTATAAAAGTGTATCTCCGAGAAGAAATGATTTGAATCACTCAGGGATCGGGGTATGTCATTCACCGAGTGATTCATCACGCAGTAGGCAGTCCCTCCCTGCACCCTGGCTGCCTCGCTACTCGCGAGTGATTCATCGTTTGCATGGACCGAATTGGTAGTTCCACTCCCGGCCTGCACGCTCGCTGCTGAGCTCAACTGAACTGAGAAACGAACGAATCAGTTCCAGAAGTGATTCAGTTCAGTACGTTCACTCAACTGATTCGTTCTTTTGAACGATTAGTTCGCGAATGACACAACACTACTGTGTGTCAGAGTAGAGGTAACTGAGCTCCAGTAAGTTACTTTGCCAAAGTTCACAAACAAGAGACATGTCAGACACCTTTATTTACTTCTACTTTTCAACAGAATAAAGCACGTTACCAGCTGTAACCAGACAGCGTTTTGTTAGCGTCATTACCTCGTGGTTGAATCTTCTGTGTGAATGCAGCAGTCATACAAACAGCCCAGCCGCTACAAGTCATTCAAATTCAAAGAATTTTGGACCAATTTTAGCACAGTTTGGATTGTTACAATTTACAGAAGTGTGTTTATGAAAGACAATACTTTATTCTCATACCATATTTTTTTATCTTTTGTAAATGGTAACTGTGATATTTCTATATTTAAAATCAGCGTACCTTAAACGATTAAGTTCCAAGTATATTTTTCCTGCATTTAAAGTTGTTGCCATGGTTACAATCTTTTAAATAAATGAAGACTTGATTAAAAAAAAGACATAATTACAGCAACACTTAAAATAAATCATGTCTCTGACAGCCTTCATAGTGATGTGAGCATTTTTCTTTTTTACACTGACAGCAAAACAAATCTGCTTCTCTGGGATACGGGCCACTGTATTGCTCATATGCTACGTCTCCTTATTGATGTTGATGTGATACATATGAAACGTACAAAGGTAAAGTATTCAGCTGCTATCAAGACATCTTACCAAGTCACGTTGTTTGTTCAGAGCAAATGTCTCCACATTTTACAACATTTAACTTTTTGCAGTGCAGCAATCAAATGCCTACACTCACCAGAGAAATTACACTGTGAGAGGCCTTAAAACTGATCAGACATCCTTATAAAAGAGAGGCATTTATTCTCTAACTCACAAGAACCCCGTGCTGGGGAGACAGACTGGAAAATGAAAAGGTCTCTTTTGTAGCCGCCCACTGTAGGGCTGATAATAATTATCAGGAATGGCATGTGCCTTGCCTTTGAAATAATGACACTGACAGTTAAAGGCAGTGTATTACTTCTCTGGTCAGTAGCTCTAATAAACTGTGAGAAATTGAAGGAGATGGTTCAGTAATACTCAGATTAGTTGTACAGAGCTGCAGTACGACACACAAGCTGAGGTATCAGATCAGGTGCTGATGCCAATGCGTATCGCTTTTGTTCAGTCCCGTCACATATTTCGTTGAAGTCTTCGTAATCCAACATCTCATTTTGTTCACAGTGTCTGTTGTAAAATATTTAGAACAGACTTTCAATGCTTCCGCACCGGTTATAGACATGGCCGGATGTCGGAGATGGGCAAAAATTGGGCAGAAAATGGGCAAAAAGATTGATACAAAACACCCCTCAAATAAATGTATCAAAATAAAATACAAAATACTGGTGCCAGAAAATGTATCAAAATAAAATACATGTATTTTGTATTTTCAAATATAGAAAATACTTTTTTTTTTCTTTTTAGCAGCAACCCGCAGCTCTATAGGTCACTCTGTTGGTTGGTTGGTTGGTTGTTCGGTCAGTCCATAAAGCTTTTCATGAATAACTCAAAAAGTCCTTGACCAAAAATGCTCAGAATTTACATGCTGCAATTAGAGACCACAAGTAACTATGACAGAAAGAACAATCATGATTCATCCATTAATGACGTGATAGTAGCAAATTTGGTCGCAGCTATTGCAAATTTGTGCTTGTTTTCTCACAATTTGGTATAGCAGAGTATTCAGGTTTGGGCTATAGGATATACACAAAGCTCTGGTGAATCCCACAAAAAGGCAGAACAGTCACAGAACTAACTAAGTGTAACTAAGCGAAGCCATTAAAAGACAACAACTGGATTATGTATATATATATTCATTAACCAGACTTAACAGCCCATAAACTTTTTTGTATTCCAAGCTGAAAAAAATTCCCAGTAAATGTAAAGCACCATGGAGGTATACCACAGTAGTAGCGACTGAGAAGAGAGAATGTAGGAAAGCTGAGCTAAATGGAGAAAAAACAAGCTTCAGGTTGACAATGATATTTTCAAAGACAAACTCCAAGCTATGAGTTAAGAAAGGCTAGACAATCTTATTTCTCTAACATCATTAACAAGAACATTAACAACTCCCGTGCACTGTTTGCCACTGTTGATAAGTTAACAATCCCCCAGTACATCTACCTCAAGAGTTTATGTCACCTGATAAATGCAATGAGTTTGCTTCCTTCTTCCATAGCAAAATTGAAAACATTAGAAAAAACATTAAAAACATTAGCTCCACCCTGTTATGTAATGTCTTGGTCAAATACAAATATAGCCTCTTTATCTGAATTTACTGCCATTGATAGCAAAAAACTGTGATGCAGCTCAGCTCATCTACTTGCTTTCTTGACACCCTGCCCACAAGTTTCTTTAAAAGCATCTTTGGTTGTGTGGCATTTGAGCTTCTAAAGATAGTGAATGGCTCTATTCTTTCAGGCATTTTCCCAGCCTCTCTTAAGACTGCAGTTATCAAACCCCTCCTAAAAAAAAGAAACCTTGATCCCTCTGTGCTTAACAACTACAGGCCCATCTCAAACCTCCCCTTTATAAGCAAAGTTATTGAGAAAGTTGTATTCAACCAAGTCAAGAACTATTTAAATACAAATAGCATCTATGACCAAGTCCAATCAGGCTTTCGCCAACACCACAGTACTGAAACTGCAAGTAAAGGTATTAAATGACATCCGCCTGAATACAGACTCAGGTAAAACAACTGTCCCGGTAATGTTAGACCTTAGTGGAGCTTTTGATACGGTTGATCATGTAATACTTCTCAACTGACTAGAAAGCTGTGTTGGGCTTTCTGATACCATCCTTAGATGGTTTAAGTCTTATTTAGAACACAGAGAGTATTTTGTTTCTATTGGTACCTATGTATCTGAGAAACATACTATGCCATATGGGGTATCACAGGGATCCATTCTTGTGCCACTTTTATTTAACTTGTACATGCTCCCCCTTGGTGAAATATTTCAAGAGTACAAGATGGCATATCATAGCTATGAAAATGACACACAGGTCTACCTTGCACTGTCACTAAACGATTTAAGTCCTATTGACTCCTTATGTCTTTGCCTTGAAAAAGTAAATACCTGGATGCAGCAGAATTTTTTAAAACTTAATCAGCTCAAGACTGAGATTATTTTATTTGGGAACAAAGAGGATAGAACACAAATAGGTGCCTACTTAGAATCTAAAGCACTTACACCTAGAACGCAAGTAAAAAACTACTACTACTAAATCAGCATTCTGGCATCTCAGAAACATAGCTATGATCAGAGATTTTGTTGAAAACGCTTATTCATGCTTTCATATCCTGTAGGGTAGATTATTGTAATGGTCTCCTAACTGGCCTCCCCAAGAAGTCTATTAGACAGTTTCAGTTAATTCAAAACACTGCTGCTAGACTATTAACCAAGACTAGAAAGAGAGATCACATTACACCCATTTTTAAATCTTTACATTGGCTTCCAGTTAATTTCAGAATTGATTTCAAGGTTCTACTCCTAATATATAAGTCACTAAATGGACTTGGCCCCAAATATTTTTCTGAAATGCTTCCCCAGTATACACCTGGTAGAGAGCTTAGATCTACTGGAACTGGTCAATTGATAGTCCCCAGGGTTAAAACAAAGCAAGGAGAAATGGCATTTAGCTATTATGCCACACAGTGCTGGAATCAGCTTCCAATATATATTAGATTTGCCCCAACAGTAGAGTGTTTTAAAAAGAAACTCAAAACTGAACTTTTTCATTTTGCATTTATTGATGAAAGAACTTACTTTAGATGGGTTATGTTAGTTATAAAATGACTATGACATAGTTTTAGGTTTATTTTTATTTTTTGTCTTTATCTTATTTTGATTTATTGTTTTTACCTCCTGTTCATTCAGTCTTACTTTCCCCCTCAATCTATTATAGCCTATTATTTTATTAATTATTATCATTATTATTACTGTTAGGCTATTCTTTTTATTATTCTTTTTCATTTTTCTTTTATTTTTAAGCACACTGAGTGACATTCTATGTATGATAATGTGCTTTATAAATAACTTGAACTTATTAATCAACATTTATTTTTTTAGATTATTAGATTATTAGATTTAGATTATTATTTTGAAAATTTTCCAACCGGTTTGATTTAAAGCCAAATATCTAACTGATCTAACTGAACTTTTTTTCCCTGTTAAAGGTTTTTTTTGGGGGAGTTTTTCCTTATCCGCTGCGAGGGTCATAAGGACAGAGGGATGTCATATGCTGTAAAGCCCTGTGAGGCAAATTGTGATTTGTGATATTGGGCTTTATAAATAAAATTGATTGATTGATTGATTGATTGAACCGATATATCGAATTATATACCTAATTTTACCGCTGGGGGTCGCATTTGAGCTATTTGAGCGCTTCCAATCCACTAGGTGGCGGTAATGCTGTATTAACCGCCAATACATACAAAGTTAGACAAGAAGAAGAAGACGCAGAAGGACTCCCAGGAACCTTCCTCCGACTCCACTCTCTCAGTGGAGACACGGCGGTTGAGAGGGCCGAGTGAGAGGATGTTCCTGTAGTAGTTCCAGCCCCCCAAATAGTACCAGGAACTTCTTCATTGGAAACAGGTTACTAGGGCAACAAACTGAATGACTGCTGACTCCCTCGCACTTTTCCCCGCCCCCAATGAAATTTGATCTCTCGCAGCAGCAGCAGACAGCTGAGCAGAGCTGCTGAGTCCCTCTGAAGCCTCTGAGACAAACTAAACAAAACACTTGTAGGCTCCTCCACTTCATTTATAAACAAACATAAACCTTATTAAGTTGTCATAATGCATGTTACAATGCAAGATAAGTTGAATATAGTCCCTTGACACGCCGCCAATGTGAAAAGCGTTTTGGTTTTTTTTGGGGGGTTTTTTTCTCCTCCAGTTTATCAGGTTGATATGAATTAAAACGGGTGGAGCTCTTAAACCGGACCGAACCGGTTAAATCAGCACAAGCCTAGTCCAGGTGTCCCAGGGAAGTGAAAATGGCAGATCACATTATTGATCAATGCATCAGGATGTAGGGGCCTACTTCAATCAAGGTCTAACACAGGCAGAAATTGCACTGTGTCTTTCTGTTAGAGATGGCATTCAGAATAGTCCTCGTCATTTAAGGAGAAGACTATAGCGTGGTTACAACTTCACAGGCGACGGTTAAGTGATCCTGCTGAGATTGTTAACTTCATTAGCAACCAGATAAGAGGACCAGTTACTCAAGACATTGTTCAGGAGGTTCAGTCACATCTTGATCCAGAGGGCGTACAACAATGGAGAGGAACAAGACTTCGGAGAAGATCTTATAGGGTCCCAGGGCCCAATTATTTATGGCATATGGACTCCTATGACAAGCTGACCCCTTTCGGCATTGGAATAAACGGATGCATTGATGGGTTTTCACGTCATATAATCTGGATGCAAGCAAACTCTTCCAGTAGTAACCCCAAAGTCATCACAGTGTACTTCATTAATGCAGTCACAGAACTTGGCGGGTGTCCAAAGATAATCCGATCGGATCTGGGAACTGAAAATGTCCATGTTAACAGGCTGCAACACTTCTTCCGAGAAGATGAGACTGGCGTTGTGCATGGGCCGTGTGTGTTCCAAGGATGCAGTACAGCAAACCAACGGAGCGAAAGCTGGTGGGGGATCTACAGGAGACAGAACGCAAACTATTGGAGGGAAGTCTTCCAGGAGTTCCAGGCAACTGGAGACTTTAATGGGGATTTCATAGACAAGGGTCTCATCCAGTTCTGCTTTCTTAAGATTATCCAAGTAAGTCCTCCACTGTCCATATCTTCAATATTGTACATCTCAAGGCTGTATCAATTTGCCGCCTGCTCCACTTGTCTGTATATCTGTGTGTAGGCTCCACCTGTCAATGAGATAATCATCACATCACCCTCTGATCGCTTTAGAAAAACATGCCTAGTATGTAGTCAGTGTGAGGTGCGCAGATCTCACCGCACAATGTTTGTAAACCTGTTTACCAGTTTATTTGTGGGAAATGTAAGTATTTATGTGTACACATCATTTATGAATCTGGCCCTTGGTCTTTGTGGATGTGCATGAAAAGCATGTTAAGGCATTTCTCACTGTAGATTGATGTTAGAGTAGCGATCGCTATGAACATAGGCCTACTTAGATGTTACCACTAACTCCCGAAAGTGGGGGGACAAAATGTCTTGTCCCCCCTATTCTTGTGATGTAGCATATGCGTGTGACTGAATTGGATGATGTCAAACTGCAAAATCTCTCATACAGAAAGTAATAACACAGTCAGGCCGACATCTCTTATCATCTCTTATCAGTTTAAATGTTGTAAATGTTTGACTGTCTATCCTGTTTTATAGCATATCAATTAAAAGGAGTGTCAATCCTGATATCCTGGTGTGCACTTGTTATTATAGATCACACTTAGAATGCAACATTATTTTATTTTTAACTGTAGGGGTGTCCCTGCTCTGTTTCTCTATCAACCAAGGGGTTGAAGACCCCTGACATAAACATTATGCTTTCATTATTATTATTTTTAACATAGAATTACACTATGTTAACATAGAGATTAATACTGGGTTCACATAGGCCTGTATGGGATTTTGTATTTTTGACACTACAGCATTTGACCCACAGATATGATGTAACTAATTGATGAAGCTGAAGTGGAGCTGTCCAGGGTTTTGATATAGACTACTGTTTAGTGTTCACATGCAGTAGCTTGTTTTCCTTTCCCTCCATCCAATTGATGACTAGCTACTTTGAGTCAAATGTAGCTACATATTTCAAAAAAGAGGAAGAAACCAAAAGCACTCCTCTGGCAAAAAATGTAAAAAGTCTTAAATAAGATGGCTATTTCATCATGATATATTTAAAAACAGACAATGAACTCACAGATAAAAGCACAAGGTCTCACCAGTAGATGGCTCTTCAAAATGTAAGAAAAGATATACATAAGTGAAAAAATGTGGAAAAAATAAATAAAGAGATAGACAAAACAATAATGATAAATCAATGTACAAGCAACAAAATCTCTCCAGAGCAACACAGGCATCAGACCACAAATACAAGAAAAACTATAAAAAAAAGGACTGAAATCAGTTTCCTCACTGAGTCCTGATATACTCTGGCCTGCATTTGGTATATGTAATACGTTTCTCTCTGCAATAATAATTTGATTTGATCACCACAAATATTCTTTTGGATTGTTTCTAGGTCTTGGTTTCCTCTTCTTTTTTGAATTTTTGTGTCCCCCACCAAAGAGCACCCTCATCACAAGTGTCTAAACTTCTGAGCTCTCTGGACTTTTTTTTCTTTCTCTCTCCAAGCCTATTTGGCATGAATATGTAGGCTTTTTTTGTCCTGGGGTCAATACTCTTGTCTTCATTATGTAGGCTACTATGGCTGAGTGCAGGAAGCTGGAGCTTGAGCTCAGTATTCTGCTGATAACTCCATCATAGCATAAAACAATACTGTATTTCCCCATTATGGTGCTATAATGATATATAATAAATAAATACATGTAAGGCAGCTAAGGTGGCTTCTTCCATGTACTCATTTTCAAAAGAAGTCATCATACGTATTGAAATCCTTATGTTTTTGTGTTGCAGAGCGAGCTAGACACCATGGTGACAATGTGGGACAACCATTGCATTCGACCAGGTGGAAACGGACACCCTTTGTATCATGGAAAACCATGTCTGATGTACAATGTACCTGAGCTCTATCATGGACAAGATTATTTGCATCCACTACAGTGTGAAAGAGTGGGGATTGTTCTCCAAGAGGACATCTGTCTGTGGAAAACAGACATTCCCTGCGACCATGACCTGCATGAGCTCTGTTTGATGGTGATGGAAGAGAAC
Organism: Epinephelus lanceolatus; assembly: GCF_041903045.1. Taxonomy (NCBI): domain Eukaryota; kingdom Metazoa; phylum Chordata; class Actinopteri; order Perciformes; family Serranidae; genus Epinephelus; species Epinephelus lanceolatus. The sequence goes on from NC_135756.1 coordinate 22,588,761, forward strand.
AACATAGCACAGTGTCATAACGCTGCAGAGGCAATACGTCTTTACAAAGACCTGAGGCCTTTAATAAGAGCACTCCTGCCAGAGCCTCATCACTAATGTTGTTGTAGCATACAGGCAGATGCACTGTCCATGGTTCTAATAATGATGATGATGGCATCTCCAGCAATGAGGTCTCTCCTAAAGTTTACATTTCTCAAGTATCGTTGGCCTTTGCATCAGTTGATGCTGTGTTGAAAGGTTTTACTAAGATAATGTGATTTCTGTGTAGTAGGCCAGGTTGATAATGTTGGGTCTTGGGACCAGCAGGGGTATTTGAGAGTTTTCCACTCATGGAATTCTGGACAAAATCATAGCTTTAATAAAAATATTCTCAGATTCTCAAAAAAAGAGACAAATTTACATAAATTGGGGGTCAGTGCCCCTGAAGTGTAACAAATGTAGGGTCAATGCTATGAAAATGTTGAAAATCACTGTAACGTAGGGCTATCTTTGACTAAAGAAATTCTTAGTCAACTAATAGACATAGAATTGGTCGACTAACTAATTAGTTGATTTCATCGACAAATCTGTAAAGTTTGAGTTTTCCACGTGCAATACTTCAAAAGGACCTCCTTAAATATCATGCTTACCAGAGATGTCCTTGTAATCTTCCAGGAAATTACTAATTCAGCATGGTAATAAAGCATTAGAACTGACTAATCGACTAACAAAATCTTAGTCGACACATTAACACATTAAAAAAAGACAGTGAAAATTACAAACAGTTAAAACCTTTTAATTGATGAAACATTTTCATTGCAAACATTGCAAACTCATAAGTCAGTGCTTTCATTTAAATAACATGAACTTGGACCCGGGAAAGTGCAGGGTCCTATTGGGAGGGGCACTGCACTATTCTAAATCAAATTAAGCAAAACAAAATCATTTCTCAAAATTGGCATATAAATGAAATGCATAAAGGCCAACATACAAGGTGCTTCAGAAAAGAAACAGGACTGGGGTCACAAAAAATGTATTTCAAATCTAAACTACAAACTACAAGTTTTCCCCTTCAGAATAATCCCCCTCGAATCTAACACACTTTCCCATCCTTCTACACTTCCATGCACTCCTGGAAGGATTCTCCCGGGATTCTCTGCAGCTCCATCGTCACGGCCCTCTTGATTGTTCCACGTCCGGAAAAACATGTTCCCTTGATGAAACCTTTTGGAAGGAAAAATATTCATTTTATACTTGTATATGAGTCAATATTGCCACCTTGTGACCAAAATCAGCAACAACATGTTACTGTGCCGCTCACTTCAAATCTGCTTCACATGTTACTTATTTCACAACAATGTTACACACACATTAGACAACTTTGAAAACTATCTCACACCAGTGGAAAATTATATTTAAATGAATGAACTACACGGCTACATATATTTGAGTAATATATTATATATACATATATATATAATATATATTTGAGTTTCTGTTTATTTCTGTGAGTGAGAATGTAATGTATGTATGTATATTATTATTATGTAATTATGAATGTTTTGCATGGTATATTTTTGTTATTCTTTTTTGTAGAAAACCTACATTCATCACTGTAAGCTCCAACTGCTATGCCTGTGTGCTGCTGAAAAGGAAAGGAAAGAAAACTGAACCTCTCTAAGCCTTTTATTACCCCATGTACTCTGAACTGTGGCCTCAAGTGGTGTTCTGGCCGACACACCGGCGTGAACCTGGTGATAAACCCTGAACTAGTGCCTAGTCTGAACATTACTAGTAGTTTCTACACTACACCCAGAATGACATTAGCTGGTTTAAGCTGGACACTGCTGTTTTTGACACTGCTGCGCGCTATTAAAAGACTGATACATATGATATTTGAGAGTGCTGACATTTTGATTTATTAAGCTGGACACCAACTGAGCTTCCAGTTCAATCAGCTTGATACCAACTACATTACAGATCATAAAACCTCTTACAATAAATTTAGATACATTTCTGTTACCCTTTGGTTTCAGATAAATAAAGTTCCTATTCTATTCTATTCTATTCTATTCTATTCTTACACTGGCCATAGCTGTTTTGTTTATTTGTTTTTAACAGCAAGGGTGTGTGTCCAACCTTTGCTGCAATGTAGTAGTTACCAGTATTAACTTAAGTCATATAAATCATTTTATGTCCATCTTGTGCAGGTAAATACAGGTATTATGCCATTATCAATGTCCAAATGGATCATATTTTTGATTCTACAGACTTACAACAACCAGATTGGACCAACATAGTTCTTCATTTGTCACTTTAGCATTAGCAGGCAATGCTGTTAAATATTAACTTAGATTATGTACTTCACCTTGTCCTCTGCCATTCTTGCCAGGTTCTCCTCAGGAACACCCCTTTCTCTCAAGGCTGAGAGAAACTGGTCCATGGTGATCTGTAGGATTCAGCAGTAAATGTAGTCACACTTGTTAGCAGCTGCAACAAAGTTGTTCAACTCTTGACTGCTGGCCCTTATACAAAAGAGTCATAGTTCTTCTGATTATTTAATAGCCACATTTTGAGTTGACCATTGTAATGCTGTGCCACAAACCATAATAATAAACACGACACATGTCAAAGCACTATTAAATGAATTAATAAATGTTTAATTACGTTTCACATTGCATCTTGCTAAGTTAACGTTAGCCTACATTTATGTTACCTTGAAGCAGCTGGATAGGAGTTTGTCAGCCTTTCATCTGCTAACCGGCAGCCTCTAAACAAACCCAGTCAAGTAAACAACTAACGTAAAGTGTAACTCACCAGTAGGCTACCATAGATGTATAAAGAGCTACAGCTACAGCCAGTGGCTACGGAAGCCGTTCGTGGCAGCTCTTGTAGGCTGAAATCAGGACGATCACATTAACCAGCGTGCTATCATCAGACTTGACAATTATCACAGGAAAAGAATCTTTGTTATATTGAAATAACGAGATAATTAATTCGTTATCACGAAAAAACAATCTTTGTTATACCGAGATAACGAAATAATAAGTCGTTATCACGAGATAACTGCACAAAAAAAAGAATAATACATGGCCGTTCTCAGCTTCCGTACTGTCCTTATGAACCACATAATAATTAGTACTTTGCATTCATCCAAATTATATAATTTACATTCATAATTATTATTTCCTTACACGTTTTTTACTGTGTAAGTATGAGGCTCTTTCCGGGTGTAATCCAAAGTGTCAGTGATAATTGTTATGGTGTTTACAGTTGATAGTCTGAAACAGCGACCTCCAGCAACTTTACAAAAATGAGTTATAAAATCACTAATGCAAGTTCTGCTCATGTACTGTATGTATTATTTCATTCTTTTTGGAAGCCCAAGCACAATGTTATGCCATTTATAGAGATAGGTAATCCATCAGTGAGGTCTGAATAAAACACCAACATGGAGTGTGGCTCTGTTTCATTGTGTAATATTTGAGATTGATTCAACTATTATTCATTCATATATCCAGGATTTGATCAACTCTTAGGTATCTCACAGACAAATTATTCATATTATAATGTGCCAAGAGCAATACATGGGTTTCAATCACGTGACTTTTTTTTCGCGGCCGCCATATTTAGGACCGATTGGGGTTGATCTAGATAGACAACAGGTTGTGATTGGATGTTATTGAAGGAAGTCCTTATCTCAGGGCTTCACGGTCCCTTTCAGGGTGGAGCAAAGTTACAGTGACGTGTTGTGAAACCCATGTATACAGTGGGTAAGATCTATGGTAAAAATCTTTATGACAGATGTAACAACAATACTTTAAGTTAGTTTCTCATGAGATGGAATGTTTAGACTGACCTGCATGCATCTGTATTAAAAGCATTGCCCCCTCCTGGTGGGTGACAAGAACACCAGAAAGCAGCGCCAGCTGAGCTGCTCCCAAAAAAAATCGCCAAGACGAATTGCATGACAAGATGCTTCTCTTCCTTAAACATCACGCCTACTGGTATTATTATGAACTAGGCTACCTAGTTCCACAGCAAAGACGTGAGGTGTTGTAACATGAAGCCATCATGCTAAATCCGACAAAACAATAATGTCTAGCTAACCTGCACAATATGCACGCGATATGTCCCCCCCCCCCCCCCCCCCCCCCCACACACTTTTTTTGTTCGCTTGTTAAAATTGGCGCTGAAGTAACCCTACCGTTGGTAGAGGTTTCATTAGAAGTTTCGTCTTCCTGCTGCCTTGATTCTAGCCGTGTCTTTAGTCCGATAAATAAAGCAAAGTAGGTCTGGTCGATGAAGTTTTAGCTTTAATGCATGGTAAGCTACAGTTAGTAGCGATATAACTTTAGACTATTAGCCTAGCTAGAACCAGTGGTCTGTGACATCTGACAGCCCGCTTGATGGTTTTATGTTTTTTTTGGCTAAAGGACATTTAGCAACCACCAACTGGTTTAGATAGGCATGATAAAAATATACTCTCTCTTTTAACAAAAAAATTGCTAAGCTACTGACGCTGGTTTTACACACAGGCTAAATTGGATGGCCTCTGAAGTCCACTCGCAGGTTCATCACCTCGTTCAGACCAGAGCTCATTATCTCTGGAGGAAACCCTAGCGGGCTAGTAGTATTTTCTCAGGAGGACTTCAGGGTTCAAATCTCTGGAATAGTTGTACACATAGGCGTAGGATTGGGTAGGGATGGTAGGGACATGTCCCTACCAATATTCATCCCCTTCTGTATTGTCCTTACCAATATAAACACTGGCTGTCGGCATCCGCTCAATATGGTACACAAAGGGTGAACAATCGTTGGTGTCTACCATACGTCCCGCCTCTAACCTCGTATTGCTCATCGATTGGCTCTACCGTTATTGTGGTAATGTGTGATTGGTCCTCCCCAGCGCTGCTCTCTCCACTGACTTTGTGGGTGCGCGTCACTGTTCCCGTTCGTGAGGGAACGACACATACATGCGCGTCATCGTTAGCACTCCACCCTGGAGCGCCGAGTGCAGTGGCGTGCACAGACTTTTTGAAGGGCAGGGGCGAAAAGAAAAAAAAGCGTTCGGGGTTAACTCCCAAAACTGAGAGGCAATGTTTTTTTTGCCATAAGACAGTCCACTTAATTGCTGACTGTGCCGCCTAGAGGCGTAAGCAGGGGTCAACTTTGAAACCAAAGGGGGTGGGGTTGATAAAAACCTCTCTCAGTGACACATCCATCGTGTCAGGAGTGTCAGATGATTGTTTTAAACCTTTCATTTTGTCCTGTCATGTGTCTCTCACAGGAAAGCTGTAGGACCAGTGCCTGGTGAGAGACTTACGTGACACCGCCTGCTCCCAGTCTTTCATTCTTTCCAGTGTACTGCCGGCAGGTGTCACGTCTGATGTGAGTGCTGTGGTTAGAGGGATTGAAATGGGTTTTGTTCCTGCACCCCTGCATCAGGTACATGTGAAATCTGGTTTAGCCACTGTTTTTCCCCTGTTGGTGTCCGCTCCTGTTTTCCCATTGAAGGAATTGATTTCATCATGGGAAACGACATTGCTGGCGGTAAAGTATATCCTGTGCCTGAGGTGGTTACCGAGCCTATTTCCCAGTCTGATAAAGATGATGATCTAGTTAAATGGCACCCTGATGTTTTTGCAGTTAGCGTGTTAACTAGAGCCCAGGCCCGTAAGCAGGCCCAGGAAGTTGATTTATCTGACTCTTTGTTTGTGTCTGCTCTGTCCCAAGATGTGCTGCCCTCCGGTGGTGGTTCGGTGGATTGCGGTCTGAAGGAGCCAGAAAAGGTGACTGAACCTGTTACGGATCCTGTCATAGCTCCTGCAACCCCCTTGCCTCTAAGCCGTGAGGCGCTCATTGCTGATCAGGCAACAGATCCCTCTCTAGCCAAGTGTAGGGCAGCTGCTGTGGAGAAACCTGATGAATGTGATGGTAAACCGCCCTTTTTCTTCGATAAGGGTGTCTTGATGCGCAGGTGGGTTTCACAGTTAGGTCAAGCAGCAGCTGATTCAGGTGAGGATTGGGCTGTAGTTTGCCAGATAGTGCTCCCTATTGATTGTCAACAGCATGTTCTGAAGTTGGCTCATGAGCACCTGTGGTCAGGTCACTTAGGTGTTACCAAAACTTACCATCGGATTCTCAAACATTTCTTTTGGCCAGGGTTAAAATCTGACGTTGCGTCCTTTTGCAGAACTTGCAGCACCTCAACCTATGCCGCCTGCTCCCCTACAACCTGTCCCTGCTGCTGGTGAGCCTATTGAACATGTAATTGTTGACTGTGTTGGCCCTCGGCCTAGGACTAGAACTGGTAATCAGTTCTTGCTCACGATAATGTGTGTCTCCACCCGTTTCCCAGAAGCTATCCCGTTGCGAAAAATCACAGCACCAGCTGTCACTAGGGCTTTGCTGAAATTTTTTGCCACATTTGGTCTTCCAAAAGTTGTGCAAACTGACCAGGGAACCAATTTCCTCTCCAAGGTCTTTAACCGGACCTTGCAGTCACTAGTATTAGAGCATGATATTGATGTGAGCGGTGCCACTCCTATCAAACAGCATGCCTACTGTTGTCCTTTAGAAAAGAGGGAGGTGATGAAAAAGGAGGTTGCCTATCTGGTTGAACATGGTCTTGCCCAGCCTAGCTGTAGTCCATGGAGTTCTCCATGTTTGTCTGACGGAACCCCTCGGTTCTGTACAGATTTTCGTAAAGAGAAGGCCAAATGTGAGTTTGGGAAAGCTACTGTCACATACCTGGGAAAACAGGTTGGCCTTGGGCAGGTCTGCCCTGTCACTGCTAAGGTGGAAGCAATTCTGGCTCTGCCAACTCCCACCACTCGACGTGAGCTCAGGCGTTTCTTGGGAATGGCAGGCTACTATCGGTGTTTCTGTAGGAACTTCTCTGTGGTGGTGGCGCCCCTGACTAAGCTGTGTAGCCCTGCTGTTCCTTTTGTTTGGAATGCTGATTGTGAACATGCCTTTGCTGCTGCTAAGTCTCTCCTCTGCAGTGCTCCAGTGCTGGCTGCGCCCAACTTCTCTATGCCGTTCAAACTCGAGGTGGATGTTAGCGCCATTGGAGCTGGAGCGGTGCTGCTGCAAGATGGTGACGACAACATGTGTCATCCCATGTGCTACTTCTCGGTGAAGTTCAAGAAGCATCAGCTGAACTACTCAACGATTGAAAAAGAAACCATAGCCATGCTTCTCACCCTGCAACACTTTGAGGTCTATGTTGGCTTTACCTTTATCCCTGTGACTGTCACTCTTCACTGATAATAACCCGCTTGTCTTCCTGATGCAGATGTATAACAGCAACCAGCGGTTGATGCGCTGGGCACTCAGGCCCAGCGTTACAACATTGAAATCAGGCACAAGAGAGGGGCTGAAAACCTAGTAGCTGACATGCTGTCCCAGTGGTAAGAATATTTCTTAAGTGTTGAGTTGTGTTAAGGCCGTTAATCCAGCCTGTGTGAGTGAAATTATTTATTTATTTATTTTTGCCAACAAACCTGTGGGATTGTGGTTTTCGGGAGTGAGAGTTTCATTCTTATGGGTGGGGGTGTTAGGTGCCGTGTTGTGTTTGGTGTTGTGTTTTGTGTTTTCTCTCTCGCCAGGTACTGCCCCCCCCTCCTCCCTCCACTAATTACCACAGCTGTGGCCTATCACAGCTGTGTGATTAAAACCACCCTTGAAAGCTGGAGCCGGTTGCTAGTGGGCCTTTCCGGCAGCGTGCAGTGCAGACCGTAGCTCTGTGTGTGGTGGTGTGCGCTCAGGTGTTCAGTGACCCAGGCCCAATGTTTATTCTTCTGCCTTTGTTATTGATTATCTGTTATATTATTCTTGTTTGCTAGTCGACTCCCCTTATTTGGGAGCTTCTTTTGTGTTTTGCATCTGGAATAAATCACTGCCTTGCAGTTGCTTTAGTTTACTTCCGTGTAATTCATTATTGGTTATTGGCTATTTGTGTTAATTGTTACCTCCCCCTCCCCTAGGCCTTTAAGGGGTCATAACAGGCACATACAGCGCGTTCTCGCCACTGAAGAGGGCACTAAGTTCTGCGTGTTTTCGAGGGCACTTTAGACATGTTTATTTTATTTTATTTATTTTATTTATTCATTTATTTATTTTATTTTTATTTTTTATTTTTATATTATATATTTGCAATTAAGTAGATGCCATTTCCTGTATTCTAGTGCATTTTAACACCATATTAGCACCAGATAATCCAAACTGGTTCTGTCATGTTTTAACCAGCCAAGAGGGCAGTTTAGTGTATTTTGCCAATCAGGAGGGCACTTTAGCACACGTTCTGGCTCACAAGAGGGTACTTTAGCGTGCATTTTGGCTCCAAAGAGGGCACTTTAGCATGCGTTTTGGCTCCCAGGAGGGCACTTTAGTAAGCGTTTTTCAACAATTGTCCCCCCCCGGACACCACTGGTGTGCAGATTTCGCAGCTAAAAAATGAAACGCCAGCAGGCCCAGCACCAACAACAGTAGCTGATGAACTGAAGAAAACAGATGTGAGTCAAAATCAATGACTGTTGCATCTCAAATTGTCCCACTGTTCACATGTCTTGCATCAATATATGTTTTGTCAGATGACAAGTAGCAGAGAGACTGGAGGAGATGGAGGAGGAGAGGCAGGAAGAGAAACAGAAGGAAATGGAAGAGAGACAGGGGGAGATAGAGGAGAGACAGGAGCCCCACAGGTGAGATTGAATCGCGAAGGATATATGTTGATAGTGAGATTCAGCATTGTGACTAGGGGTAAATAAAAATATTGATTCATGCATAATATGTTTTTACTCGATATCAATATCAATACGGATCACTACTACCAACCCAACTGCAGACCGCAGGCTGGTACTGAAGTTACGCCCCTTCGGAGTATACTGTTATTTGATTGGTGGACAGTACCATACTGCCATGTGATTGGTTGACAGGATTCACTGGGGGTAATACTACTGGCCTGATGGGTAGCACTGGGTCTGAAAAAGATTCTATTAAAACTTGATAATCATAGGCAGTAGCTCAGTCCATAGGGACTTGGGTTGGGAACTGGAGGGTCGCCTGTTCGAGTCCCCATCCGGACCAAAAAATATGGAGCGTGGACTGGTGGCTGGAGAGATGCCTGGGCACTGCCGAGGTGCCCTTGAGCAAGGCACCGAACCCCCCAACTGCTCGGGGTGCCTCACCAAGGGCAGCCCCCTCACTCTGACATCTCTCTACTTTGTGCGTGTATAGGTCCCGTTTGTGCATGTGTGTGTCTTTCGGACCTCTGTGTAATTGACAAGCAAGAGTGAAAACATTGAATTTCCCCTCAGGGGGATTAATAAAGTAAATAAATTTAAACTTAGTTTACCCTGGGAGGCACATACAGACAGATGTGGTAAAGTTATCATGTTTACTGTCTTTTATGTATTTTTGTTTGTATGTTTCGTGCTGTTTAAGCAGCAGTACCCTGTATCTAATCCAAATTTCTCCCAAGGGAGACAAATAAATGGACTTTGACTTTTGACTTTGATCAGTGTATATTCATGTAACTGATAACATTAGAGAATACATTAACCAAGACATTCTTGTATTTAGTGTAGATATCTAAATATGCATTATAAAGCAGTGATCACTTTTAAAAAATCACTGCATTAAAAAATCATCAACGTACAGGTCGCCGCCATGGAGCACTTTTATGTCCCTAACAATGTGAAAATCAAGCCTACGCCCTTGCCCTGATTTTTCTAACACTCCCTTATCACACACTGCTGCTGATTGTTTACAGTCTCTGCTGCTGCTGATTGGCTGCTGTGGTCACATGATTTCAGAGAATCGTCTCAGAGAAAGTGAACCTTAACAGGACAGACTGAGCTCAGAGCTGCTGTGACTGCTGACACCTCAACAGATAAGAGTCATCATCATCATCGCACACTGTCTCTCTAACACTCCCTGATGTCTCCAACACGCCCTGATGTCTCTCTAACACTCCCTGATGTCTCTCTAACACTCCCTGATGTCTCTCTAACACTCCCTGATGTCTCCAACACGCCCTGATGTCTCTCTAACACTCCCTGATGTCTCCAACACTCCCTGATGTCTCTCTAACACTCCCTGATGTCTCCAACACTCCCTGATGTCTCCAATACTCCCTGATGTCTCTCTAACACTACCTGATGTCTCCAACACTCCCTGATGTCTCTCTAACACTACCTGATGTCTCTCTAAATCTCCCTTATCACACACTGCTACTGAGTGTTCACAGTCTCTGCTGCTGCTGATTGGCTGCTGTGGTCACATGATTTCAGAGAACGTCTCAGATTCTGTGAAACCCTTGTATACAGTCTATGGTGATGTCCTCATCCTATTGGAGGAGACTGATGTTCACTGTTTCACTTTCTGTTTTTTGCCTTTAAAAGTGCCTCTCAGCACGAGTCTCTCCACTGCTCCTCCTCAGACGATCAGAACACATCAGCTGAAGAGAACCCACTCTCACTTCACACTGTAAATGACAATAATTATCATATGGTCAGTGTTTATTTTGGCAGCTGTTTTCAGTTTAGTTTTAGTCATTACATAAATTACATGAAAAGGTATATTTTAGTCATTTCTGTCTTCTTTAGTTTTAGTTTTTGGTAAAGAATTTTGGTGAAACATATTAGTTACTAATACACTATATACTAATACATAACTATGTATTATGTATTGTACTATGTATTATTATTACATAACTATGTATTAGTGGTTAATAAGGTCTGTATTAAGTATCATCACACATGTATTTGCTCAATTTCTTACTCTTACTGAACTAATGATTTATTCTTTGTAAATCACAACTAGTTGGTCATGGTATTAAGTTACTGGGTCTAATCCTGAGGCTACACCGAGTGCGGACGCGGAATTCAATTGCTTATAATAGAATGGAATTCTGGCAGCATATGCTCCGTGTCCGCAAGGCTGAAATCATGCACCCAGTGTAGCCTCTGGATAAGTAGAGAGATTAAACATTCCTTACACACTGTCTGAAAAATAGAGACAAGACAATGTATTACAAGGCAATTCTGATCTAGATATCAGTAACTTCAGATCAAGACCAACTAATTGCTTCTTAAGGATTTACCAAGAAATAATAAATAAATTCAGTTTTCAGTAAGATAAGAAATTGTTGAATACATATACACATTTGTAATGATGCTAAATAAACACATTGTTGATCAGTAATACATGCACATATTATTTGTGTATTATTGGCAAACATATCTTACCCCAAATAGTGTTACAAGAATTTTTAGTTGTTATGTATGCCCTTTATATATGTTCCTTTATTTCAATTAGGCTAAAACTGGTATAAGGAATTGATATCAAAGTTATATGTTTTAATTATCAAGTGGTGAATCCATTTGGATGATGTAAATAGTCTATCAGATGCAGCTCGATACACCAAACTTGCTTGAGAATAGCCATGTACATGTCTAATACAATAAAGTGTATTTTTTTGTCCAATAATTTAGCACCAGCAATCTAGTCCAAAAAATGGATCAATGGCAATGGATCAATGAAAACAAAACATAACTTCCAGTTTAGTTTTTAGTCACTAAGATCTATATCAAACTTATTTTCAGCTCATTATCATCATGGGAAAAAGTGTAGACGAATACTTAAAATTTTAGACGACGGCCCTGGCCGTGGCACAACTGGCTGGGGCAACTGCACCATACGCCGGCGACCTGGATTCGGTTTCAAGTCCCACCCCGTGGTCCTTTCCAGATCCCGGTCCAACTCTCCATCCCACTCGCTTCCTGTCATTCTATACTGTCCTATCTGATTAAAGCCCCCCAAAAATATACTTTAAAAAAAAAATTAGAGACTGAGTCTAATGGAGAATTAGATGGCACTGGAGCTAGCACTATAGCTGTCCTACTTCCCATATCTACTTCCCATATCCAGCAAACCAGCTGTTTGTCATTTTAAACGCATTTTTAACAGATAAGATTGTCACTAAACACAAGTTTTAGATTTTTTTAACAGTGGCGGCCATGCTCCATCTTGTTTAAAATCAACAATCCATTATTAATGATAGACTAATCAGTGCAACAGACAAGTGAAAACACATAATATAATATTCTTACACATTTAACAAAAACATACTGACATTTTTAATGACTAAAAGCAGGAATTATAACCTACATAGGTCCTACTGTAATTGGATCAGAATATTTCTGATTTGTATAGAAATTGATAATCACAATGACAATCATTAACACTAGAACTGCCACGATGGTCTGACAGACCGTTGGGGTTTTTATAATGCACATAACTCTGTTTAGATAAAACCTACAAGCTTCTCTTCCTATGACTTTTCCTAAAAATGTGTCTTGTATGTTTTCTGAAGCCTATAAGTTACAAAAATGTAACACACTAGACTCCTGAGCATTTATACCTCCGCTCCGCACAGACCGCTGCTGAAAATTATACATTTTGATCCATACAGGTAGGCTATACATATTGTAAAACTCTGTAAAAGTACACCAAAGCATACAATTTCGATTCCAAATATATATTTGAAAACAAAACCATTCATATGGTCAATAAAAAAAACATTTTGTTAATAAGAAAAATGAATGTAATCTCAACAGTGACCGCGCCCGCTGGCGGGGCTGCGGTTTAACCGCTTCCAGTGTTCATTCATTCATTCAATCGCGTGTTCAATGTGTGTGTGTGTGTGTGTGTGTGTGTCCATCTTCAACAACTCCGCTGGTTTTGGCGTCTCTGCCCCTCATATCTGCCACTCACATCACGTGAAACAGCGGAATCGCAGCCGACGAGACCAAGCTCTTGTCGGTATAATGTTTTCACAGCGAAAAAAAGATAAAATTACACTAAAATGATGTATAACAGAGCTTTCATACAGCTCTGCACACACATTACTCTGGGACGGATTACTCGCAAATGCAAGGTTGCACAGAAATGCCACGCATATCACGTGAAAGCGCAGGCCCAGAGCTTTCCAGTGATACCACACGCATCATTGTGCTGTCATCCCTTCACGCTATAAATACAGATTAATTGTCTACAAAATAAAAACCTGACAAATTTTTTTTACAATCCATTATACAGATCTTGTGTCACTTCATATAGTGAGGAATAATATTATTACTATTTTTCTAGATGTAAATATTGCATGTTTCTTTCAGATAAAACACATTTTTGACTTGTGAATGAGTCAATGGAATTTCTTGCAATAATGAAAAATACTGTCAATCATGTCCGCCTGGCACAAACCACATGTTTTGGACAACTGTGAAGTGACAGAATGTCCCAGCATCATGGTTCTTATATTGCCAGATTCCAGAGAGTCTCCCCTCTTCATATATGGTAGAATATGTCTTCTTCCAACTTGCTATGCTGAGATACATGTAAAAATGTAAGAATTTAGTAACATAGATTTTTCATTGATATAAAAATTAATATAAAATACAGGCACATAGAAGGACATGGGATGATGGCAAATCTGGATAGCCCAGATTGTCCTTAAAAAAACAAGATATAGCATGTGTATGTAGCCTTTATAATGACATATATGAGCTTAAAAGTAAAGGCAGTAAAAATTCCCCAAAAAGGCTTAGGGCCCATAGGGTTAAACAGTGAAATTAAAAGGAAGGTGAGAAATTATTTTCAGCCCCAATACTATTTTATCTTAAGTGTTTTGTTTTTTTAAATCCACACTTGAATGTTGGGCATTTTCAAGAAAATATGTAGTTTTCTTAAAAATCAGTAAGTAATCAAGAGTAATGTCATGTGCTTGCAGAAGATTTCTGCTCAGTCATTCTAATAAAACCATAATGAGCTTGTTTTCTTCACATAGAGGATAACTATGGCCAGCAAGCAAGGGCAAGAAATATTGAAAACAAAAACCGTGACTATGAAAATCTCTGGAAACTTTTATGAGACAGGGGAGAGTGGGGTAGACAGCCACAGAATTGGTCCTATGTATTTTGTATTATTTGTATTTTTAATATATTTTTATATTTTAAGTTTCAATTTGCACTCCATGCCCTGAATTTGGGAATTTTAACCTACAATATTTGTATTTGTGTCAATAAAGATCAACATTTTTCCGAATTTCTTTTTCATTTCTTTCATGAAGGGGTTCTTGTTTAATTTATATGATTTAATCAATCAAAATTAAAAAATAACCCTTAGATACTAGTTGTGTCAAAAGAATTACTTCGTAATGACCCTTAAAACAACAGAGACCGGAGCCGAAATATCAAAGTTTAACAGAATTTATTTTCTTGTACAAGAAGGAGCATTTCACAGTGCAACACACTAGAGAAAAGACAGAGAAAAGGCTCCGCGAGGAGCATCAACTGCAAGTTTTTATACAGCATAGGTGGGCGTTGAGGTTCAACCGTTTCAGTCCTCCTTATCTACCAAGTACAGACTTCATAGATAATGTCATAGCCGTTTCAGTTCCTTTCCTAATTTATCAAGTACAGTCTTCATAGATAACAGCAGTCTTCAGTTGGTGTGACACCCTGTCACACTGCCCTCCAGATGACATGCTCCGACCCTCGGTTTCTCCCACTTCCTCTTACAGATATAGTACTGAACTTCCCTTAACCTTAACTGAGGAGTCTGCTGATGTTACAGTGTTGCAGTACGAAACAGGAACAATTCTTCATGACTTGCACAAAATAATAGCATGAATAAACAGTGTGATCACAATTTTTTATAATAAGTTGTGATCATATACCACTAACTGTTTTTTGAAAGATACACTATAATTCAATATTCTAAAGGCAAAATTGACTTTTTGATTATTATTTGTATCATCAGTTGACCCAAGTAGAAGAAGAAATGATTTTGCACTTGTCCTGTGCATTTGACCCTAACTATGTAAGAGCAGTGGTGCTATGGCACCAGAGAGTCTATGACCCTCTGCGCTGTCATCAGCACAAATTATGTCCCCATGTGATAAAATCCCCCATGATTTTTTTTACAACTTGAGCACTGCTAACACTCCCTTATCACACACTGCTGCTGATTGTTTACAGTCTCTGCTGCTGCTGATTGGCTGCTGTGGTCACATGATTTCAGAGAATCGTCTCAGAGAAAGTGAACCTTAACAGGACAGACTGAGCTCAGAGCTGCTGTGACTGCTGACACTTCAACAGGTAAGAATCATCATCATCATCATCATCATCATCATCACACACTGTCTCTCTAACACTCCCTGATGTCTCTCTAAATCTCCCTTATCACACACTGCTACTGAGTGTTCACAGTCTCTGCTGCTGCTGATTGGCTGCTGTGGTCACATGATTTCAGAGAACGTCTCAGATTCTGTGAAACCCTTTTATACAGTCTATGGTGATGTCCTCATCCTATTAGAGGAGACTGATGTTCACTGTTTCACTTTCTGTTTTTTGCCTTTAAAAGTGCCTCTCAGCACGAGTCTCTCCACTGCTCCTCCTCAGACGATCAGAACACATCAGCTGAAGAGAACCCACTCTCACTTCACACTGTAAGTGACAATAATTATCATATGGTCAGTGTTTATTTTGGCAGCTGTTTTCAGTTTAGTTTTAGTCATTACATAAATTACATGAAAAGTCATATTTTAGTCATTTCTGTCTTCTTAAGTTTTAGTTTTTGGTAAAGAATTTTGGTGAAACATATTAGTTACTAATACATAACTATGTATTAGTGGTTAATAAGGTCTGTATTAAGTATCATCACACATGTATTTTATGGGGTGCTGTTTGTAAAGTGGCTCACGCTTAAAATAACATCAACATTTTGGCACTTAAATGTTAAATCTAAATATTAAATCTAAATCTAAATCTAAATGTTAAATCTAAATCTAAATATTAAATCTAAATCTAAATCTGAATGTTAAATCTAAATCTAAATGTTAAATCTAAATGCTAAATCTAAATCTAAATGTTAAATCTAAATCTAAATGTTAAATCAAAATCTAAATGCTAAATCTAAATGCTAAATCTAAATGTTAAATCTAAATCTAAATGTTAAATCTAAATGGTAAATCTAAATCTAAATGTTATCTTAAATCTAAATGTTCTGGGTGAAACTAAATATTCAGCTAATATGCATATTCACACTGCCGGTCACCTGGAAGTACCAAAATAAAAGCTCAAGATGGTCAGACTGTATTTATAGAATCAAATAACGAATTAAAACCAACTTATCGGGGGAAATGAACACTTGAACATACATTAGCGTGATAATAACTACCTAAAATAACAAGAAACATGTTTGTAGAAATTTTATTTGATGTGTACTTTGAGTTGTTGAGTTTAGCTATATATATATATATATATATATATATATATATATATATGTGTGTGTGTGTGTGTGTGTGTGTGTGTGTATCTCACATTTTTCAGGTCACTGTATCACCGTTTACACTAATCTGATGTTTGTAAAGTCTATAAACACAGTGATTGAACAAACATTACTATTTCTGTGTGCACGTTTTGTAATTAATAACATGGTTATCGTAGATTAGCTGGGCTAACTGTTAGCTGTTAGCCCCATTAGCGGTATCTGTAATGACTCATTAACTCAATAAACGGTCTTTGAAAAAATTATTTTTTCCAGCGGATGTCTTAGTTACAACATGATTGAGCTAACTGGAGTAGTTTCATATCATATCCGACAACGGGAGGCTTTAAACAGATGACGTCCTGATGTTAGCTTTGCTGCTGCTGTTAGCTGTCCCTGTCAGCTGCAGCCACTGATGCTTTCTCGACATCGTGATTTCCCAAAACTGAATAAATACCACACACAGCAACACAAAACTGCTTTGCTAGCTCAATCATGTTGTAACTAAGACATCCGCTGGAAATTTTTTTTTTCACGGACCGTTTAGTTAATGAGTCATTACAGACACCGCTAACCGGGCTAACAGCTAACGGTTAGCCCAGCTAATCTACGATAACCATGTTATTAATTACAAAACGTGCACACAGAAATAGTAATGTTTGTTAAATCACTGTGTTTATAGACTTTACAAACATCAGATTAGTCTACAGGGTGATATAGTGACGTGAAAAATGTGAGATATTCATATATATATTCATATGTAGCTAAACTCTGCTGGTTTTCTACCCGGAAGTATTTGTTAACAACAAGGCGATTCCCTCCGAAGGGACACTAACAACTCAAAGTACACGTCAAATAAAATTTCTCCAAACATGTTTCTTGTTATTTTAGGTAGTTATTATCACGCTAATGTATGTTCAAGTGTTCATTTCCCCCGATACGTTGGTTTTAATTCGTTATTTGATTCTATAAACACAGTCTGACCATCTCGAGCTTTTATTTTGGTACTTCCGGTGACCGGCAGTGTGAATTTGCATATTAGCTAAATATTTAGTTTCACCCAGAACATTTAGATTTAATATTTAACATTTAGATTTAGATTTAACATTTAGATTTAGATTTAGATTTAATATTTAGATTGAACATTTAGATTTAGATTTAGCTAAACTCTGACTCTGCTGGTTTTCTACCCGGAAGTATTTGTAAACAAGGCGATTCCCTAAGGACACTAACAACTCAAAGTACATGTCAAATAAAATTTCTGCAAACATGGTTTTTGTTATTTTAGGTAGTTATTATCACGCTAATGTATGTTCAAGTGTTCATTTCCCCCAATAAGTTGGTTTTAATTCGTTATATGATTCTATGAAGGTGTATCATGAAAGACTCCACCATGGCACCATTTCTACCTTCACAGCCCATGGCTAGATTCAGAGACACACATAGTCACACAAGAGGAGTCATCTCCTCAAGACTGCAGGAAACATGACTATCTTGAGTCTATCTTTGTTGATCTTGTTGTTATTTCTAACTACGGAGAGATCTAAAGGCAACCTTAGAAAAGACAGAGAAGGATGTCGTTTTTGCATTTTTTAGCGTGAAGAAAACATTTAGCCTGTAAAACCACACATTCCAAGGATTTATTTGCAGGGTTAATAAAAAAATCTATATTTTTTACATTACACATGAGTGTACCACTTCCTTTAGCACTTTGTTTTCTTACTCAAAGGATTTTTAGGGGTGTCTGGTATGGCAACTAAATCAAATATGGCATCAAGCCAAACTTTGCTATCCTCTTCCCCTGAGTCTAATGGAGATAGGACAGCACTGGAGCTAGCACTATAGCTGTCCTACTTCCCATATCCAGCAGCATCTTAAGGTCCAGGTATAGTCGGGCGGTGGTGAGCGGCTAGCGGTGAGGAAGTTCTCATTGGCTGTTATCCAAGACATTTCCCACCAAATTAGATTCATTTGTTGCATGCAACTTCATGTCATGATATTGGTACCTCATTGATGGGGTAACCACAAGTATAATATCTATGAGTTTTGGTGTGTCCATCCTCCTAATCTTGATGAACAGATCCCCCCTGACTTGTATTAGTAATAGAAATTGTATTTTAGCATTTGTTTGTATTTTGTCAAAGCACTTGCATGACATCTTCTATATCTGCTTCATTGAACAGCACAGACCATGGAGATTGCTAAGGCCACTCAGAGTCTCACCACTGCAGCAGATATGCGAGAGACCACCAAGATGCTGATGCAACCTAATGCAAACTGGGAAGAGTACCTGACTCCTGCCCCCCTCTCCATCGCCATCATGGGGGAGCTTGTCTTCATCTCCTCATGTGATGACTTCTCCATCAACAAGAACCCCCCAAAAAATGGCTACAAGTACATACAATACCCACACTCGTTCCGGGCCTGCCTCATGCAAGTCTGTAACTCAGGCTGGCATGCATTCAATGAGGCCCACAAGAATATGGATCAGATCCGCATTCACACAGCCACAGTTCCTGATTACATGAAGGCAGTAGTCAAGGTCCTTTTCAATGCACCTGATGAAGTTATTGACAAGCTCCTACCAAATCAGCTGGAAAACATTCGCACCATTGCAGATGAGTGTGTGATACTGGCAGACAGTGTTGAAAAGAAGTACACCAATGTCATCAACTTAATCCAGGAACTGTTGGAGGCCTGTGTCAATGCTGAACACTTTTATGGAGAAGAGCTGGAGAAGGTGAAGATGAAGCTTAAGGAAAATGAAATACGGGAGAAGACCGCCAGTGAGCTTAAAGAACGGTCCAAGAAAGCAATGGAGGCCATGGAAAAGCAAGTAAATGAAGCACAAGATAGCTACAAGAAAGCAATGGACTCTCTTCCCTCCGGATGGGAAATGATTGGAATGGATCTGGTTGAAGGACTTTCAAAGGCAGTGACAGGACTTCTTAATGGAGTCGTTAACCTGGTAAGTGCTCCAATAAAAACAGCCTGCGGTTCAGCAGAAATAGCCTCAGACACATACCATCACATCAAATCGAAAAATGAAAACGAAGATGTGCTCTCAGTCTGCTGTAAATCTCCAGAGATTCTTTCCATTGTGGAAAGTCTTACACAATATTTGAAGGAAGGAAAAATAGCTTGGCAGCACCTATATGATCAGAAAGCACAATCCACAAAGTCAGACTGGTCTAAAGATCAATTCAAAAGAATCTCTGAGTCCTTGATGAAGATGAAAGGGAGCAAACTTCAGAAGCGTGCTCTGGAACTTTGTGAAATGGGTATTAAGATCTGTGAAGAACTGGCCACATATAAACCTGGTGAAAATTGGGTTGACAAGAAAGAAGCAAAGCTCGTAGAGAAACTGAACAAACTGGATGAACAATCCCGCATCTTTGATACCAAATGCAAAAAAAAATTGGGCTCTCCAGCTTTTGCTCCTACATCACCAATGATGAGCAAAGCACAGAGCAACACAGGAGGTCAGTCTACCAGTCAGAGAGCAGCAGATAACGCTCGTTTCAAAATTGAGCAGAGCCGAGAACAACTCAAGGAATCACGGGAGGCCTATGAGAAGATTGCGGAGAAAATGGAGCAGAATCAGAAGGAGCTGACTGAGATCTTGGTTGAAATGCAGAACTGTAAGATCAAGGAGATTAACTTTGACACCACCATCAAGATGCTGTTCAAGGGTCTCGATGCCATGGGCAGAGTCAAAGAGCAGTGGGAGAAGATGGTGCGCTTCTTCCAGATGATCTCTAACATCGTCAAATGCAGCCTCAGCAAGACACTGAATTCTTTTGTCTCAACAGCTGATGATACAAAGAAACTCAGTTACAACCATAAACTATTTGTAAAAGACATGCTGTACAACCAGGCGTTCCAAGCCTCCAACGTTGCCAGTCTGGTCCACATGATCTCAGGGACCTACACTGAAGTGTCCAACAAGTACTTGATGGACAGAGTGAGCAGTTTGGGCAAGCTCATGGCCATGGATAAGGAGAAGCCAGAATTCCTTAACGAGCGTTTGAATCTGCAACAGTCCTGCGCAGCAGCGCAAGAGGGCATCCTTCAGCTGGTCCTCAAGAACAAGAGGGAGTTTGAGAGGAAGACAGATGACAGGATGGCAAAAATAGAGAATGGTCTGAAAGCAATTCTGCCAGCTGCCTCACCCCAGGAGACTGAGAGAATCAAACAAATAGTTCAAGCTGGGTTTGGTGAAGAAGAAGAGAATTACTACTAGAACAAAATTTCTACCAGTTATGAAATTGTCACCTAATTCTGCTCGTCACCTATTTTTTTCATTACTTTTATTGATCAATCATCCTTACAGATTTTGATTCCTTTAACATTACTGATGATTTTAATATTCACATTGACAATCCTACAGACATCTCTTCTAAAGAGTGTAGTGTAAGAACGAGCTGTAACTGCAAAGAGTGAAGTAATAAATCAATAGATATACACTGGCATAAGGTGATTATGTTTGAAATGCCTGTTGAAGTTAATATACTCACTTACACATTGTTTCGTGTATTCAGGTATTGTACTCACACACACATCATATACTGCATGGAAGTACATGGAAACTAACGTGGAAAGTACCTAGAGTTCTCAGTGTTTTTGAGTTCAGTGTATACTCAGTAATAATGTGTACTCAATGTTTTTAAGTTCAATGTGTACTCAGTGTTGATGTGTACTCAATGTTTTTAAAAAATAGCGTGAGACCTGTCTCAAACACAACGGTGGGAAGGTTTGGGGCATTCCAGCCCAGGCTGATATGGCCTTAGTCTCACCACCAGACAATCAGAGATCTCTGCCTTCTGATAGTCTGGGGACACTCCTTTCTAAAGTGTGTTTAACACACCAGAGAACAAAGCAATGCCTCTTGCATTTTTAAAAGGACACGCCCTCCTGGAAATGTGCACTCTCCCTTTTCTCATCTGCAAGGAAACAAACACACAGAAAGCTTGAAAATGGATGCCGAGAGATTTCACTCCGTTTTATCAAACGTGTGCTCAGTCCACAAGATTGTGGAAATGAAGGACTTACAGCCATTTTGTACCGCTACACGTGTTTCTAGTCGGACTATGTTTACGAGCACAAGAGTTCAGCGAGCCACCGAAGGACCGCCCTGCGGATTTACTATTGGTTCTGCAACGTAGGGAGTTTTTTTAAACTCTGAAATTGTATCCGCCCATCTAAACACAAAATCATGGAGAAAGACATCAGTCTTTAGTTAAGCAAAGCGTTTAAAGACTGACTTGTGAGTCTAATATGGCCTTGGCCTTAGACACCAGTATGACTCATACCCAGGTGACTCAAAAAGAATACATCATTAAGATTGGACTCAACCAAAGGCAAAAACATGCCACTATTGTGTTTGCAGAATCTTCAGCAGCATAAAAGGGAGCACACAGAGAGTGAAACTTCAGTCTTGTTCCGGAGCTTGACTCATGAGTTGTATGTGTTATTGCTTGTGAACACATTAAACTCGGTTGCACCTGATTCCACGTGTCTCCAGTGATTTTCTCAGCACCAGCCATCTGATTCTAAGATACTTATTTGAGTAGAAGGCGAGTCCAGTCCAACCTAAAGAGTTGAAGGCAAGGTCGGGAGCCCCCAGGACCAGCTTCAGGCACTGATTTCTGCTTCATCAAGAGCTCACTGTTTTGTTTGACATGTTTAATCTGTATATTAACAACTCCATTCACATCAAAGGTCACACTCTGGATCTAGTTATCAGTAAGGGTCTCTGTATTTCTTCAGTTAATGTTACAGACTTAGCACTATCTGATGATTTTTGTGTATTCTTTGATGGACTGGTCTCTCCAATTAGCCAAACTCAATCTAAAACTGTCCCTAAGAGGTATATTAATGAGAATACCTGCAGTCTTTTTGTGGAAGCCATGGCTATTAACACCATGCATAACAACTCAGGGCGTGGAGGACCATCTAAGTCTGTTTAACTCCAATATTCTCAGGGTATTTGACTCTGTAGAACAAATAAAATATTCACAGACACTGTGATAATAACATATGAATGAATTTCAAATGAAAAAGAGAAAAAAAAACTAGGGACATGCAGCTACCCCAAAATATTATTGATTCAGATTTAGATTCAGACAACTTTGTTCATCCCATGTGAGGCAATTCATTTGTAGCATACTCATCCCAAGCATCAACCACAACAACATACAATTTCCTATGTTATGCACAGTCCAGTAAAACAGACCACTAGGTCATTATGCACATTGAATGGCCCAAGTTTAAAAAAACATATAGATAAAAATATTTTTAAAAAAAAAAAGAAAAAAAAAAAGTAAAAAATATTGTTACATCCAATATTATAAGAATGTGTAGCCTATTATTTTTGTTTTTTGATTCATGGAGAAAGTTTTTTCAGTATTTTAAATACAAAATTACTCCACTCAAAAGTATTTTCAAATCAAATCAAATCAAATCAAATCAAAACAACTTTATTTGTCCCAAAGGGCAATTCAGTTTGATAGTTCACCAGGCACTACAGGTATCCATGCATACAATCATAGATCCACAGCAGCAATTAGTTGTCAGTGAGGCCCGTAGGCAGCCTCCTGTGTCTCCCACAGAGAACACACAAGAAATACGCAGCACTACCAGTCGTAAGTCTAATGATACAACAAAAGACATAGTGTGCACACATGTACTCCGCAATACACAAGACCATAAGTCGGTGATTCATCAAGACATGAAGTACACAAGAATACACAGCAATAATACACAAGACAATAATAAGTCTGATGAACATCAAAGACAGAGTGTAGTACACCGCGATAAATACACAAGACAATCATAAAATCTGATGATACATCATAAAAAACATAGTGCACCCAAGTACACAAGCTAAGAATCCCTCAAGTCACTTCCATAGACTTGAATCAAGGTTTAAAAGTCTGAGAGCAGATGGGATAAAAGATCTGGAGTAGTGGTTAGTTTTCCTAGATGGAGCTTTAAAGCAACGCCCTGAGGGCGTAAGTGAAAACTCAGTGGACAGAATATGGTCATGCTGAGCAATCATTCCCTTTGCTTTTTTGACCACACGTTTGTTCCAAAGGGAACTCAAATGTTCCTGCTTCACACCAATTATCTTGGAACAGACCTTCACAATACCATTCAGGCAATTTTTATCTCTTACGCTCAGGGCGTTAAACCAACAAATGAACGAAAAGGTCAGAAGGCTTTCAATAAAGGACTTGTAAAACAAACACTGAATGTTTTTGCTAACATTGAAGGAGTTCAACTTCCTAAGTAGATAAATCCTCTGTTGACCCTTCTTTGCAATGATGTTTGTATTCACATGAAATTTTAGCTGGGAATCAAATACTGTTCCCAAGTATTTATATGAATCAACAATCTCCACCTCCTTGCCATGAATGAAGTTAACAACAGGCTTGATATGATTCTTGCCAAAGTCAATGATTAGCTCCTCAGTTTTAGACAGAGAGTTATAGTCACACCAACTGATAAAGGCTGGAAGAGCACTGCCGTGACCTTTTGTTAGAAATTACACTTGCTTTTTATCGGCCTTATCAAATACAAATTACAAAATACTCAAATGTAATTGAAATACGTATTTTAAATACAAGTAATAGAATTACTGCCCATCCCTGCCAGATGTATTATGTGTTTGGGTTGTCTATACATAGAGACGTTGACTGTCTTGTCATTGTGAACAAAATTTCTTAAAAACGCCTTGAGGAAATGTCTACAGATTTGGTACTCATTAGTTTTTGGTGGTCATAGGTCAAAGGTCAAGGTCACTATGACCTTGTCTGTCTCATTCTCGTGAATGCAATATCTCAAGAACACATCAAGGGAATTTCTTTAGGTTTGGCACAAATGTCCACTTTGACTCAAGAATGAACTGGGATGAATGATTTAGATTTTGGTGGTCAAGGGTCAAAGGTCAAGGTCACTGTGACCTTGTCTGTCTCATTCTCATGAACGCAATATCTCAAGAACGCCTTGAGGGAATTTCTTCAAATTTGGCACAAAAATTCATTTGGACTACACAATGATCTGATTGGATTTCAGTAGTCGAAGGTCAAGATCAGTGTGACCTTGTGTCAGTTTCATTCTCGTGAATATGATATCTCAAGAACACCTAGAGGTAATTTCTTTAAATTTAACACAAATGTTCACAGTTTATATCCGAAAGGTCAAAGGTCAGTGTCACTGTGACATCATCGTGTTCGGCATAAAATACTTTTCTGGCCATTGTGCAGTGTCATATCTCAGGAACAGAAGGGGACACATTTAGTCACATACTTAATTGGTGACACTAATCCACCTTGAATTGTAAGTAATTCTAGTTTTACACCAGTGTTGTCGGCCAAAAGTACTTTACTTGGCCCAGTCGCCAGAGGAAAATGTTGGCATTGTACATTTCTGCAAACCACAAATATGTTACCTTGCATGTTTCATAGGTATCATATCAACGATTCTGAAGTGACTTAGTATACGAACTGAATTTTGTCATCACAAGGTGGAGTGACAACTGGGCAAAATGCCTGCCAAGTTGCAGACCACTGCACACAATGGTTTACAACTAACAAACATCGAAACTGGTTGTGTTTTAGCGAGTCATTGCTGTGTTTTCAGCGGCTTTTTAGACTCCAGTATATGAACTGACTTTTGTCATCACAAGGTGGAGGGGATGATGTGACAACTAAGCATGACCCCTGCCAAGTTGCAGACCACTGCATACAATGGTTTACAACCAACAAACATTGAAACTGGTTGTGTTTTAGCGAGTCATTGCTGTGTTTTCAGTGGCTTTTTAGGCTCCAAACATTGTTTTGTAGGGACCTGTCTGTGTTGACAGTGGCACAAAGAGTAAACATTATCTTACGGAGACATTGCTACGTTTCCTGCCGGGAATGTGCCCCTAAAATATGATCTTTTCCTAACCATAAATAAGTAAGTTTTGGGCCTGAACCTAGCCACACATTAACCTCAGCATTGTTAAAACATAAAGTTTAAACATAATTGCTACATTTAATGTGCAAATTTGACATATCCATGAATTTGCAGAAACGTACAATGCCATCTTTTTTGTGGCGACTGGGTTGCTACTCAATATGTAAGTGGGAGAGCAGTCTTTGCAAAACAAAGACAGTGAACTACTACTAGTCCGTTGATATTCAACATTTTTCTTTTTGTCAATGTCAAATGTGTATTAATCCGCAGTTGAAAATAGTCCCCACTAAATGCATTATTTTCTCTTATCTTAATTTTTGTTAGGAATCACAGTGCCCAGCTGTTTTAGGACAGCACTAAACCACTTCTAAAGATTTTGTTGTCAGTAACTAATGAAATTATTAAGAGACAAAATAACACGTCGTTGTTTTAGGTGTTCATGTTAATGTTCATGTTAACAGTGAGAAAAATACAGAATAACAACAGCCTTGTGACAGATGTTCCACAGTAAACAGCTTTGTGTTTTTCAGAACCACTTTCTCCATATTCAAAGTTAAAGGTGTTGTTTGTAACTCTGCAAAAAGATAATTGATGAGTCTCATTCCCTGGTTGTCAAATACCAACGCTTCGGGTTGGTCGTCTTTCGGTGGAAAACACCTGCCATTTATATGTAGTGTAAATGTGAGCAGTGTGTTATACAAGAGACAGGAACAAACAAAACACTTTCACAGTGTCCTAGGAACAGAAAATTATTTATTCTCTTCACAGTTATGAAACACAAGTCTATTCTTTTTTTAAATTTAAACCTGAACTGCAGCTGCAGTAATTAAAGTCACGTCTTTTGTAATGAGATTCTCACTGTGCTGTCAGATCATACCTGTGAATCCATGTGTTCCCCTCCTCCTCCTCCTCCTCCTCCTCTTGATCCTCTCCTTCTGCTCCATCTTCTCCCTTCCCAATTATTTTCTCCTCATGCAACTTTTGTATAACCTCGGGGAATGATTAAGTCTCAAACTCTGATTACACT
The DNA here is from genome assembly GCF_041903045.1 of Epinephelus lanceolatus. Taxonomy (NCBI): domain Eukaryota; kingdom Metazoa; phylum Chordata; class Actinopteri; order Perciformes; family Serranidae; genus Epinephelus; species Epinephelus lanceolatus. The sequence continues at coordinate 22,615,066 of NC_135756.1, forward strand.
TTAGAAAACAAATCTATCTTAGTGTCTTTCTGTGTTGTCCTGTCGTCACCTTCAGCTCCAGAAAACAAACGTCTTTTTATTGAAGCTCCTAATAAATTGCTCAGGGCCTCTGATGCTCGTACAAGTTAAAGTGTGGGAGAGAAGTTTGCATGTGTGTGGGCAAAGAGACAGTGTAAAGGACAGAGAGGGCAGAGAACATATTGTCACTATAAATAATAAACATGTAACAGAACAGTGCTGCCCATCTTACAGTATATGAAAGTTTATTATCGACAAAACTATTAAGTACGCACACAGTGAATTTAAGATATAATCTGCAAAACTACAACCTGAAGCCCTGAAAGCATTTATCTTATAAATTTGTGACTTGAATCTCAGAATCTTTCTAAGGTTATTCTAAGAAATTTATGACTTTATAATCTCAGGGAATATCCAAATATTTTTCTCTGAATTTTATGACTTTAATCTTGGCGATTCTAAGATACTCCCCTCCCTTGGATCTGATTTTTTTTAACCTGTCCCTTAAACAATCTTATTTTGCAAAAGAGAGTCCTGTGTTCTCCTTTGATTAAAATCAGACACCAAAAGGTGAGAAATTCCAATTTTATATCTACATAGATGAAGATTTTGTTTCATACCTACAGTACAGGCCAAAAGTTTGGACACACCTTCTCATTCAATGCGTTTTCTTTATGTTCATGCCTATTTACATTATAGATTCTCACTGAAGGCATCAAAACTATGAATGAACACGTGGAGTTATGTACTTAACAAAAAAAGGTGAAATAACTGAAAACATGTTTTATATTCTAGTTTCTTCAAAATAGCCACCCTTTGCTCTGATTACTGCTTTGCACACTCTTGGCATTCTCTCCATGAGCTTCAAGAGGTAGTCACCTGAAATGGTTTTCCAACAGTCTTGAAGGAGTTCCCAGAGGTGTTTAGCACTTGTTGGCCCCTTTGCCTTCACTCTGCGGTCCAGCTCACCCCAAACCATCTGGATTGGGTTCAGGTCCGGTGACTGTGGAGGCCAGGTCATCTGCCGCAGCACTCCATCACTCTCCTTCTTGGTCAAATAGCCCTTACACAGCCTGGAGGTGTGTTTGGGGTCATTGTCCTGTTGAAAAATAAATGATTGTCCAACTAAACGCAAACCGGATGGGATGGCATGTCGCTGCAGGATGCTGTGGTAGCCATGCTGGTTCAGTGTGCCTTCAATTTTGAATAAATCCCCAACAGTGTCACCAGCAAAACACCCCCACACCATCACACCTCCTCCTCCATGCTTCACAGTGGGAACCAGGCATGTGGAATCCATCCGTTCACCTTTTCTGCGTCTCACAAAGACACGGCGGTTGGAACCAAAGATCTCAAATTTGGACTCATCAGACCAAAGCACAGATTTCCACTGGTCTAATGTCCATTCCTTGTGTTTCTTGGCCCAAACAAATCTCTTCTGCTTGTTGCCTCTCCTTAGCAGTGGTTTCCTAGCAGCTATTTGACCATGAAGGCCTGATTGGCGCAGTCTCCTCTTAACAGTTGTTCTAGAGATGGGTCTGCTGCTAGAACTCTGTGTGGCATTCATCGGGTCTCTGATCTGAGCTGCTGTTAACTTGCGATTTCTGAGGCTGGTGACTCGGATGAACTTATCCTCAGAAGCAGAGGTGACTCTTGGTCTTCCTTTCCTGGGTCGGTCCTCATGTGTGCCAGTTTCGTTGTAGCGCTTGATGGTTTATGCGACTCCACTTGGGGACACATTTAAAGTTTTTGCAATTTTCCGGACTGACTGACCTTCATTTCTTAAAGTAATGATGGCCACTTGTTTTTCTTTAGTTAGCTGATTGGTTCTTGCCATAATATGAATTTTAACAGTTGTCCAATAGGGCTGTCGGCTGTGTATTAACCTGACTTCTGCACAACACAACTGATGGTCCCAACCCCATTGATAAAGCAAGAAATTCCACTAATTAACCCTGATAAGGCACACCTGTGAAGTGGAAACCATTTCAAAACTACAGACAGAAACTACAACAGAAACTAGAATATAAAACATGTTTTCAGTTATTTCACCTTTTTTTGTTAAGTACATAACTCCACATGTGTTCATTCATAGTTTTGATGCCTTCAGTGAGAATCTACAATGTAAATAGTCATGAAAATAAAGAAAACGCATTGAATGAGAAGGTGTGTCCAAACTTTTGGCCTGTACTGTACATGCCTACAACACAAGACTTCTAACAACAACCCACATTAAGCTTAAAGGTACACCATGCAGGAACTGTGTTTATGTTTTGTAAACTTTCAGATTTGGCCCCTCCTCCCTACACTGCTTGTATGTACACTGTAAAGTGTCAGTGTCAGAGTGAGGGGGCTGCCCTTGGTGAGGCGCCCCGAGCGGTTGGGGGGTTCAGTGCCTTGCTCAAGGGCACCGTGCATTGTCTTCTTTCAAAATACACTTCTGTTTTCACAGGAAATTTACCCTTAACGTACAGTCTCTTTCAAAATAAAAGCACTATGTCGGTACAACAACACAAATTGACAGTTTGTTTTCCTCCAACAACTTACGCATGTGGTTAGGTTCAGGAAAACAGAACAGGCTTTGGCTTTATAATTTTACCGGACACAAACACCATTCTCCCGAGTGAAAGTCAGTGTTTGTTGGACCCATCCACCACCCCTTCCTCCCGCCCTACTTGGACTTTCGCCACCTTAACTTTCGTTCTTGTCCCACCGCGTGTTCCCCCGACACTGCTGTTAAACTGTAATGGTGAACGGCCATGTATCAAGCTAACATTAAAGGACAGCTTTTTTCGTGGTGTCTGACACCACAAGTCACTGCCCAAGCGCTGGATTTTGACAACTTCAGGGTGAGACCTGGTTGCATTTAGCAATATGTTCCCATAGAATTTCTGTATTTCACTGCAATCTCACAGTTAGAATCCATATGTGTGATTTAGCAGTGTACTTCTGTAAAATTACTATATTTACCTGCATGAATTTCACAATAAAACTCTGAATTTGGTTTAATATCACAATAAAAGCCTGTGAGGTGATAATGATGTAATTTATTGTGAAATATTACAGTTACAGAAATCATTTGCAGTGTACATTGCAAGCTACTTTTGTACGAACAAAACATTTGTTGTAATGGGAAAGTAACCACTAGCACCTACCAGTCCAGCAGAAACCAAGCCAACTCTGCGTCGCACTTCATCGTGTCCTCAGTGGTTGCCCATGAAAGTTAAAGTCAACCCCAGATTCACTCTCATTTTGGAACGAGCTTAGTTTGCTTTGCTGTATTTTTTTCAGCACTGTGTCCGCAATTTTGTATCTTCCTCTTGCACTTGTGCTGCTTACAGTCTGGCACTGTGCCGCCATGTTTTTTATAAGGTCCTGACCTCACCTGCACACTGTTTTCTCGGGGCTACACAACTAGAAATACAGACAGAAACAATAGACAGGTGGTTCCACATGACAGATGAGATGGGAAGATTCCCATGCTACTGACTTGCAAGTGCTTATGTTATCAGATTACTCGAGAGAGTCATATGTTTACAGAGCTGGTCATGTGAGACTAATACTGTAAATTAACAACATAACACCACATTAATTACATCTAGCTTTGATGATATCTAACACGCTGACATGAGTTGTCAGTGTTTTTAGGCACCTCCGTATTTAAGAACACCTTAAGTTGAGTTTATCACAGCTTTCAGAAAAGCCAGAGGTGTAATTATGATTTGGGTGTGGATATGAACACTGTTTATGTGTCAGAAATTCATACTCCGATATGACATGAATGTAGCATTAGCCTGCCAGCTGACAAAGAAAGACACACCACCAGCCACTGACAGGAAAAAGAACATTTCTAAAATGTTTTTCATCCCCTAATTATTTTCAACAGTACATAAAAATACACTGATAGCATTTTTGACTGAAGAAACTGATTGTGTTTTCAGTTTGACTTGAGCCTGAAACTGTTTACTTCTCAAATATGCTTTCGAATTCCTCAAAATGTTTGTCTGAGTCAGCCATTTTAGCAGTTTTTCTCAAAATGCAGTCAGTGATTATTCAGATATTCTGCTTTACACAAGGACGGGGTTATCCTGACAGACATATAAATCTATGAGTAATTGTAGTGCCTCTCTCTCTCGAGCTGTAATTTAAAATAAAAAATCCAGAGCAAAGTGGTGAGAAAAGATTAATATTCTGTACTTTCATCATCCCCCAAAGTAAAAATCAATGAGGTGCTAGAAAGGCAAAGAGAGAGTCAGGGAGCCAGGATACAAAAAAAAAAAAAAAAATTACTCACTCCTGTATATTTCAAGCAGCTCCCACCCTGAACACAACCTGAACACAGCACATACAGTATCTCCTTCACGCCAGCTCCAAGTGTCTGAATAGTGTAATCAACATTTGTCTAATCATCCCAGTTTGACTTTATTAAAGTCTACTGTGAGCTGGCCTCACGCTGCTTCGTGTAATTAGAATCTCATAGTCATACAGGTTACACTGAGAGCAATCATTCTTTACACAATAAAGAAGAGTACTCCAAATTACTATGATGTCAGATCCTGCTAATTTTCTTCTTTGTTGGTCTTTATCTAGTTCTAATTTCATTTCATTTTAAAGCACCCCTGTTTGTTCCAGTTGAAAGTGGCTGATTATTTGAATAGTGTGAAAATAAAACAATTTTATAAGGCCAGCTTGACATGAACAATTTGTTTTTGGTTTTCCACAGGCAGGACGTTTTTTTTCTGTGTTACTCAGCTGTGACAGCATCATTTAGAGTTCAGTGCTGAATTTATAACCAATTTGATTGATTCACTTCTTATTTAAGTGTTCACTTTGTTCATAGGAATACCCAGCTTTGTCTTATAGCTCCCTCTAGTGGGTGATGTGTTGAATCAGCACATTTTATGGAGCAACACCCTTTGTATTCTGTAAAGTTTTGTGCATACACTGTATTATTTACTGTCATCAGGGGGAAGGGAAGCAACATAAAACCAGGCGTTTTAGTTACAATTAAACATCGGCACCTCACAGCAAGAGGGTTCCCGGTTCAAATCCAGGGTGAAAGGCTCGAAATCAGAGTGGGGTGCCCTTCTGTGCAGAATTTGCACCTTCTCCCAGTGTCAGCGTGGGTACTCTAGCTTCCACCCACAGTCCGAAGAGATGCAGGTTAACTGGTGACTCTAAATTGCCCGTAGGTGTGAATGTGAGCATGAATGATTGTCTGTCTCTATGTGTCAGCCCTGTGATAGTCTGGTGACCTGTCCAGGGTGTACCCTGCCTCTCACCCAATGTCAACTGGGATAGGCTCCAGCCCACCTGCGACCCTCAAGAGGATGAAGCGGTTACGGAAATGGATGGATAGTTTCTCAGCATCTGAGACTGAAATAGTTACAAAAACAAGACTTCCAGTTGCCCTAACTGTCAAGCTGGCCAGGCATTTGAAGCTTCTGGGTCCCAAGCTGCACCCCCTGAATTGGAGAGTTGGACTGGATGCTGCTTCTCTCAGGATCCTGACACATCAGCCTGAGGAACACCAACGCCTTTGCAGTTGGACCACACATCCCAATCAGCATGACTCACAACTACAAGAAGGGTTAATGTGGAGTAGGAGTTGGCTGTTAACATTCACCAAAAGTGCTCTTTAAATAAACTTGACCTGAGACTTCATATCACGAGTCATTTTATTCAAAGGTTTACACAAGATTGTATCAACAGGGGCAGCATACAGCTGGAGGACAGATCAATTTCATAGTTAAAGGAATACTTCGCCCAAAAATGATCATTAGCACATCAGTTATTCACCACGTGTTACCCTGACTTCATGGATAAAACTTTGTTTTTCTAGCTTACCTCCATGGTGAACGAAGAATCCAAAAACAAAGACATTTTTCTCTGTCTTTGGATTCTCTTTTCACTGTAAAGGCATGCAGCAAGTTTTCTTCTCAGATTCAACGTAACACGGTGAGAAACTGATAAACAAACAAACATTTTGTGGGGGAAATACTCCTTAAAACTGCATCTATCTAGTGAAATAAAACACACGTGCTCCACACACACACACAAATCAGGCACAATGAAAGTAGAGGACAGAAAGTGGATACAAACAGTCAACAAATAAACTCAAAAACAAAAAAAAAAGACTTACAAAATCACAGAAAAGGCTAATTTCTAAATCACCTCCAGTGGAACTTTACTGCTTGGTTAAAGTAAAATCAAGGTAAAAATATTTGAAAACATACATTATAATTATAAAGTTGGGTCATTGGTGTTCTTCACTGGCAGAAAGCAGAGAATCTCAGTCACTCCAAAAACATCCCATACAATAAAAATTCTAAAGTTTACAATATGGCTGTCATTTTTGGTCTCTTTAATCATATTTACAGATCATGTCAACAACGCCACCAAAGATCCACTCGCAGAGCTGCGTACAGTATTTACATTAAAGTACAAAACTGTTATAGCCATAAGGAAACCAAACCCAGACTCCCGCAAAAAATGCTGAAATGAAATGATTACTTTTCCACCCTGCAGAAGGATCGACACCTCAACCAAAAACTTTTATATACAATAAATTCTCATCAAAACATACCAGTATATTTTAGATTTTACATCACTGTCACCACCATTTTATTTTCAAAGGAAAAAACTTGAATACTTTTTACAAAATTAATTCTCTTTGTATTCTCTTGGTCATTTTAATTACAGTCCTGCTTCAGTGCTTGTAGCTTTTCTCAGTGAAAACAAATCCCACCGTAACTCAACCCCCAAATCCTCTCGATTAAAGTTGGAGTCTGCGATTTTAATTCAATGCACTTTTTGGCAAAGTCAACTCCCAAATATTCCGCTAGCTGTCCATTCTTTGTGTGCTGCTGTTGTCATGATACTGGAATTTCTAACTTCGATACAATACCGTAATTAATATTGTCATTCAATAGCATTTTCGATGCCAGCCCCTCACTATATTAATGATTCATTCTGGTCTGCCATTTTTTAATTGTCTTAGTCATCTCCTACAGTCGTATCTGTCTTGAAATTCGCTGCACTGCCGCCAAGATCTCTGCTGGTACTGCTCTGTTTTGTCTTTTTCTGTAAGCTTTCAGAAAACGTGCACAAATACAGACGAAATTAACAAAAGTACAAACAGAAGGCTTCGTCCGTCTTAGTATACGTATCTAAAGTTGAGCATAAATGAGCCCTTAGGTTCTGTGCCCAAGACTAAAGGGGCTTTCATATTAGGGACCAGCGCCCAGATCCAAGTCCACTTGACCCCAAAGTCCAGTTTGTTTGATTAGTGTTAAAATGGTCATTAAAACCCTGCTTTTTATTCTAGTACCATGTTGGCTAAAATGTTGGTGACATTCTTATGTAAATAAACACGCTAATAAACATGGGACTTTATCATATCATGTATGGACATGACTTGAATAATGTTTGCGAAGGCTGCACGGTGGTGTAGTGGTTAGCACTGTCACCTCGGAGCAAGAGGGCTCCTGGTTTGTACCCAGGCAGGAGCCCCTCTGGGTGGAGTTTGGATGCTCTCCCCATGTCAGTGAGGGTTTTCTCCGGGTACTCCAGCTTCCTCCCGCAGTCCAAAGACATGCAGGTTAATTGGTGACTCTAAATTATCCGTAGGTGTGAATGTGAGTGTGAATGGTTGTCTGTCTCTATGTGTCAGCCCTGTCATAGTGTGGCGACCTGTCCAGGTTGTACCCCGCCTCTCGCCCAATGACAGCTGGGATAGGCTCCAGCCCCCCCCGCGACCCTCAAGAGGATAAGTGGTTACGGAAAATGAATGACCTCAATAAGACGACGTAATTATCCTAACAATCCTACTTGTGAGGGAGCACTGGTGGGAGGGGTGTATATCTTTGTGTGTTGACTTCAAATATCAACGGTCTTTCTCCAGAATCGCAGACTCCACCTTTAAATGGTTTTCACTTCCACCTGTCATATAAATCTACCAATACTGACTCTCTGTGTAAAATATGGCGATCCCTTTACATTAACCCAAAATGGTAAAAATGTGAGCCATTTCTTTTCTGTAACTGCGACGTAACAGAAGCTTTTCTTTGATTTCTGAGGTGTCACATGGACTGTGGTTCTCTGGAAAGCATTTTTAAACCTACATCCTGATTGAGTCCTGGAACTCCTGACATCAGATACTGTCTCTTTGTTCACCACATGAACCTCTGTGTGGCCGTGCTGTCCGGCCAGTGGAAGGTCTTACTGATGAAGATGTAAAGCGTGGCAGCGTTGACCGCCGTGTAGAGAAGGAACTCCACAATGAGTCTGGGAAGAGAGGGGAGGGGCATGTGCAGACGGTACATCAGGTAGGGAATGATGAAGTACCTGAACTCCAGCAGCTTCTGGGGTACTGTTGCGGCCAGGAGGCACGCCAGGAACGCCAAACTCCAGAACAGTGAGCGTGACTTGAAGGAGTCCAGAAAATTCCACCCTGCAAACACGTACGCGGGGACGAGGAGAAAGCGCACCAGCTCGTGCCTCTGGAAAAGCCTATTCCACACGTAGAAGGGGAAATGGCGGTTATCTGCGAGGAGGTACTTGTGGACGAAGGTGAACTTCCACACCAGGAGCAAGGAGACGCACGTGACGAAGAGGAAGAACAGAGGCTGCTTTTTCAGAGCCTGGAGGAAGCGAAGAGCGCGGTGATAACAAAGGGAGACGGGGAGGGAGAAGAAGAGGGTGAAGGAGAAGAAGTAGAAGAGCTGGGGGAAGTTCAGGCAGGCCTCGTGGCTCGTCCTGTCACCCACCACTACCCCATCATTCAGAACCACAAACGCCAGGAAGCCCACGCCGACTACCGCGTAAGGCCAGGCCACCAGCAGCACCGCCTTCACATGACTGGGTGAGGTGAGGAACTCCAGCATGAAGAGCATCACCTTCTTGGCTCCAATAAATGACAGCGGGACCTGGGACGGAGGAGACTTCTCATCCCTCTTTTTTGTGTGCTCCACCCTCCAGGCCTCGTCCATTTTGGCAGCCACTAGCGTGCCTGCGCAGAAGGCCACCCAGATGATATTGGTCTGGCGGAAGAGCACGGAGCAGACGCCGAGGAGCGCTGAGGCCTTGTGACAACCGTAGAGCGTCATGAGGTAGGTGAAGAGGGTGAAGAAAGTAGATCCGGCGTCGGTGTAGTACAGGAAGTTAAAGAAGTAGAGCACGGGGAAGGTGGAAAGAGACAGTGCTGAGAGGACTCGGCGTGAGGTCGTCCGCGTCTGGAAAAAGGAAACGTGATATCAGATAAAATGAAAATGTCAAAACAACATCACTCAAGCATGATGATTTTCGTCATGTCGTAATAATACCTTCTCCCTGAGGTGCAGTTTGCAGATGAGCAGATAGAGCAGGTAAAGGTTGCCGCAGTTGAACAGTAGGTTGATGAAGCGCAGCATGGCGGTGGAACACACCACCTGGCCTGTCAGGTCAGCGAGCCACACCACAGGCTTGATGACTCCCACAGAGACAAGGTACAGACCTGGGAGAGTGGTGATCATCGGGTCCCACTGAGGAAGAATCAAAGCCATATTAAAAGGGCCGTTCACCAATTTCAAATGAAAGTCAGTTTACTTGTATCATGTTGTGAAAATAGATAAAATGTCTGTGGCAAAGTTATCTCAGCTTGGGCTTGAAGATGACACATTCTAACAGAGAGCCTGCCATACAAATGGAGATAACTGGAGTCTGAAAGTCATGAATGTTTATGCAGTGACACTCAGCCGATGTTTCCCCTGTGACAGTGTGCCAGATGGCCTGCTAACCGTTTTGTAATTGACAATGAAAATAAGTTGGATTCACACTGGGAATTAAGTTTGTGTACTCTGAATCTAAATAAGGTGCCAAAGTGCCTAAAAAAGCATCAAAATACAGCTTTTTTTAGTGCCAGGGGAGGATTCCCTGAAGCCCCCAACAAAGGTCCAGGCTAAGCACCAAATATCCTCAAATTCTAGAGACACCCCTGCTTTTAATAAGAAAGAATGAATGTAGACTTAATAATAATCGAGAATTTAAAATAAAGATGAGTTATGAGCCTTTAAAGGTCTAGTGTGTGGGATTTAGTGGCATCTAGAGGCGAGGTTGCAGACTGCAACCAACTGAAACTTCTATAGTGTACCAAGCGTGTAGGACAGAGGTCGGCAACTTTCACTTTCAAAAGAGCTATTTTTGGCACAATAATGATGGTAATACAGCATGTTAAGACTAAATTAGCTCATCAACATTACCAATACGTGTAAGTAAGAATTCATTAATATGTTTCACCAGGAGGTGGCTACTCTGCAGTGGGCTATTTATGATTATTTTGTACTATATCTTAGCAATACTGGGGCTGAAAGCAAACAAATCCGTCCATGCATAATTTCCCCTCAAGACTTTTCCTTTTTTGGATTTGAAATTTATAGCTAGCCCACAGGGCAACTCAAGACTAGCCATTGCTACTGAGGTTCAGCAAGCTTTAAAGGAAAAGGCACCAGGCTGTAGACGTATGACACACAGTTTAGGTGACAAAATGTTCAGACTTTTTTTTTTTTTTAAATTATAATTATTATCCTGTGTAGAGGCTACACACTTTTACAATTGGAGAATGTAAGAATCATTTCAGGGCTACATCATTCACTTAAAAACTGACTTCATCTTTTTAATATATTTTTTTGTCAAAGCCACAGGGAGCCAGAGAGGCTAAGCGTGACATGCAGCTCCAGAGGTGCCGGTTACCTGCCCCTGGTGGAGGAACTCTATGGTGGCCGATGCACAAATGCAAAAGGCCCAGTGTTTGATTTGTCTGTACTGGGCTACTGTAGAAACAACATGGCAGACTCTGTGGAGGAGGACTCGCTACATATAAATGGCTCATTCTAAGGTACCCAAAAACACAACAATTCATAGTTTCAGGTGATTATTAATTTAAAAAAACATAGTTATAAATATTATGTACCAATTCTGTTATCTAAATCCTACACACTTGACCTTTAATATTTATTCATTTTACCTGATTAATGTTATTATTGTTTGTTTATTAACTAGCCCCTACCTCCTGTTATTTTACAAAAGTGGTCCCGGCACAAAGCAGGTTGAGTATATCTGGACTAAATACAGGCACTATTAGGTTGCATCATGGAAAATGGAGGATCCAGCATGTTTTGGAGCCTGATCCACACTAGGAAGTAAAAGTGAGAATATCTCAGCCTCTGTTGCTTCAGCACTACCCACTGTTGACCAGCCTCAATGATGCATTCATAATTTCACACATGAGTGGTAGGCAAGCAAAAACAATGGTATGCTTTGATATACTGTGATCAGTCGTGAACAGCTTTGTAGTTATGATATCATGATGATGATGATCCTTTAATCTCCACTTCCTACAGTCTGAATTAAGCTACATACACTACAATACATTAAAACACATAACCCCCCTCTAATGCCATTCTATATGTCCGACACGGAGATTAAAAGCTCTAATAGCTGCCACATCATTTTAAAAGACAAAAGCTTCTCTGTTAGCTAGCCTTAATCCGCTACACATCACTGACACTCGCTTTCATGGCTACCGCAGCTTTCAGGAAGTCACTTTACCTCGTTGAATTTCCCATGGCAGTATTTCTGAGCTTGTGGGATATGAAAAATCTCGTCCATGTACGGCTCCCTTTGCTCCCGAGTGACTCTGGAGAACAGCAGACAGGATATCAAAAAGTTGGTGCTGCAGAGAGCAGTGAAGATGTAGCCTTCAAATTTCTCCATGTTTGATGACGAAATCCAATGTAAAAGTGAAAGCAGTCCAAAACTAGCTGATATAATGTTGTGTTTACCGCATAACGACTGGATTTGCGGATTAAAACCACTGTACAGTCTCTACTCCGTGGGAAACTGGCTGAACTGTGACCAGTGTTTGTACACGGAAGAGTTTTGATTCTTGACAGCTGGCGGTCCGCCGCGGAAACACGCTCGATTCGAAACCTTTGTGTATAGCAATTAGTTCCTAGCCTTTGCGAATACTTTAACGTCACACTTCTATCAAATACTACGCACCAAAATCATACATATGACATATTAAAAATGTCAATGCTTTAAGATGTAAATTTCTAACTTAGCGGAACTGTTTTGCTAAAGAGGAACTTTCCTGCGGGGCGGTGTCACCGTGTTATGGTTCCCCCGCGTGTACAGACCTCAACGTAAGGCGCGTTAAATCGTAACTTTCTTCGTGGTTCTTGAAGCAGTTCTCCAGCATGAATTTAACACACGACTTGGAGCTTTTCCCCGACCTCAGGGTGACTCAAATGCTTTTCAAGGAGGTGACAAATGCCGCAGAGTTGAGACAGTATGCGGTGGAGGGTAAAATAAGTGCTGCCCTCATCAACCCAACCATGGTGAGATGCTTTCATTCAGCATTTGCAGGAGTTTACTAAACTTTTATGTATTTTAGGTATGTTTTATTAGCTAACAGTTGTATTAGCTTCTGTACAGACTTATATTTTACACCCAATGGGAAGTAGAAGGTGTCAGGGAAACTGTGTCACCTCATTGATAATCACTGTATTTTTCACTTACAGCTGGTGAGTCCTTTCCAGGTGCTGGTAGCTGCCAACAAGGCTGTTAGCTTACAGAAAATTGGGAAAATGAAGACTAGGAGTTTATTCTCAGAAATAATCTTCAACCTGTCACCTACTAATAATGTGAGTAACCAAAACCCAACCTCTGTTGCTTTTCTTTTTATCACTGTCACAGCACCAAGCCAGGGATACCTGTTCCTTTCAACATTGCTGTCTTAACTAATGGTAACTGCCAGTGTTAGGAGGGTTACTTTTGACATGTAATAGGTTGCAGATAACTAGTTAATTGTAATCACCAAAATTTTTCATGGTAACTGTATTTTAATTACATATTTTTTTTCTCAGTAACTGTAACTGAATACAGTTAATTTTATTTTGTTATTTAATTACATGTAGCTATTTACATGTATTTGTTTACTCCCCAACACTGGTAGCTGCACTATTGGATATTTAGAAAAGGAAATGTATTCTTTTGCTGCACTCATTCTTGGTACAGTATGTATCTCGCTCTGGATAGGAGCACCAACTAAACCAGTGGTTCGCAACTGGTGGGTCGCAGGTCCATTCTAAATGAACTGCAAATGACTTGTGAACATACATCACACTTTATTTTAAATTATGGTGAATTTCTGGCACACAGCTTTTATTTTGAAGAGCCATTTCCTGCTGTAGAATGAGTAAGACAATGGGCAGCAACAACTAGCCTGACGATACGACCAAACGCAAGTATGATGCTGAATATATTAAACTGCAGACCTTGAACTAATGACAAAGGAGAAATCTGGTTCCCTGTGCTGGACCAGTTGGGAACCAGTGAACTAAACGGTCATAATGTACATGAATAAACTCAAAACAGAAATTAATCATGTTTGTATGACGTCCTTAATACAGATCTCAGAGGCTTTCAAAAGGTTTGGGATCTCTGACGGCGATGACTCTGTCCTGGTGGTCCTGGTTCACACTGAAGATGTGTCGCCGCTTGTGTCTGACATCAGAGCCAGGGTGAACGGACGGCAGGTTCCAGCGGAAGATGTTCCCTCAGTGACGGACCATGCAAAAATCAAAAAGGTTCTCCATCTCTGCTTTGATATTATGTGACTTAGTCATCGTGTGTAGTGCTAGACTACAAATTCATTCAGATCTAGGACACACACATGCAGATTTCCACAGCATTTTGTCAGTCTTACCCCCCTTTTCTGCCTTTCTTTCAGCTGTATAAAGTCACCCCACAGGAGGAGAAGTGTGGGTCTCTGTTGGACGCAGTTGTATGCAGGATGGCCACCAAAGACGTCATGTAGCTACGACAGGAAAAAGGACCAGAACAGGCCTTAAAAAAGAAAATTAATAGGTTGCCTTTGTTCATATGGGATGGGGATTCATACTAATATTTTTCTTTTATGCTGTTGACGTTTTTCCAACACATTGTAAGGACATGCAAACCTTGTCTTATGTGCACTCCGTACCATCTCAAATCGGTGTTACAAAAAGTCCCATTTTCTGTACATCAGGTCATGATCACAGCTGAGAAAATACACTTTATTTTTCATACATCTTTTCATGCATTCGTCTTTTTTTCCTGCTTACATTTTCTTTGTTGTTGTTGAGACTCTGACAGATGCAGAAAAAGTGTTTAAGAGGCAGTTAAGGAAGTCATAACACTTTTTAGCCTTGTCTCATATTCCTGCAGCAACTTCTAAAATGAAATGTGTATCGATCATTTTAGGATTATTCAACTTAAAATGCTTATCAAGAGTTTGATTGTTGAAAAACTGAAAAAAAAAAAAAAATCACATTTTGATTCATAGTTAGACTGATTATATTTACAGCAAAATGGCACTGACATAGTTTTGTTTATTAAAAAAATCAAAAGACCTGAATAGTTTTTCATTTTCAGAACATGTTACATTGAGTGGTCATATCATAAAGGTGTATATTTGTCAATCTGGGAAGTTGGTGAGCTCGTCTTTTCCGATGTTCCCTCCGCTGATGATGCACACCACGTTCTTTCCCTCCAGCTCGGGTATCTTGTTGTTAACGATGGCAGCGAACGCAGCAGAACCTGACGGCTCCACCACGAGTCCAGACCTGTAGAGGGTGGACACTGCCGCCTTGATCTCTTCGTCGTTTATGAGGACGATCCCCTCCACGTAACGCTGACACAACTCGAAAGGCAGTGTGCCTGGGAGGCAAAGAAAGTTTGTATTTGCAGGAGTCTAATTTCAAGCAATGGAGAGAAAGATTGAGAGGAATAAAATGCATGCTACCTGCAAAAGGTGGTGCAAGTCCTGAAGCGATGCTCTTAGTGTCCATGCCCACTGGCTTCTTCTCAATGAAACTTTTGTACATGGTGCAGGCTGAGTTTAAACAGAAACACAAGTTCACTAAGCTGCTAGAAAACGTGGTGGCTATTCATTTGAAGCTTATATTGCAGGTTTTATCAAGTGAAGATTATGAGACAATGGGGACCCTGGCTACGGACATGTAGAAGGCCCCACCACCTCTCCTCCACAGGAGCAAGACACAGAATTTTATAACTGTTAAGCTGCTTTATGTGTCTTTTTGTAGTTGGTGGTTTGCCGATTTTTGTAATCATTTCTTTGTAATCATTTTGAGTCTTTGTAGTTGCTGTCTCTCTCTTTAAAGTCATTTGAGTCTCTTTGTAGTTGCTTTCTGTCTCTGAAGTCATTTTGCATCTCTTAGAAGTCATTTTGAGTCTATGTAGTTGCTTTCTGTCTCTTTGTAGTTGCTTTCTGTGTCTTTGAGTCATTTTGAGTCTCTTTGCAGTCATTTTGAGTCTTTGTAGTTGCTGTCTCTCTCTTTAAAGTCATTTGAGTCTCTTTGTAGTTGCTTTCTGTCTCTGAAGTCATTTTGCATCTCTTAGAAGTCATTTTAAGTCTATGTAGTTGCTTTCTGTCTCTTTGTAGTTGCTTTCTGTGTCTTTGAGTCATTTTGTGTCTCTGTCGTTGTTTTGCATCTCTTAGTAGTCATTTTGTGTCTCTTTGTAGTTGCTTTCTGTCTCTGAAGTCATTTTGCATCTCTTAGAAGTCATGTTGAGTCTATGTAGTTGCTTTATGTCTCTTTGTAGTTGCTTTCTGTCTCTGAGTCATTTTGTGTCTCTTTGTAGTTGCTTTCTGTCTCTTTGAAGTCATTTTGTGTCTCTTTGTAGTTGTTCTGCATCTCTTAGTCATTTTGTGTCTCTTTGTAGTTGCTTTCTGTCTCTGAGTCATTTTGACTCTGTAGTTGCTTTCTGTGTCTTTGAGTCATTTTGTCTCTCTTTGTAGTTGCTTTCTGTCTCTTTGAAGTCATTTTGTGTCTCTTTGTAGTTGTTTTGCATCTCTTAGTAGTAATTTTGTGTCTCTTTGTAGATACTTTCTGTCTCTTTGTAGATACTTTCTGTCTCTTTGAAGTCATTTTGTGTCTCTTTGTAGTTGCTTTCTGTCTCTTTGAGTCATTTTGTGTCTCTTTGTAGTTGCTTTCTGTCTCTTTGAAGTCATTTTGTGTCTTTGTAGTTGCTTTGCATCTCTTAGTAGTAATTTTGTGTCTCTTTGTAGATGCTTTCTGTCTCTTAGTAGTCATTTTGTGTCTCTTTGTAGTTGCTTTCTGTCTCTGAGTCATTTTGTGTCTCTTTGTAGTTGTTTTGCATCTCTTAGTCATTTTGTGTCTCTTTGTAGTTGCTTTCTGTCTCTTTGAGTCATTTTGTGTCTCTTTGTAGTTGCTTTCTGTGTCTTTGAGTCATTTTGTGTCTCTTTGTAGTTGCTTTCTGTCTCTTTGAAGTCTTTGTGTCTCTTTGTAGTTGTTTTGCATCTCTTAGTAGTAATTTTGTGTCTCTTTGTAGATGCTTTCTGTCTCTTTGAAGTCATTTTGTGTCTCTTTGTAGTTGCTTTCTGTCTCTGAAGACATTTTGAGTCTCTTTGTAGTTGCTTTCTGTCTTTGAGTCATTTTGTGTCTCTTTGTAGTTGCTTTCTGTCTCTTTGAAGTCATTTTGTGTCTCTTTGTAGTTGCTTTCTATCTCTTTGAAGTCATTTTGTGTCTCTTTGTAGTTGCTTTCTGTCTCTGAAGACATTTTGAGTCTCTTTCTAGTTACTTTCTGTCTCTTTGAAGTCATTTTGTGTCTCTTTGTGGTGGTTGTGCCTATTTTTGTAGTTATTGTGAGTGTCTTTGTGTCTCTTTGCAGCTGCTTTGCATCTCTTTGCAGCTGTTTTATGTTTGTTTGTGGTCATTTTAAGTCTCTAGCTGGTCAGTACAGTTAGTTTAAGTGACATTTTTAAGGCCAAGGGGGCTCTTCCACTTTGGGCCCCTGAGCCTGGTAGACCCGTTCAGTAATCCATCCATGTGTTTTGTTCCTTTGTGTGAGTTTTACCTCCTTCTGGTTCTACACCGTAGATTCTGGTCTTATCGCAGCCTGACAGTTTGATGGCGGTGGCTACACCGGCCAGCAACCCCCCTCCACCACAGCACACCACCACCACATCAGGCTCGGGCATCACCTCCAGCACCTCCATACCTAGACTGGACACACACACACACACACATGTGGGTTTGTTTGAATAGATGGAAGTTTTAAGACTCCGATATCCACTGTCAGCCTCTGAGTGTACCTGGCATGTCCTGCTATCAGATCCAGATCATCATAGGAGTGCAGGAAGGTCATGTTGTCCTCCTGAACACAACGGTTCACCACATTCATCAAGCAGGAGGTGGGAACTCGCTCCACCTCCACCCCGAAACTCTGAGGATGAGAATGACACTTTTATTGCAACTGAAGGAATTTGGTTTTCAGCCAGTCAGCAGACAACCTCTGACCTGTATGAGGATGGATCTGGACACTGGGGCTGTTTCCGGCATCACCACCTTGCCTTTTGACCCATAGTGCTTTGAAGCGTACGCAAAAGACTTCCCATAGTTCCCAGCAGACATGGTGACAAAATGACCACCCTTCGGTCTCCTGGCAAACTGATTGGCCACTCCTCTGATCTTGAACGACCCTGTCAATTAAATATTAAAGACAATTCTTAAGTATGAAGCTGAGATACGGTTGTGTGTGATGACTTTAAGGGGTTATTCCCTCTCACCAGTTCTCTGCATGTTCTCCAGTTTGATGTGGATGTTGCAGTGGATGTTGAGAGGCAGGGTTGTCTGGCACCAGGGGATCATGGGAGTGTTGATGACACCCAGGGGGCTGCATCTCACCGTCTCCCTTGCTTCTCTCACCAGATCCAGGGTGACAGCATCAGCAGACACCTCATCCATCTGTGTCAGAAACATACAATTTAATATCAGGGATACATTGGCACTGGGGAGCCACCATTTTGGCTCATAAAACATATGCATTTCATTAATGAATGGTCTGCATAATTAATTCATTGTTATTTATTTTGGTGTCATGCCTTCAGCCCATCCCACATGGGATCACAAAAGTCTTTTTTACAACCACCTTCCCTTCATTGCACATACAAAACAAAACCTGTGGAAAATGTCTGTGTCATTGTTGATACTTTATGTAGTTAAAATATATGCCAAAAAGGCAAGCAAGCGTATCACAGCATGAAGTGTCTTCTTTTTTCCAAAGATGATTGTACCATAGATACAGTAACAAACCCTGCTGAACTATGCATCTGCACTTTTTGCATCTTGTTGAGATGCCCTGTTGAAATACTGTAAATAAAAAACATGTTTAAGAAAGTTTTCATTTATATTATACATGTGGGATCTCATTCCAAATTTAAGTGTAAGTGCGACAAAATGATCTCTGACCATAACTGTTTTTGTAAGGCTGCACGGGAATAAGTGCCTGTGAAACTGATCTAGTGATGTGTTACTCTCTTGTGTTCTGACTTGGAAGTAGAGCAATCTGTGTGAAAAGTCAGGCTGTTAGAGTGTCAGAGTGTGGTGCAGTGATGAGTCCAAAGGGCAAGGTTACCCTGGATCTTGTCAGCCTGTCTTGCTATTGGTTCAATGGTTTTCTTTGTGGTGAGGAACCAAATTTGGAGACAGTTCTCGTTATTCATTTTTATGTGCCTTTGGCCTCTTGATCCATGCTTGCAAATAGCAACACAGAGGTGGTATCTTTTATAGATGGATACGGACTGATTGCTGAATTAAAGAGTAGTGCAAAGGAGCTCACGAAGGTGCATTAGAGATTCATAACTGTGCAATGAATTCCTATCAGCTGTGAATAGATGTTTTCCTTTTGTTTACCACAGTTAATTTAATAGGATCTGTGTCAACTTTCTTTTGCTCAGTGCTACAAAGGTGATGATGAAGATCAAGTGGATTCCAGTTTCATTAAGTGTGTCTTAGCAATCAAGGAAAAATGTATTCTCAGGAACACATTTGAATTGTGGGACAGATAAAACATGGTAAAAAATAAATAAATAAATAAATAAAAGTCTGTATAACAATAATAATAATAATAACTTGCTTGTTTGGGATTACACTTACTTTTAATATATTTATAATTGGTTATATTACTTTATTTTATTTATAGGATTTCACGTGTCCTTAACGTTACCATTAACCTTCTCCAGTACAAAATACGAATAATATTTAATAATAATGGTTATACAATTAGCTAGCAACATTTTTTATATTATAGCTGCTTTATGTTGATACGTTACTGGACATGTGAGCCGTCCGCACAGATTTATTATAAAATCTATTATAAACGCTGAACTACAAAACCATATTTTATATAACTAAAGAGACTTTAGGTAAACCAAACGACATGTTTCATGCATTAATCTTGTTCCCCACTTACCTTATTATTTGTTCAGATTTCTCCACGACTTTACAAAGTGACAGCTCAGTGATGTTTACAAGTGTTACGTTTTTCCCGGCTCCCACCAGCACAATAGTTCCTGTTTGAGACGTGTTTCCAGTCGGACGCTATTATGAAACGGGCAGCAAACATGGCTGCCCTGGCAAGTGGCAATGGAGACTTTTCGTAGTTACATAAGAAAAATAGTATTAAAAGAAAGGACTGTAATTTAATAAACATGGGTTTAATTAGACACGTCGTGTGCGCCATGTCCGGAGGCGTTGACAGCTCCGTGGCGGCGCTGTTACTGAAGAGAAGAGGTGGGAAAAACTACACTCACACACACACCTGAACTGACTCAATGTTAAATGAGCTAGCTAACCAGTTTAACCGCATTGTAATTATTTTTCCGTCTGTAATGTGAAGGCTACAGTGTGACAGGAGTTTTCATGAAGAACTGGGACTCTCTGGATGAGAGCGGGCTGTGCACCACAGAGAGAGACTGTGAGGACGCCTACAGAGTGTGTCAGGACCTGGACATCCCCTTCCATCAAGTGTCTTATGTCAAAGAGTACTGGCATGAGGTGTTCAGGTACCTGTGGCTGCCATGCTTACATCATAAACACATTTTAATTGTATAACTCTTTAATATGAATGTGTCTTTTGCCACTTTCAGTTACTTGTTGAAGGAATATGAGAAGGGGAGGACGCCAAACCCAGATATACTCTGCAACAAGCACATCAAATTTAACCATTTCCACAAGTACGCCATCAACACTCTGGGTATGTCGTCACACTGTGGTTATACACTCACATAAACTTATTCTAAGCAGCTTAAAATCTGTTTAAGGGACTGTTCATTACTTATCAGAGGAGGGGGACGGTTGAGATATGATGAGGATTTAATGAAACTGATTTCAGTGTCAAACACGATACAGAAAGTGTTAAATTAACAATGTGCTGTTGTTGACTAAGGTGCTGATGCCATGGCAACAGGCCACTATGCCAGGACGTCGCAGGAAGACGAAGAGGTTTTCCAACAGACGCCCACGGCGCAGCCCAGCTCCCTCTTCAGAGATCGATTTGAGATTAGAAATCGTAAGATTTTGGCTCTACATTTGCAGCTGTGTCCCTGTTTCATCTCTCTCTCTCTCTCTCTCTCTCTAACAATCTTTCCCTTCTCTCCTCTTTGCACAGCGGTGAGGATGTACCAAGGAGCCGATCTATTCAAAGACCAAACCTTTTTCCTTAGTCAGATCTCCCAGGATGCCTTGCGACAAACCATGTTCCCACTGGCTGGACTCACCAAAGAGTTTGTCAGAAAGATTGCTGCTGAGGCTGGCTTTCACCATGTGCTGAAGAAGAAAGAGGTAGACACAAATACACATTTAATACACAACAAATGCACAATTAAATGTCTGTATTTATTTATTATCTGGGTTACCGTGAATCCTTAAAAAGTCTTAAAAGGCAATGAATTCATTCATGTAAAAGGCCTTTAATGATGTTAAAATGTCTTAAATCAATCTTTAAAAAAAAACAAAATTAGAAGACATGGGAAACTGGATTTCATCGGTACAAGGCGAAGCTCATTGTTTTATATGCAAAAGTTTTTCAGACCTGGCATGATGGGGTCAAGGTATTGGAATCCAACATGTGGAGTAAGAAACACAAAATCAGCAAGAAAATTTGCCAATAAGCTCAGTCTCCACCACAAGACAAGAAAGTCACATTTTATTTTACCATAAACATTTGGGCAGAATTGTTCCTAAAAGTACAACATTTTTAAATTTTGGTTATTGTTAAATTTGCCTGAAATTTACTTCTAAGTGGCTTTAAAAAAAGTCTTAAAACTTACTTGCCTTAAGCTGTAGGAACCCTGAATTGTATTCCATCAGGAGAGCATAAATCGGGAAATGTTTTATGTAATTCACATTAATTGCTAACAGTGAACATGATGTCTTCCAGAGCATGGGCATCTGCTTCATTGGAGAGAGGAACTTTGAGAACTTTATTTTAGAGGTAAGAATTAAAACTGAGTAAGTATTTGTTCAAATTTCCAGTTTCCCTTTATTTTTCTTTGTCAGAGTTTTTTTTTTCTTGATTTGTCACAGAGCCTCCTGCCTTTGTTTCTAAGAAACTAAAAGCTATCACTTAAGAAGAGATACATGTAAACCTATGCTATTTTTATTTCCTGTTTCCAGTACCTGGAGCCTAAACCAGGGAACTTTGTCTCCATTGAGGACGGGACCGTCATGGGAACACACAAAGGTTTGTTTGTGGTTGTTTGAGGTTCTAAAGTCATCAACTTCTCTGACAAAATGAAGAGCTGCTGTGTCAGAATGTAGTGGATCTTACACCAATTACTAACTAAAGTAAAATCCCTATTTTCTGCTTCACCGATCCTCATGTGTATGTCGTCTAAATTTTTGTTCAAAAATTACTTCTCTTGTCATTTTCCTGTGTGTCTCTGTCCGTCCAGGCTGGTTCACTCTGACGCTGGGCCAGAGGGCGAGGATAGGAGGGCTAAAAGACCCCTGGTTTGTGGTGGACAAAGACATCGCTACTGGAGATGTGTTTGTGGTGAGAAAGTCTGTCTGTGTTGTTAAACTGGAAGCATCTTTGTGTCCTCTGGAATCATATTGTACAGCATGTTCAAAAAACATTGGAGCCACTTTATGGTGTGTTGTCTGTTTCTTATTCCCATGCATCATTTAATGCTGCACTGATAAAATATCATGAAGTA
The DNA here is from genome assembly GCF_041903045.1 of Epinephelus lanceolatus. Classification (NCBI taxonomy): domain Eukaryota; kingdom Metazoa; phylum Chordata; class Actinopteri; order Perciformes; family Serranidae; genus Epinephelus; species Epinephelus lanceolatus. The sequence goes on from NC_135756.1 coordinate 22,637,147, forward strand.
TAAAATGTGTTATATCCATCAATCTCTCAAGGAGCCAGCACAGGGATGGTGTTTTATGTTGAGGAAAATGCTCGCTAACATTTAGGATTTACATTTAATTTGCTCACTTTTTTAAGGTATAGTCAAATGTGCCACATTGTTTGCAACTTGACCAATTTTTGCTGTTACTTTATTCTCTATATTGCTTCTGACTCAGGCTCCAACAACCAATCACCCGTCTCTTTTCCGTGACACGGTGCGAACAGACCGCTTCCACTGGGTCACGGTCGACCCGCCACCTGAACTCGTCAAGACCCAGATGATGGAGTGTCATTTCCGCTTCATCCACCAGATGCCGCTCAGTGAGTTTTGTGTCTACCTGTTACACTGATGATTGAGACGTTATTTACTGTACAAAGAAATCCCCAAACACTTCTTTTGTGCTTCCAGCTCCCTGTACAGTGACACTGAACATGAATGGCTCCGTGTGGATCTCTCTCTCCCAGCCCATCAGAGCTCTGACACCTGGACAGGTAACAGTATTCCTCAGTCCTGTGCTGTGACACCAGTTATAAAGCCTAAAGACATCCTCAGTGTAGGAGTATAAATGTATGTGCATGTTTTCTTACTCTTTCTTTCCATCCATCGCTCAGTTCGCAGTGCTCTACAAAGGAGACGAGTGTCTGGGTAGTGGGAAGATCATACAGCTGGGGCCCAGTGAGTACACACTCCAGCGGGGCAGAGAGCGGTTGGCACAGGCGGCAGCTCAGCTGAAGAAGCAGCAGCAGATGCCTGAACCAGCGAGCTGAGATGAGCTCACAGCCTGGACGTGGTAGAAATGAGCTCTGTCCGGTACATTAGGTAGAGCACACAGTTCCTGAGAATAAACTCTGTGACATGGTGCCTGTTCTGGAGGCCATTTTAGAGACTGTAAATGGGTGAGTGTTTTTAAACGCCCAGCTTCGACATATCAACAGTATGGATGCCACAGTCCATCAACCTAAACTTTTATTTGGACAGTTTTTGTCTTCACATAGTTCTCAATGTTGTGACCTGTAGTCTGAGGTAAAGGGCGTCTTTTTCAAGGCTGCTGGTGCTCTGAGTCCTCTACTGTTGTTTTGTTTACTGTAACAGGAAAACTGCGAGCGGGTGGCATTTGACTCTAAGCTAGCATGGTAACTTCTTTTTTGCCCGTTATCTGTGAATGAAAGTGACTGTGATGTTATAATGTGATTCAGACTTTTCATTGACTGCAGCTTTTCCTGTCACCTGGCTGCTCGTGGTCATGAATCTCCCTCTTGTCTTTTACCTTTTTTCTGATAGACTGTCGCTCATGTTCACCCTGCCTATGTGCCAACTGCAAACCTACGGTACATCAGTGCTCAGTGTTAACCCTAAAGTCTTTGTCACAATACAAGATAGTTTCTGTTCTTGTTTGTGAATTGAAGGTTAGAAGTTTTCTCCGAGGAGAAATGATGTCCAAAGCCAGTTAACAGTAAACATAGGACAAATTATCGCCTCAAAGCATGCCAAGTTAAAAGACTGCAACCAAATATGATTTTAAAATGGTGCTATTTGTTATCTTAGCGCTGTTTACATGTCAGTCACATTTTGAGACAGCTGATTCAATTGTTCTAAATGATTGAAAAGACAATGAAATTGTTGTCAGCTGTTGCTCAACTGCTTTATACTGTCATGCATATTTATTCCAGTTTTTAAATATAGGATTTTTATAAAAAAAAAACAACAACAAATTATTGGAATATGTATAAAAGCATTTTAAGTGCCTTTCTCTTTAAATGGCATTGCTGTAAGTAGCGGAACACGAGTTCTTCCTGACCTAGAAACTGTAAATACTTGAACATTTACAAATGAGTGAATAAACCTAAATATGTGATGTGTAGTTCTTTTCCATTGCTCTGTATGTATTACCTCATGAGTCATTATGTACTTGAGAAAGAAACAGTCTGTGTGTTCCAGTCCCCATACGACCATACTATTTAGTATGTCAGAAAAAGATTAAGCACGTCCCGATACATAGTGTGTCAAATATAGTATGCCAAAAATACCAGGATGTTCTGCCACATCCAGTCTGATTTCGCAGTATGCAAGCCAGCATGCTGCTCTGGCTGTTCTGACCCACAATCCTCTGCACAGCGGATGATACATCATTGACTGTCAGAAGTCACAACAATGGATGACAGCGCCTTTAGATGACTGATGACCAGTCGATTAGTAATAATAGGAATATTGTTTAATTGAATTTAATAATCATAAAAACAACCAACAACAAAAGGGCATATGTATTAAACAATGACAGAGAAATCTAGAGCCTATGTAATTTTGCTATTGTGAATATGTTAAAATCTACAATGTTTGCAGTTATTGCTTATTGCAAAATGGCATTTTGTTGTATCTCCATGGTAACGGATATATGAGTAAGAGGGTCAAAGTTCCCAATTAGTATGTCCCGATTGTGTGCATACTGCATGCAACAGTACATACTTTTCAAGGGCAGCTCCAGTAGATAATAAAAGTTTAAAAAAAAAAAAAAAAAGTATGTGATTCGGAACGCACCCAGTATATTGTTGTGTATGTGTTGGCCTGTAGTTTTTGATCCACAAGGGGGCGCCATTATACAAGAGACTCCTCCAAGGTGAACCTGCTATTCTCCAGTCAGCATTGTTTTGCACAATCAGCATACTGTATATTCCAATGAATTTTAATGACAGTCATGGCTGAGCCTAATTATATAAATTTGACCTTGTCATGCTGTCTGTTTTCTAGACACATTTTTTTGTATATAATTTATTTAACTTTTCCTGATAATCACACAAAAAAGGTTTTGCTGATATGCCATCATACAATACATTAAAGTGAAAATAGAAGTTCCAAAAACAAAATGATAAAAGGAGAGATAAAATATTACATCCATTCAAGGCTTGTCTGGTATTTTTCATTGCTAGACTATTAAAAACTATTAAAAGCTCATTTTCTGAGACATAACATTGCTAAAATTATTACTCACCATGAAGAACACAATCATATGTTGATTAACAAAAGCAATAATTAACTGATAATTTGGTTTATTAAGCTGTAGCATTTGCTGGAGATAGTTATTTATATGCAGTTACCTCCTGCATTTATGATTCATAATTATCTATTTTGGTCTAATAATTCAACTGCTGCAATATTCTGTGCAATTATTTAACTGTGCAAAGCTTTTCACCTCTTGAATGTATATATTAATTCAACATACAGTACCAGTCAAAAGTTTGGACACAAACTTTTGACTGGTACTGTATAATGCACATAACTACATATTCCTTATGCTTACTCTTATTCTATTGCTGTTATTTCTACTGATGTATATATTGTAGTTAAATTGTCACACTTGCAGCCTCAGCACAGTGACTCTATATATTTTACTTTGATCATTTATTTTTTATATCTTAATTTTTAGTGTTAAACACAGGAGCATAATGCACATTGTATTTTTTATTTTAATGCATATTTCAGCCCTGCTTTAATTTATTTATTGCTCTATATCTATATCTACTTTTTTCATACTCTTATTCTTACTTCTTTGCATCGGAGCAACTGTTTTTCCTCTGGGATCAATAACGTATTTCTGATTCTGATTATTTGAATGATGATGCAACTAGTGACACTCTGTCCCCCTTATTATGACATTAACAGCAGAGCAGCACCTTGTTGGAGCTGCGTGACATGACATCATTTCTAAAATTGTGGATTCGAAGTCTTAGTTAAGCCACTTCTCGTGTCTTTCCTCTGCACCAGTTGTGCCAATAAGTACTTTGGCATATAGAAAGTTAAAGAAAGAGCGACACTCAAACGCGCATTAGGAATTTTACCCAACTCTCACCTTATTGTCATAACAATGCACTTGCGCGCATTGCTCACCCGGTCGGGGCCACTTCCTAAATCTCCATGAGAAAAAAGAGCCCCCCCCGTGAAAGCGTCCCGGAGGGGGAACACAGCAGGTTTATGGTAATAAGGAGGAGAGGAGGAGGAGGAGGAGGAGGAGGCGGAGGAGAGCCACGGAGCCATTTTGTACTCATTTTAAACTCAGTGTGGGTTAACGCAGCTGCTGCGCGCCGTGGATACGCCGACACTATGGATACCGAGCGTCTTTTTCCACATTAAAAACTCCACAATGAGGGATAAAAGTAAAGCGCGGTGCTGGGAGAGGGAGAGTTAATGCGTTTGCGGAGGAGTTTCGGTGAAGTTGAATGGGATTTGGCAGGTTCACAAGAATGGAGCTACCGATGTGTTTATGGATTTGGGTTTGTGTCCTGTTCAACGTGCCTCTTGCGGGATGTTTGGAGATACACCTTTCGGAGACTTTACAGCCCGGGACGCTTCTGGCAAACCTGTCGCACGGCCCTGGATGGATTACTAAACTTGACAGGAGTTTATCACCTAAATTCATCCAGAGCTTTTTCCAAGTTGAGAGACATGATGGGGTTATCCGTCTGTCCCACAAAGTTCAGTGTGCGCACACGGCGAGGAACCCAGCGCCTGTGTATTTCAGGACAGGTTCTTCATCTGGGGACGTTATTCTCACACAGTTTAATGTGTTTGTCCACGGCCAGGACTGTTTTATTAAATACAAGAGAAAGAAGGCGCCAGGTAAGCCCGACATTCACATTAAACACCTTACAGAACTGGAGGCAACTTCCTGCTTGCCCGCAGGTAAGCTGCTTTTGAATGTAACAGAACTTTTGCCTGCGTTTACGCGCAGCGCCACTTTTTTGGACACAATGTGTGTTGGCAAAGACTTGAGTGCAATGTTCAGGCAGGGGGATTTGTTCCTGGTCAGTGACTTATGTCTTGAGCACAGAGGACAGCCCGAGGTGTGTTTGCACTGCGCGCTGCACAGCTCTGCAGGGCTCTCTGTGCGGCTGAGTTTGACGCTTGTAAAAGTGCCCAAACAACATGAACCCCCCTCCTCAGAAACCGTCCACAGAAAGTCCGGCAAGTTGATCCGCAGGGGGAAGCGACAAGTAAACGCGCCTCCCCAGTTCCAGCTCCCCAACTATCAGGTGTCCGTGCCCGAGAATGAGCCTGCGGGCACGCGGGTGATCACCCTGAAAGCCACTGACCCGGATGATGGAGAGGCAGGGAGGCTGGAGTACAGCATGGAAGCCTTGTTTGACAGCAGGTCCAATGACTTCTTTGACATTAACTACCAAACAGGGAGCATAACAACCGTCCAGGCACTTGACAGAGAAGTCAAAGACACCCACGTTTTCAAAGTCACTGTAACTGACAATGGCTCCCCTAAAAGGTCTGCAACTTCTTACCTCACTGTCACTGTGAGCGACACTAATGACCACAGCCCAGTGTTTGAGCAAACCGAATACCGCGTTAGCATCCGGGAGAATGTAGAAGTGGGGTTTGAAGTGATGACAATCCGAGCCACTGATGGGGACGCTCCCTCCAATGCCAATATGATTTATACAATTGTCAACGGTGACGGTGTGAACTCTGTGTTTGAAATCGACCCCCGTAACGGCCTGGTGAGGATCAGAGAGCGGCCTGACAGGGAGACCCGGGCCCAGTACCAGCTGATTGTTGAGGCCAATGACCAGGGCAAAGACCCAGGGCCCCGGAGCGCCACCGCCACTGTCAACATCTCTGTGGAGGATGAGAACGACAACTACCCACAGTTCAGTGAAAAGAGGTATGTTGTGCAGGTCCCGGAGAACGTGGCGGTCAACACCAAAGTCATCCAGGTGGAAGCTACAGACAAAGACGAGGGAAACAACGCCAAAGTACATTACAGCATCATCAGTGGCAATGTTAAAGGACAGTTCTACATTCACTCCCCCACTGGTGTGATTGACGTCATCAATCCCCTGGACTACGAGATGATTCGGGAGTATAATTTAAGGATTAAGGCACAGGACGGCGGCAGGCCTCCTCTGATAAACGGCACAGGGATGGTGGTGGTGCAGGTGGTGGACGTGAACGACAATGCCCCCATGTTTGTGAGCACACCTTTCCAGGCTACTGTGCTGGAAAATGTGGCCATTGGTTACTCTGTGATCCACATCCAAGCAATTGATGGTGACTCAGGAGAAAACGCTCGTTTGGAATACCGGTTAACTGACACCATGCCTGGTTTTCCGTTCACCATCAACAACAGCACAGGCTGGATTACAGTGAGCGAAGGGCTCGACAGGGAGACCACTGACTTCTACACATTCGGCGTGGAGGCGAGAGACCACGGGATACCTGTGATGTCCTCCTCTGCCAGCGTCAGCATCACAGTGCTGGATGTGAATGATAATGTACCCACATTCACAGAGAAGGTCTACTCGCTGAAAATCAATGAAGATGCTCTCGTGGGGACCAGCGTGCTGACCGTGACAGCCGTGGATAGAGACGTCAACAGCGTGGTGACCTATCAGATCTCCAGCGGCAACACCAGGAACCGCTTTGCCATCACAAGCCAGAGTGGCGGCGGTCTCATCACCTTAGCCCTCCCTTTGGACTACAAGCAGGAACGCCAGTACGTCCTGACAGTCACCGCCAGTGATGGAACACGCTACGATACTGCTCAGGTGTTCATTAACGTGACGGACGCCAACACGCACCGGCCTGTCTTCCAAAGTGCCAACTACCAGGTGATGCTCAGTGAGGAAAAACCAGTGGGCTCCACTGTGGTGGTGATTAGTGCTACGGACGAGGACACGGGTGAGAATGCTCGCATCACATATGTGATGGAGGACAATGTCCCTCAGTTTAAAATCGACCCAGATACAGGTGCCATCACAACACAAATGGAGATAGATTATGAAGACCAGGCCTCCTACACGTTAGCCATCATCGCCAGAGACAACGGGATCCCTCAGAAATCTGACACCACCTATGTGGAGATAATCATCCTTGATGCCAACGATAATGCTCCCCAGTTTCTTAGGGAAAGGTATGATGGGACTGTACCTGAGGATGCACCTGTCTACCACAGCGTCCTCCAGATCTCTGCTTCAGATAGAGATTCTGGCTCAAATGGCAGGGTGAGCTACACGTTTCAGGGTGGCGATGACGGTGAGGGGGATTTCTTCATTGAACCTTACTCTGGCATCATCAGAACCGCTCGCAAACTGGACCGTGAGAACGTCCCTGTTTACAATCTGAAGGCCTACGCTGTGGATAGAGGGGTTCCGCCTCTGAAAGCAGCTGTCTCCATCCATGTGGTTGTCAAAGACATAAATGACAACGCTCCAGTGTTTGAGAAGGACGAGCTGTTCATTGACGTGGAGGAGAACAGCGCGGTGGGGTCTGTCGTGGCCCGGATCACTGCCACCGACCCCGACGAGGGCACCAACGCTCAGATCATGTACCAGATTGTCGAAGGGAATATTCCAGAAGTTTTCCAGCTGGACATTTTTAACGGCGACCTCACTGCACTCACAGACCTGGATTACGAGACTAAAACAGAGTATGTGATTGTGGTCCAGGCCACCTCAGCACCACTGGTGAGTCGGGCCACTGTGCACATCCGCCTGGTAGACATGAATGACAATGTGCCGGTGCTGCAGAACTTTGAGATTATTTTCAACAACTACATCACCAACAAGTCCAACAGTTTCCCATCAGGAATAATAGGAAAGGTACCAGCTCATGACCCGGACGTGTCGGATAAGCTGCGGTACAAGTTTGAATCTGGGAATGAGCTCAATCTGCTGCTGCTGAACGAGGACACAGGGGATCTGAGGTTGAGCAGGGACCTGGACAATGACAGGGCCCTGGAAGCACCCATGAGTATATCCGTCTCAGGTGAGAAAAAAATCTAAACATTTCTTTTCCCTTCATCTCATTGTTAATGTTCTTGTTTTCTGTGAGAAAATTCAGATTGAAATTTGAGTCACCACATGTCATCACACTGCAGAGTCAATATAAAATGCTCTGCAGAATACAGGCTGAGGGCAGGTTTCGGCTGCAGTGTTGACTGTATGTTCAGCGAGTGTTTGCTCCAGGCTCTATGCAGGATCCGGTTGTGCTGCTTTTGTGCCATTTGGGTGATAAATGTATTGTGTACAAGTGGTTGGTTTAGGTCATAAAAAAGTGCTATTAGCAGGGCACCCTGATAACTGAGCCGCTTTGTTGTTGCAGATATGTGGGTTTCTTTCACACGTTGGAACACACACGAGCTCACAGTGCAGGCAAACACACACACATGACTTCACTCTTTGAAGTGGCTGAAGGTTTTTGGCCCTGTGTACATTAGGTGTACTGCAGGGAGTTTTATGAACATCTTGTGGCAAGATGTCTCCCAGGATTTCACCAGAAAAACTCACATTTAATTTGAATCTGAATGAAAGAGACGTTTTAAATCCAGAGTTTTGCTCTGAACTTACTGTAACATGGGTTTAGATCTCAAGGCGTATGTTCCTATGACAAGGTCATGCAGAAAGAATTTGCCGTAAGTTGCTTTTTCCTCACGACAGAAGCAGACTTTGTTCTTTCAAGGTAAAGATTAGACAAAAGCAAACACTGGACATTCACACCTACACTGGCAGGGTAACTGCTGCAGTACAGGCACACACATACACCTTGCAAGAAACCACAGTGACATTAATCAGGCAGTTGGAACAGGCTTGATAAATCTAATACCCTGACAGAATAACTACCCTGTCACCTATTGACAGCTGGTTGCTCAACCCTCCCTCTCTTTTTCTCTTTAGTATTCTTTTCTCACTCTCCATCTCTCATCGTTGGTTGATCTCCTAAAGCACATTAAGCCCTGAAATGGGCAAATGGCCCAACACAGCTAGATCTCTTCAGCTTGCCTTCTCTCTGTGTCATTCTGTCATCTCTCCAAGCTGAGGAATGCCAGCATATCACACATTACCGAAGGAATACAAATGAGCTGCTACGGACCAGGCTGCAACAGGGCAAGCCCATATTCCCAGTTAATTAGTTGAATCATGTTTGTGGCTATTTTAGCTGTAGGTGCAGGATCGTTTTGATGACTAGAAATTGTTCTCAGAACATTTTGCACGCAAGAAATTCTTGTTTTTTTTTTGCCAACTTGAATATCTTTCTTTGATCGTTTTTTTTGGGCAGTGGCAGAGACATTAATAGGATTCAGTTCGTCAGGAACAGTTCATCAGCCGGACTTAATGGCCCTTCACATCAATAACGATAATGATACATCCACACTGACCAAGCACGCACTGCACGCTCCAGCTGTGTTGGCTTCTTAGGATATTGATCACCTGTTACTGCTGTATGTTGTGCAGAGAAACAAACGAGCGAAAAGACCAGGAGGGATCTGGGTTAACAAAATTGCTGAAGTAATGCTGGATAGCCTACCAGATAACCGTCTCCTTATCTCTGTTAATAAGACTAACAAAACACTTACCACTGATTGCCAGCGTGATAGATATCCTTATTCTTGATAGCATCTTCCTAAAGACTTTATTTTATTAAACAGGTTCTGGGCCAGAACTGTTCCTGTTGTTCATCAATTTGTTCTGAAAGTGATCCCAGTGATTCGTCGCCACTGTCATTATAGTTCTGCTGTGGACTTTGCCATCTACGCAAACTGGAGAGATTTTGAAATTGATATATTTATTGTTGTTGTCCTTGGTGTGGACAGCCCTTAAACCTGCATTGCTACAAACCGTGTTTCATTAGGCAGTGTAGGGCTTCCCCCAGATGTCTCCCCCTTTTCCTCAAACAGTGTTTTTCCTAAAGGACTTGTGCCCTGTCTTTGTCTCCCACAAAAGACAGACTGTCCTTTTCTAAGTGCTTTACGGCCGTAACAGACGACCTGCGGAGCATCTGAGGAGGCAGCAACTGACCTCAATAGTCACAGGCCTTACAGCCCTCATTCACTGACACTGCATTTATGTTTGTCAATAACAGCTGACAGCTCTTGCCGTATCCTTGACAACAGTGACCTCATGATGGTCCCAAAGGGAACTGGCCCTCATCTTTACTTGCAACCATTTGGACACGCACACAGATATAAGCAACCATGTGTTTGTGCACAATTAAACAGATGCACTTGCTTCAACCCTCCTGATTTGGGGGCTCGCACTGATGTCAAGTGTTAGGTAACCATTACCGCTGATGATTCAACCCCAGGCTGTTGGGGAAGGAAGGCCAGAGGGGATTGGTGAGCTAACAGAACCTTAACCAGGGAGACAAGACTCTGATTGTGTCTCTCGTGAATTAAGTCTTTCTGTTGCTCCACTGGTCTCCCATATTCTCTTATGGAGTATTTAGTTTTATTTTGTGGTTATAGAGTGCTACAGGGATGGCGTTCTTTGTAGGTCAACCCCGAAGTTAGTATCACGCTGGTTCCTTCGTCATAAAAGCAAATGGGATTTTTCATTTGGAGTTTGGATGATTGCAGAAAATAAGCTGTGGCAAACAAGCGTTAATGATACTTAGACGTTTTGTTCAGTATTATAATCTTTACCACCACTTTTATGAGTTTTGAAGCGTAAATGCAGTCACCAGAAGTAAAAAGCTAACGTTAGCCTATAGACAAACTACACCATGGTCGTTTGACTTCAGTGTTGCCACCATAACAAGGCTGTAAAGCCATGTTCAGTGTGATGATGTTCTGTGGTCTCATTAACCACTTGTTGGCAACAGTCTTCCAGATTCATGAGTGGGGTATTTACGGATATATTATGTCATAGAACAAAACATCAAAGTCTCTTAAGCTTTCTCTTAAGCAGACCTTACTTTGGGCATCTAAACCATTCAAAAAGCCCATTGACTTCAATACCAGAGAACCTTTCCTACCTTTTTTACCTTTCCTGTCACTGTCTGAAGGTCTTTATGGCTCCAAGGATCCAAAGCCCATACTATACTCAGCGTGTGGATATGTTCTATATTTATGCCCTCTGATATTGAGTCTGTGCCTCATTATGTTTTATTGTTGAGTGGATCTGCGTTATCGGCTCATTATGTCTGCTCACATCAGCATTGACATCCTCTGTCCATGAGCAATGACATTGATGAGAGTGCATTAAGTCTGTCTTGCTTCCTTAACCCTGATTATTATTCCTGATCAATGGAACAAAAGACTATTGATGTATCACAGCGAGCGCTGATTTGCCTCCGCTGTAGAGGACATTTTTCTCTTCACATCCTCCCAATCAGGGCTCGTCTTTGAACCTGTCAAAGGAGCGCACAGGTGCTTTTATTGTGGTGAACAGAAGGCCTGGGAATGTTTCTGCTGAAACACAAGAATGCCCTGATAACTCTCTCGAGATACACTCTTAACACACTCTGCTAGCCACAACACTATCTGTCCTCGTTCCCTCTCCCCCCTGTACTTGTGTGTGGGATGGTAGCTCTACGGCTGGATAGCTGAGGGCTATGTGTTCCCATTGTAAGAGCTCTTATCTTAGCTTGTCAAATTTCACTTAAAACCCTTCACTCTGTTTTCTAAAAGATGAGAATCCCCGAATTTCTGACTGTCACAAAGGCAGCGTTCCAGTGTGGTGCACCTTTATTCCTGCAGATGTAAACTTTTGTGACATTGCTGAGCCCCATCCAGTCAGCGACAGGTCTGCGATTTCGTACAGATCGCGGCAAGACCGCAGTGGTACACAGTAAACACTTGAATCACAATTTCACTAATTAGTTACAGTCGGTAGTAAACAATAAGACTCTCAAACCAGCTGGTTGATTGCTAGAACTGACAGCGAGACCAAACATCTAAAGCCAAGATTCTCAAGCGTTCGGCTGGCATGTATTGTTAATACATCTCTGCTGTCAGCGATCCAGATCATTAGTGATTTTGCTTATTCAACCATGAAGCCATCACATAATTCTGTGTGCTCCAACCAAACTACTGCTTCCTGATATGCAAAAGGCATCACCTAATGCGCACCTGAATTCCAGGAAACACCTACCTGATAGGTGGGGTTACAGCAGAAAAAGCTAAAGCTTGTACGAACTAGCTATAGGTGGAGTTGTGTTATATAATTCAGCAGATTGTTACTTAAACGATTAAGAATGATTGATGCTAAATCGTCCTTTTCCACCCTGGCTCTGATCTTTTTCCTTACCCTCGGTGAACGGGACGACGTGCTGCTACATGCACTCACACACACACACACATACACACACACACACACATGCACACAGACACACACCAGCCTCCCTCCCTCCTCCTTGTCCTCCCCTTCTTTCCCCCCATGGGGCTTTTGCTGAGCTTCCATGGCTCTTAATCCCGTTCGAGGAGTTGCATAGCTCAGCTTTTTAACATTTCTGTTCTCGTCTGCCCGCCCCCTCTCACACACACTTTCTCTGCTTTCTCTTCTCTCTCAATATACATAATTAGATTTCTACTGTGGCACAAGTGCTTAAGTTTGGTGCTTATTTTAAAATCCAGGCCAAAATAAAATACAGTCTGCGGATGTTCTCACCCACCAGGCCACTTAAACACATTCCAGTGAAAACCACTGCTTTATCAACTATAAGGAGAGAAGTGTAATTGTCTTCTCATTATGAGGCATAGTAACACTTGTGCAATACACTGAAGAGCACTGGGCGTGATGCATTGCTCTCTGGATGCATTTTGTGGCTTTTCATTCATTCTCTCTTTCGCCACATCATCATCTGATCCAGCGTCTTCCTCTGCTCTGCCCCCATCACTTGTCCCTGGCATTCTTTTGGTTTCAAATCATTATTTGGCCCTGAAATGTGGCGTCACCACGGAGGACACAAGAACGCATGCTGGGAAAGACAAATTACTCCCAGTGTGAGTCAAGGGACAAACATCTTCCTGTCAGACTATTATTCTTTCCAGGTAACTGTCACATGTTTGATGTTCTGACAAGTGAAATGTGACTCCTCGCTTGAGCGCAGGTGTGACGCAGTGATGCCGTGATGACCTCTCACCTGTGAGATCAAAGCAAGACATGGGGTTTTACACACACACTCAGGGGTGAGAAATGACCCTGTGCTCTCACAACCTGATGGATGAGGAGGAGAGAGGGATGAGTGGAAGGAATAAGGTGCGCATGTGTAGAAGAGGGATGTTTATGTGGCTCTGAGTGGATGTTAACATTCCTCTGTTGATAAAGTCAGTATCAACAGAGGAAAAGTGGAAAAACTACATTCATAAGTGCGTGTGTGGCTTTGTAGTTTCAAGGAATCTGCAGTCTGCATGGATGGAGCCTGCGTGCTTCAGTCCTGTCTGTGGCAGCTCATGTGTTTTCCTGCAGTATGTGTGTGAGATATGCTGCCATTCCCTGGCTTGGCACCCTCAGTAACTGATATTGGGAGATCCCATTCCTTTCCTAAGATATCGCACACTCCTGGCTTCTAGAAAACACCCATGTTTGGGGGCTAAAAGGCTGCTAAAAACACAGATGGGTTGCAAAAAACACCCACATTTGGGGGCTAAAAAGTTGCTAAAACACCCACATTTGGGGGCTAAAAAGTTGCTAAAACACCCACATTTGGGGGCTAAAAAGCTGCTAAAACGCCCACATTTGGGGGCTAAAAAGCTGCTATAAACACCCACATTTGGGGGCTAAAAAGCTACTAAAACACCCACATTTGGGGGCTAAAAAGCTGCTAAAACGCCTACATTTGGGGGCTAAAAAGCTGCTAAAACGCCTACATTTGGGGGCTAAAAAGCTGCTATAAACACCCACATTTGGGGGCTAAAAAGCTGCTAAAATGCTCCCATTTGGGGGCTAAAAAGCTACTAAAAACACCCACATTTGGGGGCTAAAAAGCTGCTAAAACGCCCACATTTGGGGGCTAAAAAGCTGCTATAAACACCCACATTTGGGGGCTAAAAAGCTACTAAAACACCCACATTTGGGGGCTAAAAAGCTGCTAAAACGCCCACATTTGGGGGCTAAACAGTTGCTATAAACACCCACATTTGGGGGCTAAAAAGCTAGTAAAACACCCACATTTGGGGGCTAAAAAGCTGCTAAAACGCTCCCATTTGGGGGTTAAAAAGCTGCTAAAAAACAACAGGTTGCTAAAAAACATCCACCTTTGGGGGCTAAAATGTCAGCTAAAAACAATGGGTTGCTAAAAAGCCGCTAAAGAAAATTATGGGTTGCAATAAACACCCATGTTTGGGGGCGTAAAAGCTGCCAGAAAAATGACGATAGGTTGCTAAAAAAACACTTATGTTTAGGGTTTAAAAACCTGCTGGACGGGTTGGTAAAAACACCCACGTTTGGGGGGGCTGAAAAGCCGCAAAAAATGACAGGTTGCTAAAAAACACCTATGTTTTAAAGCTGTAAAGCTGCTGGTAAAACAACAATGGGTTACTAAAAAAACCCACGTTCAGGGCCTGAAAAAGTGCTGGAAAAGGACCCCGGATCCCTAAAAAACAACCAGTCTTGTTGTTTGTTGGTTTCAAACAGTGGTGTGCAGCAGTCTGCACCTTGGCAGGCATGAAATCAGAACTGCTTTACTTTAGAAATGTTGATATGATAGGTATGAAACGTGCAAATGAGATGTGCTGGTGCTTTGCAGAAACAATGAAACAATACAATGCCAACATTTTTTTCTGGTGACTGTGCTGTCTTTAGCTGTGCAAGCATTAATTACAAGATGCCCCCTTGTCCTGAAGCAGTTTAGAGAAGAAGACAGAGCAGAGAACATGCACAGGTGTAATAACTGTGTTCATGTCTCTCTGTTTGTGTGTTCAGTGAGCGAGAAAGGAATCACATTCATGCTTAATCTTGTACATCCACCGTGGGCTTTAATGTTGGGGTCTGTGTGTGAGTGTGTGTGTGTGTGTGTGTGTGTGTGTGTGTGTGCGCGCGCCTCCAGGCTGTAGACGAGAGTTTGAAGTGTAAATACCAAGGGGATCAGGACTGGTCACTGTTAGACTCCACTGATGTCTGAGCGCTCAATTACAGGCTAGAGAGAGGAGGGACATTTAAGGATCCAAGGCTGTCTGCTGCTGCCGTCGCTGCCTGTGACTGTGGGTGCAAACTGCTCCCTTTACCTTGTTAGGAAAATGTGTGACTCCAAAGATGCTAGAAGAAGTTAGGATTAAGTTTTGATTCTCTATACCCGGGGCAGATGGTTGTTTTTACACTTCTACTACTGTTTGCCTGGCATTGTCTCCAGCTTCTAAAATCTGTCCACCTTATGCTGCTCAAGCCATCTTTCCTCCCACGCTCTTAATCCATGTGCTGCTTTCTCAGTGTTTTGTTTCCAGTAGGAAATCTCTCTAAGCATTGTGCTTGTTTCTGTCTCTGGCTGGCGAGTGGGCTAGAAAGTGAGGTGTCTTCCCAGCATACAAATGTGTGTGCTGTGGGGGTTGTTTTTTGCAAACACCCATGTTTTGGGTCCGGGTTGATCAAGGTAAAGATGGGGGTATGCAGTGAGGGGTTTTACCTTCGTTTGTCCTTGTGATGTGTGTTGGTTTGCATTTTATATGCATTGTATATAATCGTGTTATACATCTGGTTTGCCACACAGATAACACACACACACACACTTTTACCCTTCCCATCACACACACAAACACACACAGTCAGGGTTATCTCTCGTTTACATGCTACAGTAAGGTGATGTCACCACTCAAACTCCAACAGGTTTTGGGTGGTGGAGGGGTCGCATTTGATTGTAACCCGACACACCTCGCTCGGTCCCTTTCTTTTTCATTCTCTCACACAGAGACGACACAGTACTCCTCTTTGTCTCTCTCACCAAGGAGGCATCGCGGCTCGCCGGCGGCTCACGAGTGTGACATTACATGCGTCATGACGTGCGATGACCAGCTGCAGGAATGTTAAATGGCGAGGGGTGGTGGTGGGGGCTGAGGGTGTATATATACACAGACAGGGTGAATGACATGTGTGACAGTAAAGAAGAAGGAGGTAAAAGAAGAAGAGAAAGAGGAGATGATAGGGGGACAGTTGGAGCCTCCCTCCGATGGTTGTCTGTGGGGCGTTGTTCACATGATCGTGGCTCATATCTGATTTTGTGGCACATGTGATAGGATTTCTGTAGGAACCTGCATGATGAGCTGACAGCGATGTCTAAATATGCAGAGTAACAATAACAAAAGGCGTCATCTTTTTGTACCCGTTTGTTTTATTTATGTTTCTAAGGTTCTGGCTTTAACCCCAACTCTGCCAAGTTCCTCTGGTGCCAAGTTATGGCAGCACTCTCGTGTGAATGACATGACATTTACTTGTTGTCACAGCAACAGAGACAAATTTAGATACAAGCATTCAAATACCAGTCATGTGTAGGTTGCACGCCATGAGGCCAGATTGTTTACTGATATACTGTATCTACTAAAGTGGTGTACACGGGAACTGAAGTCATGTGACTCCATTCAACTCTGGATCTTTCGCACCAAGTACAAACCATCAGATTAAGATGAAGGTAAACATTAGAATATCCAGTTAAATTTTAAACACGTGTAACTTTTTAAGGTCTCACTGGTTACTTTAAAACACAGTTTGGCCTTTAGCTGCATATTGACCTTTTAACTCTGCGTAATGAGACTTTACCCTGAAGTGTCCAGGCTGTTCTGAAGTCTAGACTGACGGCTAGAGGAAACCACATTTTCTTTATCAGGGTCTCAACAATGACTAACAACCTGCCTGAGGAGCTGAGGCTCATTAAGTCATTACAGTCACTTATAACTCTTTTTAAAGAAACACAGTTCAGGGGCATCGAAGACTTCAGAGCAGCATTTGGTCTTTGGTAGAAAGAAGCCAGTAGCTGATCTTCAGATTGTACTTTGAGTACTGAGAGATCTAGGGTGTCATTACTTTGAGGGTTAGCAAGGATGATCTGAAAAGTTAAGGGAGTTCCACAAATTGTTTTATACTTAAGTTTTTGTATGGATTAAAAAAGCAAGATATAACATGATAATAAGTTAGTTTAGAGGTGCTGGAAGGTGGACTTTGTTACCTTTGGACAGAGCCTGGCTAGCTGTTTCTGCCTGTTTCCAGTCTCTATGCTAAGCTAAGCTAACTGTCTGCTTGCTGTACCTGCTGTAATATTTAGTGTACAAATATGAGAGTTGTGTCAATCTTCTCATCTAACTCTCGGCAAGAAATTGCATAAAAGAATCTTCCAAAACGTCGAACTATTCCTTCAAGACTAACCGAGACATTTTAGCTAAAATTACCTTTTCTTGGAGTCTTTTAGACTTTTCAGTTTGATCTAAACTGAAATTACAGCTGTGAAACCTCCCCTGGACAATGGTCTGGACCAACCTTGGTCCAACAAAAAGAGGCGATCTTGGTGCAGATGGTTCAGTTTGATTCTAGTGTGAAAACGTCTTTTTGGACTGTTTGGATTGTCGTATGAATTACAGGAAGTTCCCGCAACTCAGTTCTAAGAACTATAGTTCTTAAGTGCACTCACGTTATCGGAATGTGAAACTAAAACTAATTGGATGAAATGTATACAGTGTAACAAAAGTGCAGACCTTGGTTCGGACTTTAAGGTGTGAAAAGGCACAAGTTGTTTTTGGCAAAACTGATCACCAGACAACTTTTTTAGAAACTGACTTACTCTCTAAATTTTTCAGTGTGTAATTCTTTGTCTAATTTATTATTGGCGGTTTGATTTCGTGGGAGACGTCAGCAAGTTGGGAAGGAAACAGGAGGACAGAGGAGAGGAGCAATAAAATAGCTCAACTTCCTGTCCGTTACAACCATACTTCCATTTTAAAAGTTCAAATACTTTCTCTGCTCTAATCCCTCCCTATGTCATTACTAGCCATGCACTGTAACTTCATATCTCAGCCCTCACTAAGGCACAGCCCTTGCTCCCTGTGTAATAGTCCCGTATGTAATGTATTGGGCTACACTCCTCACAGCTATTAAGACTTGGCATTGGCACTGACAATGCAGGTATTAGGATGAAATATCAAACGGCTTAAATGGATTGGGTTCACTGGCACAAACAGACCAATACCTGTTCAACGTTAAGTCCCGTAGCTTAATCCAGAGCTAAACAAAAAGGTGTCCTTCTGCACATAAAGACAAAACCTCCTGAAACTGACCAACATAGCCTCTGATGCAGGAAGTCACACTTTAAGATTGTGATAACAGGATAAGGTAGACTAGAATTTTTTTAAATTAATTTCTACCTTTCCTGAAAACTGACACCACCTCATAATTGCTGTCCTTAAAAACTCCTTGGTGGGTTCTTCAGCACCGACCCTCTGCGAGTGTTGATTTTGGACTGGGCAGAAAGACTTCATGCCAGATATTGTTCACAGAGGTGTCAGTTTTAGTCATTTTCCCCTCAGCGACAGCCCGAGAAGGAGCTGGTGACAGGTGCAATCTTGGCAGTTAATAGTGTGTGTGTGGGAACTTGTTGATGCATGCTCGGCTCTTAAATTGTTGTCCTTTTCTGTCAGACAACACTCGACTTTTCCGAAATGTTATCTTTTCGATTAAGTCGCCATAGTGTGTAGGTTACAGGTGGTGTTGATGCATGTATAGTTTCTGTTCAGATGAATTACTGAAGTGTCTGGCAGCATGATAGACGGCCATGCTAGCAGTCTAATTTCAAAGCCTTTAATTATACACAGGGGAGGATTCACCTCACCAGGTATGTATTCTCCAGATTTTTGGGGTGAGGGTAATTTCAGTGTACAGTTTATATTTAGCCACACGACTCTAGTGTCCACTGCAGACTGAAATATCCCAACAATTATTGGATGTATTGCCATGAATTTTGGTACACACATTCATGTTCGTCTCAGAATGAATTGGAATGGTGATTCTGATGTCTTTTTATCATCAGGACAAATTTTGATTTGTCAATTAGTTTGTTTTTGACCAAATACCTGCAAAACTACCTTTTGTTTGCCTTTGCCTTGTTGATGTGAGCCTGTTAGCATGCTAATGTTAGTTTAAGTTTAAGTTTAAGTTCAAGTTTATTTACTTTATTAATCCCCTGAGGAGAAATTCAGTGTTCAATGTTAGCAGCACTGTCCCTAAGAACAGCCTCACAGAGCCACAGACATGGCTGTAGACTCTACGTTCAGACTGCAGGCAAATCAGATTTGTTTCTCAAATCACATCTTTAAGACAGACTGTCCACACTGTTATTTGCAAGGGATCAGATTGGATTTATTGTGTCCAGACATCACCAACCTATCAATCATTTCGCCCTCCAAACAGTCGTGCCGATTGCAGACAATTTATTATTTCGGCACCTGTCCACTGTTGACTGACTGTTGTTCTCCATGTTGTCCTCATTAGCACTCTGCCAGTGACAGCATGGATTCTGCTCCTGCTCCTGCTCAGCGCCATCACTCAGGATTTGACGTTGTTGTGTGTGGCATTTTGAGTGACACAAAACACACTTTGAAATCTGATTGGGTGGCCAGCATCTGGACAGAGACACATCTGTTTTTTGCAATCTAGACTTTCTAAAAATCTGTCTGGATGCAGTCTTAGATTGGATGCTACTTGTCTACTGTGAACAACTCCCTCTTTAGATTTGGATCTTGATCATTGCACCTGTACCAAATGTATATTAGGACTAAGGCTGTAACCATATGAGATTGGCACAGTATGGTAACTGTTTCAGAAATTATCATGATTTCATCGTTTACAGTATTACACAATTATGATTATCATTGACAATGACCCTTAAAGGAATGAAAACAGCTTTGTGGTTGAACAACACTTTATAATGGTGACGTGGTAGTATGTGTAAAAAGTCTGGCAGGCAGTTTAAAAGGAAAGGAGATGCATACGAGCAATTGAAAGTCTCAGTCTGATTCTCTGTCCATTATGATTAAGTACTGTTATAATGAAATAAATCAAAGCACAACCACTAATGCTCTTATTCTGAAGCACCCAGCTAATCTCAGGCCGCGTGTGTTGATGTTCTTGTGGTGAGCTTTAAGCTTCTGTTCAACACTTAGCTGTTAGCAGTTAGCAGCAAGTTAAATCATTTATATCAGTAATATTTGCAAGTAACTCTGGTGCTCCATGGGAGAGAACCAAAACACCAGAGCATGTCTCATGCTGGTGGCTTAGAAAATAACAGTTTATACTTGATGAACATGATATTGCCATTTTGTACATCCCACATGGAACGAGCCATGATACATTGAGTATAATCGATATATCGCCCAACCTTTTGTACATGGTATGATAGCTATCAATTTTCATCCCACAGAATACCACTGTAACCCGAATTAGTAGGGTTGGTAATCACCAGAGGATACATGATACGATATTATCACAATGTAATATTATCGCAATTTTAAATATGTTGCAATATGCTGAGTATTGCGAAAAAACATCTTGCGATTGGGATACCTTTTTTCATCCATAAATTATGTCCCCAAAAGAAAACATTGTCAACATCTGTTTTATCTAATAAGGTAAAGTTTTCAGTCTGGTCATCTCACCTCAGCCATTTTTTTTGCAGCAGAAGCAAAATATATCTAATGGATTGAAAAAGCAATTGATTACATTATTACATTACTATACGATATTGCCACGCAAAAATATTGTGCTACTATGCTGTATCCAAATTTTTCCCCACCCCTAGTAATTAGGTCTGCACTATGACTTTTGTGACTCTGTCAGTCCCTGGGAGGATACATTTTTCCTTCTGGGGAGGTCAAGCACACAAGGATTTAATGTCTCACTCAGGGGCACTTCAGTTGCCTGGATGTTTACTGTCATGACAGTATTTGAACCCTAAATAAGAAGAAAACCTGATTTTTGGAAACCCTTACCCCCATTTCTTCCCCTGGAGTGTCAGTCAGACAACTGCTGTCACCTCCGGTGTCACCTTACAACCTCCTGTCAGCTTCTGTTCGGCTCTGACAGCACCTTTCTCTTGTTAGCTTTAAGGGAAAATACAGTGTATGTGCGCACAGTATACACTTGCATATGCATTAACACACACACCAACATACTGTAAGAGCAAAGTGAGCACTACAGGTGAGGCGTACACCACCCCACCCTGGGTCACACTTGGCTCCTACAGGCAGAGCGGCTTAGGCCTCTGTAAGCATTTCAAAGGAACAGACTAAGGCATGCGGATTGAAGCTTTGTATGTTTCTCCAACACCTCCAGGCCTCGTCTTTTAACAGCGAGGGAGAGACAGATACAAAGATGTAGACAGAGGGAGCTCCAAGGTGTATTGGGTTTGCTCTGCCTTTTGATAGAGTGTCAAGATGCTTCTTTGAACTGAGACATCCTCCTGTTACATTTTGGATGGGGTGACTCATACACACGAAAACACATCCATAACCTGTATACAAGCATGTATTTTCTCTTGCGCATGCACACACACAGCCACCCTCCTGTCCGTCACACATGATCTAGATCACACCGCAGCCGTGGACTTTGCGGCGGCCGACCTCTTCCCCTGGAGTGTTAAGGCCAAGTTTCACACAAAGATCCCTTCCACCTTTTATACGGCACACAAAAATGGCTTCACCCTCCCAAAATGTCTTCAGTTACATGTGTATCAAAATGAAGGCTGCTTTATCCTTCAGGAAAAGTTCTGCAAAGTGCAACTTAAAAACGCACTATAAAGTAAACCATGTTTTCGTTGCACACACATAAAAGGGAAGGTCTAAATAGATGCAAAGACATGCCAAGAACAGTGTCTAAAAGACTAGGTTATTTTTGGTCCACATAAAACCAAATAGTCTTGCCAGTCTCTCTTGTTTTGCTTAAAGGTAATTAACGTAGCAAGTGGGCCACTTGCAGTTGGTATGTGCAAAGAAAAAGTGGACGTGATGCCTGTCTTATCTTCATCACTGTTGAACATGTTTAGCAGCACTCCTGACACCTCTTCTATTGAGCTGAATCAGGACCCACAAAGCCTCTCTCTGTTGTCTCTGTTCATCCCATGTGATGTTCCAAAATGACATACGTGCTGCTGTCTACCTTCAGCAGTGCCTTATCAAATTACATCCTGGGTTACAGTGGAGGGCTGTTTGTCTGTTTGTGTGCACGAGTTAGTGTGTGTGTGTGTGTGTGTGTGTGTGTGTGTGTAGTACCTACAATACCCTTGCATCAAGTGAATGCCAAGAATCAGCTCCTACTCATTCCTAATATCTCTTGAGTGATAAGAGCTATAAGGAGGAAACTTTCTGACTGAAAGTAAGAACCTAAAAATGGCCTTTTTTCCATTGGCACTGTTGGCTGTGTCAAGTCAAACCATGCTGCGTTGATTTGCGTTTCCATTACCAGTTTAAAGATGCAGAGTTGTGTAGTGTTGCACCTGAGGTAGACCATCTCGGGAGTCGGGTCAAAGCGCGTCTGGTCGCCTCCAATTGAGTTGCGTAGGCTTGATGGGCTTTGTCATCATTCAGTGACGATTCAGCGACATGTTGAAATCCCTCTTGTCATCCTGTCTCTGTATTTCGAGCAATAACTGGTAGATGCCATGCAAACTCGTAAGAACAGCCTAAAAATATGTGCTGTTAAGGAGTTACCAATAACAGTTGCACAGTGCAACAGTAAAACATCAACTCAAGACAAGTGTGTCATCAGTTAAAGGGGAACTTTTTCCCTTGTTTTTGTGTCTAAGTGACTCATGGGAACAATACTTTTTGAAATTGATCCAGTATCAAGAGCTGCAGCCGACAGTGGTGAAACAGGCTACAATACAGCCACTTGGGGCAGCCGCGCCCCATCCATTTATGTTCATTTAAAGTGCTTGCTTTTGCCATGACCAGGCTCAGAATGCTATTATGACTGTCTTACAACATTATATAAAGGACCTTACAGGGAAGTGAAACATTTGTCCATACCTTTCACTTGTTTTGGTCTGTTCTGTGTGTATGTGTCACTAAGGAAGAAGTCTTATTGTGAAATCTCACAAGGAAGAGAAAGGTGGAAATGCAAGTGAAAGTTGGAGAGAGGAGTCCTGGAAAGAGTTTGTTGTGTTGGAGTACAGAAAGTGAATCTTACTTTTATCTAAAGGATTTTCAATGTCATGGCTGATGACTTAGCAGATTTCAACAATGTGGAAAAGTCAGGGAGATTTCAGAACGAGACTTGGACCCAAGACCAGAACAAGCGAAAGGCATGGAAAACCCTTTGATTTGTCTGTATAGTCCTTTTTGTGATACTGGAAGTCACCAGTAATGACAATCTGGGCCTGTTGATGGCAAATACAAGCACTTTTAATGGACGTAAACTGACAGGGCACACCTGCCCCGAGTGGTTACATTGGAGCCTGTTTCACTGCTGCAGCACTCTCTCTCAAAGTTGGACCAACTTCAAAAACTTGTTCCCAGGAGTCATTTAGACACAAAAACATGAGAAAATAGGCTCCAGGTTCAAAAATACCAGAGTACCTCTTTAAAACACATCCTCAAGCGGGTAGCCCAAATCTCTGCCGCACTGGGCCGATGCACTGAGTCAAACCAGGTCAAGCCAAGCCAGCACATGTGTATGGAAAAGAGCTAAAAGACTTCCACTTGACTTCACCTCGCTCCCCTCCTGTTTGGCTCCCTCCTATTCAAAATGTCAATACTGATGCACTGCAACAAAGTGGGTTGTTGGCCAACGCTGCTTCTGCTTGTACTTGTGAGTTAGTCCAGGCCATCTGCCAGCCCCTTAGCCTCTCTGAATGCTGTTAAAGACTGATGGCGACGCTCACCATCTGAGCACAGACAGTCCTGACTGCACACCGACGGGCTGCTGTGCACTCACCTGACACTTTGCTCAGGATCCTCTAAATACTACTGGCACTGATTTCCGTGTTGATTTAACTCAGTTGATAATGTTAGCCATCAGTTCTTAATAGACTCTTTATACCGCTGTAATGCTAGTGCCACTCAGTGCAATAAGGCAAGACAGGCCAAAGTAATAAGAGCGAGACGTGAAGCTACAACATTTTTTAGCTTCATAATGATGAAGTAATAGACGCTCATATTTTTCAATAGAAAGCAGATCACATCAAACAGTACTGTGGGTTCAGGTCAGACCGGAGCCACTGTTTAAAGTCTGCTTTCTGTCAAGGGAAAAAAATGACCTGATGAGGCAGTGCAGGTTCAGAGGTCATGACCTCTGGTTATGGTCACTTCACATTTAGCCCTCAGGAGGTCACGCAGACAAAGTGGAGGGCTTACACTTTAGCAGCTGAGGGCTCAATTGTCTTATCTGAGTAAACCTCCACTTACTGCAGGGTCATCTGGTCTGTCTGCCTTACCTTCTGTGTGTCACAGATAATGTTAGTCTTTCATGGGAAACGTGGAAAGACACAGAAGCCCCTTTGAGACATGGAACAAGTAACAAATCTTTTAAATTGATGGTTTCTCGTCACGCAGACATGGGTTTCCGTGACTTGACTAAATCCGATTTTTTTTTGTCGTTGAAGCATTAATTAAAGAGCAGTGTTAATAGTGAATTGAATTTCCATTTGCTCACATGCTGTAAAGCATTTTACTTGATATTCATATTTTTCTCTGTTTAGTTTTATTTATTTATTTACCAGGGACAGTGCACATTAATCAACATTTCAGTCCTCATGTCAATGTAAATGTGCAGAGTTAGCTAATGAGCTCATTTTCATGTTGTCCCTGCGCATGTTATTACAAATTAGTTACCTAACATTATCAATGCAACGCTTCAGCAAGCACTGCAGTACAACACAATTACAACCCAAGACAATACAGTACAAATAGTCAGACTGCCAACAATAATTTACACATCAGAATGATTTACAGGGTTGTATCTGGGTGAATAAGGAAATCCATGTTTCCTGTCAATAACACATACAGGTGGTGAAACCAAAGCATGTAGAGAATTCACATTTCAGTCTGAGGTGACCACACCCAGGGTTCAGATAAACAAAAGTTCCCAGAACTGACAGTGAAGAATTAGGCCTTCATTTGCATTTTATCTTCCAGTCTACAACCCTGTTCTCTCTCTGTATTAGAATACAGTAGTCTTAACAAACTAACATTAAAAGCAGGTGAGGAAGAGGCTGAGTTTAACATGTCAAAAGTGTGTGTCTTCAAATGCTGATGGCCTCTCTACAGCCAGCCCTCACCCCAGCCAGCAGCTTTGTGTTGTATGTGTGAAGTGATTGTCTCAACGTGTCAAGACTCACACAGGTTATAATGGGCTTACAGGACAAAGCATTTCAATGTGGACTGAGGAGGTTCAGCGGGAACCTTTTTATTACAGGGATCAGAGTAAGGTTGGGTACCTTGAAGGACTTTTCTTTGGGACAGAGAGGGTTTGTGACACTGAAAATCCAACTTTAAATCTCAGTTTTAACCCGCAGTTAGGTTTTAGATGTTCCTTCATGAAGTTATATCCACTATGAAGGTTGTTTTTGGTTCGGTTTGTCCGTATGTTTTTCAGCAGGATTACAGTAAAACTTGTGGCCCAGTTTTCATGAAACTTGGTGAAACAGCGCAGCATGTACCAAGAAGGAACCCATTAAAATTTGGTGTTGATCCAAATCACGGGGAGGATACACAAAGTATTCTTTACTCTTGTTAACATTGCGAGAGAGGGCATTTGGCCTTGGCAAATGTCTGCACTCTCCAATAATCAATATTGATTATCAGGCACAATCTGCATTTCCCCCTCATAGTTCATTTTTAGTAACTCTTGTCCTTATCTTACTTCTATTATTACTCTGTTTGGCATTGGTTTTGCTTTTTGCTCCTCAAAGAAGAACCCACCGATTGTTCTGGTTGTTACTGGTTTGTGAACGATAGTTGTTGGTACTGTAATTTGAAACATTCTCTGGCACAAGAATTTCCTTCGAGATAAATAGAGTTCTATTGATTTGAATTGAATTGAAAAGTTCTTGGTGTATACAGAGGGATAAGAATCATATTGAGTATTTTCACCACTCTCAGCTTGTTTGTTGGTCTTTTCAAGCCTCCAGGAGAGTCTTTGACCTTGCAATGTGAGTTCTTGGTGCTGATGGTTTTCACAGTATTAAGAGTCCTACATTTTTGGAGGTTTTTGGCCCCCTGGTCATGCATGAAACATGGATCTTGAGGTCTACATGTTTGCATTAGGCTGGGTTCTCAGGTATGCTGTGTTTAGTGTTTGGAGTGGTTTTAAGTCCCCTGCCATACATCTGATACCACATGTGAGTTGTGGACTGGGTGGGGGGTAAAGCTGTGATACCATGGGGCCCAGGAGAAGCCCCTCCAAGTTGAACCATGTGTGTGATGCGAGGAATGAGTTGGTTCAGCTCCAGAGTCTGGTGCTTACAGTTTAACTTACTGAGGGTCCGGAGCCGACAGCTGGCTCCCCATGCCTGGCATACTGCGACTGTCAAACACATTCATCACTACATGGACACACACCTATACATGTATATGTTCCTCGGGTGCTGGAGAATAACTGTCCACTGATACTTACGATGGTTGGATTGGTTAAATGCCAAGGACAAATTTTGAGTAGGTGTAAAATACTCATTAATTTACCTTGGACACTATAAGGTTTTTTTTGTTTTTGTATTGTATTACAGTAAAGAAATAGTTTGATATTTGCAGAGTTAGATGTTACATGTCTGTACACTAAATTAGGCTTTCTGCAGTAGCTGGTGTTAACCGGTGTTAAACAGTGTTCAGGCATACATCAGTGACATATGCCCACTACCCCTACTGTCATTTTGCTTTTATTAAATCAATTAGTCGGATGATGAACGCTTCAATTCTACACAGAAAGTGTCTGCCCTGTACAGCAGCAGCAGAGTCACAGCTGGAGTCAGATTTCACTTATAAGGAAAGTTGACCGACTAGATGATGGCGGAGGATTTGGTGTCAAAGCGTAAAGCAAGAGTGCCTATTTGGCAATATTTAGGATTTAAACTCAATGCTAATAGGGAACCCGATAACACTAAAGAACAGAAAAGGAGTTGGTTAAATTAAAACAAAAAAAAAGACCTGTCTTATTCTGTAGGTCTATGCAGTTTTGATTAAAGATAGAGGAAGTGCTCACTGACAAACACATTGCATCTACTGTGATTACTTTGTAGTATTGTAAAAGTCAGCTTTGGTTTTGCTAGTTGAATGCTATTCTTGTGAAGCTACAGCAGTAGCGATGTTCGGTTTGCATTAGCAGTAACTTAATATAAGATATTGCTCTACAGATATTGACATTTATTAATGAATTTCTTGTAAAATGTCCTGCATAATTGATAACACACTGGTATTATTACAAGTTTGTTAACTGGAAGGAATATTTCCTCATTGTGGCATCTTTACACTAAATATGAAGCTACAGTCCGGAGACCGTTAGCTTAGCTTGAAGACTAGAAACAGAGGGAAACAGCTAGCTTAGCTCTGTCCGAAGGTGACAGAATACCCCAAAAACTCACAAATTACCATGTTATATCTTGTTTATTTAATCTTTACAAGGACCAAAATATAAAAACAACAAGTTCTAGTTGTTTCTCACTTATTCCAGTCTATGCTATTGAAAGTTAAGCTAACGGTTGCCTGTCTGTAGCTTCATATTTAAGAGATAGGCCTGTGAGAGTTGTATCAATCTTCTCATCAAACTGTCAGCAAGCAAATAAATATATTTCCCCAAATGTCAAACTATTCCCTTAAAGCATATTTTTTTCTTTTTAAGCATAATGTTTCATACATTCCCACTGTGTTTTAGTAGAAGCTTTACAGAGCTTCGTAGCTGCGTCCATCTTTGACTTTACAGCAGGTCAAGCTGTTGTTTGCTAAATAAGTTATTCGAGGTGAAATGGTAAGAAAATTTCATAACATGATTATAGTGACCAAAATTATCACAGTTATCGATATCGTTACCATACTGTTTAAATGGGAACATGTTGAAAAAGCACTGGTATACTTAATTTGAACAAATTTTATAGTGGAAACCACAAATAAAATTAGCAATTTGTATAAACATTAAAATAATAACATAGTCATGAACATATGAAAACCATATCCACTGGGCATTTACACTTAATTATATTTATATTAAATATAAATATACTTAAACCCATGTTGCATTCTGCATCTGGGAAACTGTTGCTAACTTTGGTTGATGCTGGACGGTATTTACTGCAAATTTTTCCAAAGTGCAGAAACCAAACATGGTTTAAATGATAAATCAAATTTGAAACGGTAGTACTGTCAGGAATTTTAACTCAATTTATTGTGAAACCAGTAATTATGCTGTCCCTGTTCCTACTTCAGGCAGATCTGATTGGCTGTTGATGACCGATAACATTGAGTCCTCTACATTTGCTAGCTTGCTAAGTATCCAAACAATCAAGCCGTTTCCTCGACTGCTCACCTCAATAGGAAATTAATAGATTTCCTGTGATGACTTGTATTTGAGTTACTTTTAGTGTGACCGCCCTTAGCATTTCCTCCTCTGCCCTGTTTCCCTTTGTGCACTCCTCCATACTAATTTCACATACAAACAAACACACACCAGGACCATCTGTGTGTTTATGATGTGTCAGGACACATTGATATGAATCAAGGCCTGTCAGTCTTGTAAGACAGCATCCATAAAATGAGAGAGGTGAACTGTGGTTGGTTGTTGTGGTTTGGCTTCAGGGGAGCTCAGTTTACAGCTGGAATGATCATCCTTTGCCACACACACATTCACATGTACACGTATCAACAGTCATCCTTGTATTCCCATCCATACCTGTTCTCAGTCAGTGGGGGCTGATGAAGAGGAAATGGCCTATTATTACTAAAGCGATGACAGCAGCCGTGGGCAGGCGTCACACACTGGCATACCTCTGGCATTGCGCAAGTAGAGTTGTCTTGTACTGTGCAAAAATACTCTTTTTTTTTTACACTTTATCCTTCATGTATAGGTAGGTTTGACATGTTTACATCAGCTCTTATACCCTGTTTTGTCTTTTTGCTTCAGTGGCTCACTTTCCAAACACAGATCTCATTGAATCTAATGCCTGTACTCCTTTTTTAAAGTCTTTCTTGCTCACAGGAAAAAATCTGATAACAGTTTGAAAGACAATATCTACAGCAAGAGGGTTCCTGGTTCGAACCTCAGGTGGGAGGCTTCTGTGCAGAGCTTGCATGTTCTCCTGGTGTCCGTGTGGGCTTTCTCTGGGTACTCCAGCTTCCTCCCACAGTCCAAAGACATGCAGGTTAATTGGTGACTCTAAATTGCCCGTAGGTGTGAATGTTAGTGTGAATGGTTGTCTGTCTCTATGTGTCAGCCCTGTGATAGTCTGGCGACCTTTCCAGGTTGTACCCCGCCTCTTGCCCAATGACAGCTGGGATAGGCTCCAACCCCCCCCCGTTCGAAACGTCCCCAGAAGCACACTGTACACTGACTGAAGGCAGCCCCACTGTGTTAAGTGCTAATGGGCAAACTTTAATATGCTAACATGCTAAACTAAGATTCTGACCATGGCAAGTAACTTGCTAAACATCAACACCTCAGCAGTGTCATTGTGAGCATCTTAGCCTGCTGACATTAACACTTAGCTCAAAGCAGGTTTCTCACTGACACACACACACACATACTGGCTTAATATACACTCACAACTACACACACTGTTCAAAGACTGTATTATTTCCTCTTTTATTCTGGAAAACTGTGGACCTCCCACCTGGATTAAACCACATCTGGTTACCTGGAACAGATACAGGATCAATAGAGAACACACACACTCTGTCTAACACACACACACACACCCTCGTTTGTGCCTTACTAGAAGTCACTTATCTTCCTGCTTAATGGGCTCCACATTCCGGCCTCCACCACAGGAATGACTTCACCTGCGAGCAAAACCAAGCAACATCCTTATAATTTGACTGAGAGCTGTTCATAAGAGTGCGTGTGTGTGCATGTGCAGTCATGATTGTGCACACACATGCAGTATCTATTAACCTTCAAATACACACTCAAGACACATTAAGTGGAGCAAATTGCCCTGTAGAAATGACTGAGGCGCCTACAACAATTGCATCCTCCCTATCCTGTCAGCAGAGAGACAGAAAAGCTTCTGGTCTTATTAAAAGAAAACATCAAAACATGTCATAACACAACCCAAAACTTAGCTGTTTTTTTTTGAGGAGCAGAAATATTCTATATTTGTGACTGATTGACGCAAAGTGCTGAAGCAATAATTCGTAGGACAATTAAAATTTGTCTCTTTGGGGGTCGACCACATAGTTGTGTGATGTTGGGGCGTGTACCTGCAGGTTGAGCTGAAGTCATAATTTACTGTTTCCCCGCCCTGATAAATCCACCTTTACAAGAGGAGGGACAGGGCAAGAGAGGGGCAGGATGACAAGGGAGACAGAGTAATTTAAGGTGACAAGAATAATGTATCCCTCAAAGCATCTTGTGAAATCTGTAATTTTGAAGAACACATCATCCAAGATGGAGTCCTTTATTAGTTAGCAGTGTCTCAGACTTTCGGTTGAATAATAAAACATACAAATACTGTAGTGAAGAGTGTTTGAGAAAGAGGAGGACAGCAAACAAAAGTCTTTTGTTTCCTAAAATAGAATCTGAAGATGGTCTTATGTCCTGCTGTCTCCCTTATGATAAGACGCTGATATAATTGGCTATATTGTGCGTTGACAGTAATTGTTGCCCCAATTTATGCAAGGAATGCTGTCAATTTGTCAACGTTGGTGAGAACTAGTGAGACCACCCATGCTAAAAACTATGTGGTGATGTGGTCTGTCACATTGTGATGGACATTTATGTGAATCTGAATTGGATGTTTCTCCAGAGTGGTGCTTAGAAATTTACTCAGTAATCTGTTCCCACACAAGTTATGTGTTTGATGCAGAATATTTAACACATTCAACAATTTTATCACTAGGCAATAGTTGCAAACCCCTCACAATGATGATGTCCTAAAATAAAAACCTACCTACATATGTACTTATGTATTTTATTTAAGTAGTAAGGTATATGGCTAAAGTATAGGCTAAAAAATAGATTTTTTAATTGATTTATTTACTTATTATCAATCAAATTTTGATAGTGAGATAATTCATTTCACTGGGTAGTGATGCTCAAAAGAACTTAACCACCATTTTACAGCCACAACATTAGTGATGGAGTAGGCTACGGCGGAGCCTATGATGTAACTAGCTCCACAAACTTGGTTGTAATTGGCCAGTAAGCTCAGTCCCAGAATATGCATGCAGTACGCTCTCATATATGCATGATGCCGTATAGTAAAGTAAAACAATTTTGTGTTTATTATTTCCTGTAATTTTTCAGTAATAATCCAGGTAGCATGTGTTTCTGAGAGAGTTATGTGTCATCTGGTCGTAAATTACGTTGCGTTACTTTAACAATTTGCATGCTTCCATTGAAGTGATATCCGGTTTGATGTTTGACGTCTCTCTCAGATCTCATGGGAATGCATCATTAAACAGAGAATTTATTATAGAAAACTCTTACGTTTTTGTTACTTTAAGGAAACTACATTACCTAATTTATAAATTGAAATGCACAGAGGTAAGGAGATTCTCTAGAAAGAAACTGGTAAGTTGACAGAAACTGATCCGTCTCACTGCCTCCCTCCTTTTCTTTCCTGAAGCTGACTCATTATCACACACCATTCTTGTCAGCCGTGTCACCGAGCACAATACATTGACATTTAACTGACCCTCTGG
Organism: Epinephelus lanceolatus; assembly: GCF_041903045.1. Lineage (NCBI taxonomy): Eukaryota > Metazoa > Chordata > Actinopteri > Perciformes > Serranidae > Epinephelus > Epinephelus lanceolatus. The sequence continues at coordinate 22,668,699 of NC_135756.1, forward strand.
AGCAGGAGGAGGAGGAGGAGGAGGAGGAGGGGAGGAGGAGGAGAGAGGGAAAGGAGTAAACAGAAGAGGGGGAAGATATAAGGTGAAGGGATGGATGTCCTGGCTGTGATAACAGTTAAAGCGAGGGACGAATCTGGAGAGGAAGGGAGTAAAATGAGGTGAAATAAGGAGGAGGGAAGGAAGGAAGGAAGGAAGGGGATAGAGGAAAGAGGTGGGGGGGGGGGGGGGGCATCTCCCTTTTTTACCCCTACATTCCCTCTTTTTCTGACTTCAAAGAATCTCCTGGTGAGAAGGAATTATTCCCCTCCGCTCAACCGTACCGCTTTGTTACACCACTGTTTTCTCCCCAGTAGTCCTCTACCTCTGCAACCCCCATCACGGCCACATCTACTTACTGCCTCAAGAGAGGATAGTCTTGTAAATGGGATGTTAAGAGCTCTGTTTAAATAGCTTTATAGCTGATGTAATGAAGATATGAGTTCTACTTTGCCTACAGTTTCTGTCTGGCTTTGAAAGCAACGATTCCTACTCTCTCTTTTACTTTTGCCCTGTGGTTTCTGTCTTGATTTTCATCTTTCAGTAACACACAAACCGTTGGGAATTACCGGGTTCCCTGGAGATTAACATGATGAAGGCCCCGGCCAGTAAAACCCAATAAGGGCCCATAAAACCCAGACACATAAAACACATGTGGCGCACAAACAGTCTTTGTGAATTGCACCTGAGCTACCCTCCCTAATCTTTCTCTGCTGTTTTGTTGTAACCCAGAGAAAGAGAGAGGGTAATGTATTTCAGTAGTGGCTCGTCCAGGCTGAATCAGTGACGGCACAGGGCCAGGAGAGGATAGAAACATCAAGAGGTCAGCTGGCAGCCAGCAGCTCCAGGTGGGCTGTGAGCCTGGCTGAGCCCCACCATCTGCGTCTGTATCAACACTGTTTCAATCTGCTGGCTGGTTTGGTTGCTGACTAACCGATGGATTGAACGCATGAATGAATAAGTGAATGTGACTGCTTCACTGGCTGCCTGATTTAATGACTGAATAGATTCATGAATGACTCATTGATTGAGCAAATGTTTGGCTGGGTGACCAACTGGCCCACAGCATTTCAACAGCTGATACACTACATGTGCTGAAACTGTGTGTCAGTCCAAACATTTGCAGAGCAGTCTCAGCTTCCCCAAGAAAGTATCACACACACATATTTATGTTTGTAAGCTTGATGAGAGTATTTTTTCAGTTGTATGCAGTGGCATTAGAGAAGAACTTAAAAAGGTATGTTGGTTGTTTCCTGTGAGTCACTCATGCATGTTAAGGCAGTCTGAATCAAGTGCAGGAATGGCTGACTTTGGCAATAACAATGAGAACTGCTACATAAGGCGTTTTCGGACTGGAGTAACAGTTTCATAGTTATAAGTAGAGCTCAGTATTGTTTAAAAGATTAAAACACCAGTACCCTTAACTCTGATTGGATGTATAAAGTTGATTCCCAAGTGGTTTAATAATCAAATACACCATGCTTGACTTCACCACACCATAGACTGTATGGGTTGTAGTTGCTGCTGCAGGAATGTGAGCTCTGCACCAGGGACAGCTGTCAGCATCCACCCAGCCCCACACACAGTGACAGAAAGGATTCGGAGATGGCAGCAACGGAAAGTTTGCTGTGGGCAGCTGTGGCTCAGGAGGTATATCGAATCGTCCACTAATTGGAAGATCGGCCATTTGAGCTCCACCTTTCCGCATGTCAAAGTATCCTAGGGCAAGATACTGAACCCCAAATTGCTCTTGAAAACTGTGTGATAGGTGCAAGAGTGTTATTTAAATTGAGTAGCTGGTTGCACCATGTACAAAGGCTCGGCCACCAGTGTCTGAGTGTTTGTGTGAATGGGTGAGAATGGGTAGAGAGGTGCTATACAAGTGCAAGTTCATTTACCAAATGATCCAGCAGGCAGATGGGATGGTCTGGGATCAGACCTCTGATGCACAATGAGTCAAGTGCAGGTATTGCTGGACTGGAAATGTTTCAGTAGTACTTGGTACTGGGTTATTTCAGTTGATAACTTAAAAGTATCAAGGACCAATACCCTACCGTAGTTCTGAGAGTATAACTCCCCTTCTTACTGTGTCCACAGCGCAAGACCCAGAAATAATCGTGGTTCTTAGAGCATCGTTTTGAGGGACTTTTTTAACTCCTATTTCAGAGTAGGTACTCTCCCAGCACAAAAGGAACCATGAGTGACATGAGTGTATGGTGACTGGTCAAACACATGAGCCAGTGCAGCACTGGCAACCAGCATTTTTAAAAACCTGTTAGCAGTGCAAACAACAGATAGTATAAAACACAAAGAACACTGCATAACAAAAACAAGCACAAATTCACAGTAGCCTCCATGCCAAATTTCAGCCGTCTAGGGCAAAAACTGTGGCTGCCAAAGGGTGGGGAAATATTTGTAGACTGACTGACCAACCAACTGACAGAGCAAGCTATGGTGCTACTGGTTGCAGCTAAAAATTGACGAAAACACGAACAAATGGTGTGACAGTGAAGTCCCATGTTGTCGGTGTGAATGCATATGGAAAAGGCATGTAATTCTTGATTGCGCTCCCCAGTTGACGGTTCCTTTCAGAGAGTCCCCAGAACTGTTTAGTCCAAAATGTCTATAGAGTGGTAACTGCAGAATGTAAACACAATGAATGATTATTGCTTAAAAATGCCAAAATAGTGTCAAAACCAGGACCTCGTCTAATGAAAGTCTCAAGGGTTGTAACTTCAAGGACCCCCATACTGTTCATTTAAACTCGATTTCCCACATTTATTAAAGAAGACATCTTTGAAGACAGCTTACAAGCCTCGATGTGTGAAATCTTGCTACTCAGCATATGTAGTGCCGTCTTCTGATAATTGTTGGCTTTCACTCTGACAGCCTGAAAGTTCCGGCTAATACATTAACAATTTATAGGGTTTCTCTAGACTTCCTGAAGTTGACAGCAGGTCTTAAGAGCAAGCCTCCAGGCCTCAAATACTCGACAGGAGAACACAGGGTGAGGTACCTGGGGAGTTTTACCATGGCTAATTAGGAATGAAAACTAACAATTATACCAGCCTGCTTTTGTAAAAGTTACACTATTCTTTGGTGCTTGAGTCGCTTTTTCCTGCCTTGTGGGTCGACAGCAGACATAAAGTGAGAAGTGGCAGGTATTCTTTTCATCCGGTGGCTAACTTTGTAACTAGCAGAACTGCCACTTGCTGGGGGGATAGTTAAACAAAAAAGGGGAGGATATGTTTGGTTGCCCTCAGAGTAGTAACATCACTGTTTGAACAGGCTCTGTGTAATTTGGAAGTTAGTTCCTTTACCCAAACCCTTTCAAATGATCACTGCTGGGTCAAAGACATATTACCAATTTAATGTCAGTGCATTTAGTTGCATATAACTACCTTAATTATCCTAATGCTTCAATTAAGGCACTAATTTCAGACATCAGTTCAAAGAGTAATGCAAAACACTGATGAGTAATAACTTATTTAGGTGGAGTCATAACCGCAATGCAACTAAGATCTCGAGGGCACGGTCACACATGAGTAAATACAGGTGAGTGACTGTCACCTGCTGAGATGATATTCGTGCTGAATGTGGGCAGTGCCGGGTGTGGTGGACATGGAAAGCTAGTTTGCAAGGTATTAGCTTAGCGAATAATACCACAAAATAAGATGTTATTAGTACGTTTTCCATTTTCTTATGCCTGTCTCTTGACTCACTGCCAACCAGGCAGCATCACTCATGTGGGGCAGATTGTATTTTTCTTGGCAAATATCATAAGATATCAGCTGGTTAGACATGGCAACAATCAATGTGTCGATGTCAATGGTTGAGGTTGTAACTTAACTTGGACTTTAGACTTGATATTGTGTGCCATTTGGGTTATAATATCATGACATACAGTACAGGCCAAAAGTTTGGACACACCTTCTCATTCAATGCGTTTTCTTTATTTTCATGACTATTTACATTGTAGATTCTCACTGAAGGCATCAAAACTATGAATGAACACATGTGGAGTTATGTACTTAACAAAAAAAGGTGAAATAACTGAAAACATGTTTTATATTCTAGTTTCTTCAAAATAGCCACCCTTTGCTCTGATTACTGCTTTGCACACTCTTGGCATTCTCTCCATGAGCTTCAAGAGGTAGTCACCTGAAATGGTTTTCCAACAGTCTTGAAGGAGTTCCCAGAGGTGTTTAGCACTTGTTGGCCCCTTTGCCTTCACTCTGCGGTCCAGCTCACCCCAAACCATCTAGATTGGGTTCAGGTCCGGTGACTGTGGAGGCCAGGTCATCTGCCGCAGCACTCCATCACTCTCCTTCTTGGTCAAATAGCCCTTACACAGCCTGGAGGTGTGTTTGGGGTCATTGTCCTGTTGAAAAATAAATGATCGTCCAACTAAACGCAAACCGGATGGGATGGCATGTCGCTGCAGGATGCTGTGGTAGCCATGCTGGTTCAGTGTGCCTTCAATTTTGAATAAATCCCCAACAGTGTCACCAGCAAAACACCCCCACACCATCACACCTCCTCCTCCATGCTTCACAGTGGGAACCAGGCATGTGGAATCCATCCGTTCACCTTTTCTGTGTCTCACAAAGACACGACGGCTGGAACCAAAGATCTCAAATTTGGACTCATCAGACCAAAGCACAGATTTCCACTGGTCTAATGTCCATTCCTTGTGTTTCTTGGCCCAAACAAATCTCTTCTGCTTGTTGCCTCTCCTTAGCAGTGGTTTCCTAGCAGCTATTTGACCATGAAGGCCTGATTGGCGCAGTCTCCTCTTAACAGTTGTTCTAGAGATGGGTCTGCTGCTAGAACTCTGTGTGGCATTCATCTGGTCTCTGATCTGAGCTGCTGTTAACTTGCGATTTCTGAGGCTGGTGACTCGGATGAACTTATCCTCAGAAGCAGAGGTGACTCTTGGTCTTCCTTTCCTGGGTCGGTCCTCATGTGTGCCAGTTTCCTTGTAGCGCTTGATGGTTTTTGCGACTCCACTTGGGGACACATTTAAAGTTTTTGCAATTTTCCGGACTGACTGACCTTCATTTCTTAAAGTAATGATGGCCACTTGTTTTTCTTTAGTTAGCTGATTGGTTCTTGCCATAATATGAATTTTAACAGTTGTCCAATAGGGCTGTCGGCTGTGTATTAACCTGACTTCTGCACAACACAACTGATGGTCCCAACCCCATTGATAAAGCAAGAAATTCCACTAATTAACCCTGATAAGGCACACCTGTGAAGTGGAAACCATTTCAGGTGACTACCTCTTGAAGCTCATGGAGAGAATGCCAAGAGTGTGCAAAGCAGTAATCAGAGCAAAGGGTGGCTATTTTGAAGAAACTAGAATATAAAACATGTTTTCAGTTATTTCACCTTTTTTTGTTAAGTACATAACTCCACATGTGTTCATTCATAGTTTTGATGCCTTCAGTGAGAATCTACAATGTAAATAGTCATGAAAATAAAGAAAATGCATTGAATGAGAAGGTGTGTCCAAACTTTTGGCCTGTACTGTATAATAAATGTTTTTTTCCTGGTCTTAATGGCTTCCTTACAGTATTTCTCTTAATTTATCAGGTAGTTTTATCTGAGGGAATAGAACAATTAAAGCCTTTAAGTGTTGTATGTAGACACCAGTAATCATTCCCAAAATATTGTCAAATTGTTCCAGAGCTGAATTCAATTTATTGGTCCATCTATGTCCCAGCCCTCACCTATGGTCATGAGCCATTGGTAATGGCTGAAAGAACGTGGTCTTGGATACAAGCAGCCGAAATGAGGGGGTGGCTAAGCTCAGCGTTAGAGACGGGTTAAGAAGCCTGGACATCTGGATGGAGCTCGGAGTAGAGCCGCTGCTTCTTTGTGTCGAAAGGGGTTGGTTGAGGTGGTTCGGGCATCTGATCAGGATGCCTCCTGGGCGCCTCCCATTGGAGGTGTTCCGGGCACGTCCCACTGGTAGGAGGCCCCAGGGCAGACCCAGAACACACTGGAGGGATTACATATCTCATCTCGCCTGCGAATGCCTTGGGGTCCCCCAGGAAGAGCTGGAAAGTGTTGCTGGGGAGAGGGACGTGCATTATCTATGGCTGGTTGTGGCTCATGTTCTTTATGCAAGACATAAAAATAGTTTCACAATAAGAGCTAAATGCCAAAATATAACATTAGATTTCAGTTTGAAGAAGACAATAGTGTCAGGTTAGAGATGACCTCATACTGAAGAGTCTAATTGTCTCCTTAGCTGGGCGGCCCGTGTCTTACTAAGGAGGTGGAGTTTGGCAGAGTGCCACTTTAATGCCAGCAGGGGTGGAGGCAGTACGGGGGTATTCAGCGGGCATTCAGCAGGTGTCGGTGGGGTATTCATGGGTGTCGGAAGGGTCACTGTCTCCCGAGCTTTGTCCTACCAAAACAACTCCATGCACCCACACATCCACACACTTGAACACACACACACAAATGTCTTGGAGAGTTGCCCGACTCTCTATTTAAATTGACACAAGTCTCATGGTTTCCCAGGGCGACCTCCCTACACCACACCACCCCGCCCCTCCTCCTCCCTTTTTTTTTTTTACCCTGCTTTGTTCAAAAGAGCCAATCGTGCGTTGGCTGGTAACTAGGCACCCTATTTATCAGTAACCAGCACCAACAATAACTGTAATCCGACACCTCCTCAGAGAGAAAGAGACGGAGGAAAATAGAGAGTGGGAATGAGACAGAGAAAGAAAAGGAAAGAAAGTCAGAAACGGCCAGAAAAAGTTCAAGTTTATGTCTAGAATATATTCCTTTTATTATTCACTATTTTATTTTTGTATTTATATGGATTTCAGGTAGACATTTTGCTTCTGTAAACTGCTGCGGCAATTAAAATTGTAATATTTTACTACAGCAATAAAGCATGTCTAATAGAAGTGAGTGAAAAAACTACAAATGTGTGAACGAGAGCCAGGATGAGCGAGGGAAGAGAGCAGCTACCAGCAGTGGCAGAGAGAAAGACGGGATCTAGTGTCAGTGTAATGGATACTTGGGTCCTATTAGGCCATTCATGGCTGGGTAGCTCTTAAGAGAGCGGTGCAGGCCGACCTGTGAGGCGGCTTTTGATCAGCGTGCCCCCCCCACCAAACCAACTATTTGTCCTCTGTCAGCTTATCAAATGAGATCAATGCTGGAGAGAGTGACTTAAAGCAGGTGGGGAGGAGCAGTGCATGCATACGTGCATGTTACGAGTGTATGATTAGTGTTTCTGCATTTGTGAATGTGTATACACGTGTGTTTGTTTTTATGGGCAGGTGGAAATGTGATGTGTTTTTGTCTGAGGATATTGTGTGTGTGCAGAGCAGCAGAGCATGACCGAGTGTTGACTAAGCTGCGCTGCCTATAGATAGCGTTTGTGTGTGTGTGTGTGTGCATTCCTGGTTATAGTTGAGTGATTCTCTCCTATGAAACAGGGAAAGGCCTGTTTGACTCTTCACCTTCCTGTGATCTCTTGAATAATGACTATAAAACGATCTAATTGGGTAATACTAATCACCAGAGAGGACTCACCATAGTGATACATTAGTAAACACCAGCTATCCTGCACAAGTTTTTAATGCATATGTAGATATTTTTGTGCATGTGAATCTAAAACACTAAAAATCCTACATATATAGGTGAACCTACTGTGTCTTATATGTCAATAATGATGACACACATGTAGAAGCAGCATGAAAAAGAGACCTCCTGCTTGAATATCGGGTCATGTCCCCCAAATTCACTTCCTGATGTAGTAATGATTTTGCATACATTTAGATTTTAGATGTTTTTGTGTTTGGTGAGATGTCGTTTTTAAATCTTACCAGCACTATGATTTTTTTTTACAGTATTTGTGTTCTTTTGGCTCTTTTATTTGCACACAATTAAACTAACTAAAATTATTTAATAGATTGTGTATTGCTTCCTATTCAGCACAAGAATGCATTCACTCAAAATATGTTTTGCGTTCTCTCGCAAAAAAAAAAAAAAGTATGTTTAGTTGAAATATGTTTTATGTTTTCTTAATACTTCTGTGCAACCTTGTAATATTTTTGCATTGAATTTCAATAGTTTTGCTGCAGCGGATAAGGTGAAAACAGCAGGGGCTGATAGCAAACTTTCCAGTTAAGATATAAAAACGTAAGAAATCAATGTCATATATAGGTTTATATACAGATTGCGGGTTACAGAAGGGGTCTGACTCTAATCATAGCACATTTGTGTTGTCACTCTGGTGAGATGGCGTTAAAGATCATATTTGAAATTAATTGTTTTCAAGTGTTTTTGCCAGCTCTCATGCCAGCAGTATCACTAAGTATGCCTACGTTGCATATGTATGGTAGTTCTGTGATTTTGATCCCCCCAACGAATGATTGTGTCTGTGTTTCACTATGTGCACCTGAGTGAGTCATTTTGTCTTTGGTCCATGTGTAACCTACAGTAGCCCACGAGCATGCATTGTCAGTGAATAAGCTTTGGTATCAGCCATTGTGATCAAAGAATTTGTTCAAGTTTACTTTTACTTGTTGCATACCTTGTCCATTGAGCAGTAGTAATATATCAGCATACTTAATGCCCAATTCAAAAAAAAAATTCAATGAGCTAATACATAGTGGGGCATTGCACTGGGAGCAGCTAAGTGGAAATAAAGTTAAGGCTAAGAAGGAATGAAAGGAGAAAATATATTGCGAGAGAACACAAAAATGATTGTGAGGAATCGCAAAGGTTTATTGTGAAAGAACGCAAAAATATTGCAAGAGAATGAGAAATGTCTTGTGACAGAACAGAAAAACCTTGCGAGAGAATGCAAAAATTATTTCAAGAAGGCAAAATGTATTACACAAGAGTGCAAAAATGATTTTGAGAAAATGCAATATTTATTGTGAGAGAACACAACATGATTGCGAGAGCATGCAGAATTGTAAGAGAATGCTCTGTAGTAGATAAGCTTCTTTGCATTAATGTTACTATCATGTTTCTACTATCAAAAAATCCTGTTGTTCTGTTGCTGTGCTTTAACCCCACCAATGAACTGCACCACTTGACAGTGAATCAATACCTTATTTTCCAGGAGGTCTTGGGTCGATTGGCAGCTTTCACAATAACAAACCAATAAATTATGCTAACAAACTTGTCAAAAGCCCCGGAGCTCGTTAAAACCAAACATTTCTGATGTGAAATAGTTTGCTTCCTTTCATCTCCCGGCTCTGACAGGTCATAATGATGCTCATTGTAGTTTTACATGATGTCACGGTCTAATGGCTACCTACTGGAGGTGACACGTTTGGACTTGTGCTGGAGTTAATCCCTTCCTGCACTTAACATGTCTGTCTTTACAATTTAAGAGATACAACATCCAACTTAAAAGAGACACCTACAGTAATTAAATTACACATAGCACTAAAAACAAATTGTGATATCTTTTTAGGAAAACAGGATGACACTTTTACCACGAGATCCTTGAGAGACACTGGATGATTAATTAAAAGTGACGGTTTAATTACATTTTGCGCTGCAAGTCTTCAATTAAACTGTCCCTCAGCTGTCAGATTGTTTTGCTGTCTTGTTAATTTACCTTCAGACTGTGTGGGGTAAAACCTGGCCCACATCTTCCCCTAAAGGGGAGATGTTTCTGTCTGTTTTTTTCCACCACGTTCATGGTGAAAATAGAGCCAGATGACACCTGGAAACTGCAACCTTTGAACCTTTAATAAGAAGAAGTGGGGGGCTTTCACTTGATTACTCAGGAGAGAGGCGTGGGGAGGGAGAGGAATGGCTGACACAGCTGAAAGACTGAGTGGGGCAGCTAAGTGGATTTAATAGTGTTTTAAAATCTATTATGAAAGCAGCGCTGCAGCGAGAGTGATTTGATAGTGCCTCAGATCGCCTGCACACTTAGAGCGCTAATGGTGCTTGATAGTGGTGCTGTTAGGCCGAGGCTTTCTCTGCGCTCTAACTGGTGTTATGCTCTGAAATGTTATAATTGAGTTTGTGTGGGCCAAGCAAAGTAAGCACCGCATGACACTCACCTGATTTAGTGGACAAAGAATTTATTTCTCATTGATTTGCACAGGTTGGATGGCCTAATCCACTTTCCCACAATGTTCCCGTCTCTCTTCTTTCACCTCCCAGTTCTGCTTCTCTCAGTCCCGAAGGCGCCCTATCAAACTTGTTAACAACAGAATGTGATGTTCGCTACCAGCTGCTGATTCTATCATCACAAACCTTGTCACAACAACATGCCCGATGTCTTTCCAACCTCCATCTCTGCTTTCAATCTCCTGTCCACATCTGCACTCCGCTGATCAAGCTCTTTCTGGTATCTTTCGTGATTAATTACCTTCTTTGGCAAACAAGTGATGAGCTAACAAGGGCGCTAATACCAGTCAACCCTCAGGCACTCAAACAAGCCAGGCGTTCATTTGGGCTCGTTTTGCATTGTCTGGCCTCCTCATCCAGGCTCGTTTGGTATTGTCTGGGCAGGAACAGTGCTTCTATTCTTCCCACCCCTCTCTCCCAGGGATCCTAAATGGGACATAGATATTCTAGCCGGGTCGGTTTTTGGCCTGGCTCTCGATGCCCCCGAGTGCTCCGCTTAAGTACAGCCACTAAGGGCACTTGTGGAGGGCTTGTGAAAGTCCATTCTGCTTAAAAGTGAAGGTGGAGGAGAAGTTGATACAGCGGTGCAGGCTTCTGAACTCCCTCGTGTGCCAAGCCAAAGGTTTCACATTATCGCAGTGTGCGGATAGATTCTAACATCTTGGTTACACCAGATGTGTTTCAACCATGTATTGTCTGATGGAACAGATACACCTCAACTGCAAGCGATACAGCTGCCAATACTGGCAGAGTGATGCAGTGTTGTTTTTGACAAGAATTTTAAAGAGTACAATTTGTCAAGATTTAGTCATAATTGTCTTCGACAGTTTCACGATACAATAATGGATTTTGCTGATAGAACCTGTGAGTAGTAAACACACCTTAAACTGTGTGTTTAGCCATCTTTGCTGATAATGTGTTAATGATTTAAGGCACTTCTTTTAAATCATAGAAAAGTGAATGCCTTAAGTTATCCTTCTGCTAAATTTGGCCTCATGTTTCACTCAGAAGAACTCCAATTCAATAAATCAGGAGCTATAAAGATAAGTCAACTGCGTCATTAAGGCAGAGGAGAGGAGCATTAGCTGGGAAACATCACGTTTATTTACTTTACATGGAACTAGAATTTCTACTGAATTATATTACATGTTCACCAAATTCATTAGTTTATGTTTATGAGTCTTAAGAAAGCATAAATCATCTTTTAGGAGAAACAGATGTTTACGGCTAGCTTGGCTGTGTTAAAAACAGCATCTAAATGGAGCAAGACAAGCTTATCATTAACACAGCTGGTTAAAAAGAAGGACAACCAATGCTCTGGCCACTGTAATCTTACTTAGGTTGTTCCCCCAAGCAGAGTCAATGTTTTCATCTCGTCTTTAGTTGTCGGGGCAAAATGAACAGAGATTTCGCCGCATCTGTTGTTGTCAATGTTTTTTAATTACATTGTCATTACAATTCTTAGACTTCCAGACTATTTTGTACGACTAACATGTGTAACAGCAGTACGTTTGGCTATTGGCTCAAATGTGGACACTTACATGTGACAGACTGCTGCTGTTGTGCTGCCTACATTGACCTTTCACTATGTAGCTGATGCGGTCAAGGTGTTGAATGTATGTGACTGGCCAATGCGACACCTGGGATAATGTGGCATTTAGGTGTTACATCGAAAGCCAGGTTCAACTTTTTCGCAGATTATTCTGTATTCTTTTGCTAGAACCCTCTGTAGCCCTTTTTACTCTGCCAGATTTTTGGCGAATGTTGGGCCGTTTTGCCGGAGAGTGTTTAGACACACAGAGCATGATTGGCGAGTGGATCCAAGGTGCCCAATTTTCCACCTCGTTGGGTAGTCATATTGGCGGAACCTTTTTGGTTTAAACAGAACGAGGCGGCCTTCTGCCACGGGAGGGGCTGTTGATGACTTTTGGGAGGAGCTGTTGATGACGCTGCACGTGCAACCCACTGGCGGTGGATAAACAGGAAACAGCTGATAGCAGGAATTAGTGAGCAGCTAGTAGCAAGAGGGAAACGCAAACCTGACAGACACTGTAAAGATGAGCAACTGGGGAGACAAGGAATTGCGCGCCCTCCTTGTCCTCGCAAACAAAGAGGCCATTAATCATCAAGTGACGGGGACAGTGAAGGACGGGCCAACTTATGACAGAATCTGACTAGCCGCAGCTTCCCTCCCACGTCACTGTTTACGTCACAGGCTGAGCTACACGTTCTGTTACTTGCTCACGCCCCCATTGCCCCGAAAAAGGCGCATTCTGTATAAACAAAAGTAGGTAGGCGGCATTTTGCTGCACTCCTCGATTTTGTTTTTATATTGGATATATACGAAAATTGGTTTATACGTGGTTTATTCCTCATTTCAAACCGATTCAAAAAGTAATTTCTAGTGATGCACGATATTGGATTTTTTGCTGATATCCGATATAACGATATGTAACAACTCATTTGACCAATAACCGATACCGATATCGATATATCCACTTTTTTTTTTTCCTGCCTAATTTTAGTGATCATCAAGTCTCTTCTGTAGTGGAATTAACATCATATTATACATGCATACTCTTATCATGAGGCCCAACAGCAGATGGAGACATGGAATACAATACTTTTCAGTCTATGTAATAGTCATTCATTGTCCAAATGAAGAAAAAGTATGTTGGCCGATTCTAATAGTTCATTCTAAAGCTGATATTGGGCGATAGTGATGATATACCAATATATTTAGCATGTTGGCCGATTCCGATATTTCATTTTGAAGCCACGATCAGCCGATACCGATGACGTGCTGATGTTCTCTTGCATCCCTAGTGATTTCTTAATCATTTTAGAGGCATTTGATATGTCCAGATCTGAAAACAAAGGCCAAGCAAGTGATAGACTTTAACTGACTTCTGTTCCAAAGGAAAAGCTTGTGGAATAGGCATGTATTGGTATCGGCACAAAAAACCTCACTGAAATCCAGAAGAACTGCTTTGCTATAGGAACACTTAAATATTAAGGATGGTTCTTTGTCAAAGTTCGTCATCTTAGAGAAAATGAAAAGTTTTGTTGTGGGTTCCCTTATGCGAATGACCTGGTCTGAGGGCTGTTTGATTGGCTCAATCACTGATCCTGATTCAGTCGGTGTGCCTGCGTGTAATCCCACCTGTTCTCCGGGATATTATCCTACTGACAACCCTGGCACACACACCCACCCACCCAACACCCAGCCCTCACCCACACTCCCTACACTCTCTCACTACTCACTGCCAGGGTGAAAGGAGTCTTTTGTGTGCCGGCTGCCACTTTTTATTCTAGGAAAGCTCGAAGAGAGATGGAGAGAGAGCTAATCCCACTAGTGTGGTCACTCCAGTGAGTGGAGGATGAAGACGAGATGGAAGGAGGGGAGGTCTTTGGCCCCCTGAAGAGCTGCAGGTGTTGCGGGGAAATTAGACTGTGACAGCTGTGTGTTTATGTGCATTTATGTGTGCAGGCTTGATATATGGTCGCACACATGCGCACACAATTTGCAACTCTGCCACTACAGTTAATCAGTCTCCTGCATTACAGGAGATGAGTGAAATACGCACACACACTGCGTAACCCTCCATCTATCTCCCGCAGTTCTTTATTGCTGTTTTCATTCCTCCTATCTTTCTCACAGTGCATATTAAATAAACAATACATCATACCCTTCCTTTCACTGTCTGTGTCCATAGTTTCCCTCCCTTTTTCAAGATGTCACCCCTATCCGACTGCCCAGCGGCCTCCATGTCCGTCAAGTTTATCTCCGTGTGTCTGTGTTCAAAGCTTAGCCCCCTCTGCCCTCCACACTTTACTCAGACGGACAGACGCTCATACCTGACAGAGAATACGGCCAACAGCTTGTGGAAGGAGATGAGAGGGTCTTTTGCTGAGTGCTTCCAGATATGAGCGAGCGTACAACACATGCACCAGCAGATGAGTGCCAGCAGATACAAGCTCTCCGGTGTTGAGTGTAAGCTGACAGAGGTTGTAGAGTAGAATCGCGCCTCTGTCAGTTCTTATGTAAAGTTGCGATTAAGGTGACAGCGAGGTGTCAGTGGCTGTTATTGTACTTTAAGTGCAATGGCCTAAAGTTTTGGCTTTGTTATCCCTGCAAAAATCATATTGTCAGATTGCTGGTGTTGTACCCCTTTGATGTGAAAAATGTTTTCACGGCAGGAGTCTGGTCCTATAGATTTATTTCTGACAGCCCATAAATCTCCTCATCTCTTTTTCCCCAGTCTGTATCTGTGAACCTGCTGCCTCTGACATTCCTGTGGTTAATCATCTACACTTGGTTAGCCTTTGTTTGCAGTTGAAATCACCTCTGTGCCATTGTTAAAGCCAAACAAACTAAATAATTAAAACACACACTTGCTGATGGGAATTTGTGAAACAGTGTTATACTAAATGCTATTATACCTCACAGTGTTTGAATTAGAAGTGCAGTTGTTTAAAGAAAAGGTTTGAAAGTGTGGGAAGTCGCTTATTAGCTTCTGTGCCAAGAGATGGATGAGAATATTGATACCACCATCATAGGTCTATCCATCTGTCAGATATAAAGCTATAGCCAGTTAGCTTAGCTTAGCACAAAGACTGGAAGTGGATGGAAACAGCTAACCTGGCCAGGTCCAAAATTTGACAAAATTAAGTGTAAACCTGTCAATATTACACTTAAGTTTTTCAAGCATTAAACAGTCAAGTTATAACTTGTTAATTATTGAGCTTTAGAGGTGCTGGTTGGCAGATTTTGTTACCTTTGGACTAGTCTGAGTGGGCGGAAGTTCGCTGCATAGATCAGCCTCTCATTGGGCGGAACGAGCCACCTGCTGAAGTCCCGCCCTACCACCTCCGTTTGTGAAGCAGTTTTCAACCGTTTTCAACACGTCCTTTACTAACTTCTGCGGTGTTTGATCTTGCTGGGATGTAGCCATTTTTCTGCCATGGTTCACGTCCTGTAGGCGATATTTTTGTGGGCGTGTTACACCAAAACCTGTTTCCCCCCGCAATATTTTTGCAAGTGCACCGTTGCTGTGGCACCGCCCAGAACAACTGTGATTGGTTGAAAGAAATACAAGCAGCCGGGGCGTTTTTTTCCTCCAATCTTAAAGTGAGAGTCGGCCCAGCCAGACCTTTCTTTTCTTGAGAAAGGTCTGGTGAGCGAGACTACCTTTGGACAGAGCTAGGCTAGCTGTTACCTTCTTTTTCCAGTCTGTGCTGAGCTAACCGGCTGTTAGCTGTAGCTTCATGTTTAAAGGAGCTGTATACAACATTCAGAGCACTAATATTGCTATGTGAAAATATAGACTGAATCACATTGACGTTGCGCGAACACTTCTGGGTAGTTAAGTGGCAGTTGTTTTGAATTGTGGAGGCATGTGAAATCTGTTGTTAGCTGTATCTGTAACACTTAAAAGGTATATAGTTTAACACAGTCTCTCTGCTGTGCTTATTTAATGTAGGTTTCTTTGCTAGCTTCTTTGATAAACCAAATTTATACAGAGTACAGAGTATACAGCTAAGCAGTAGTGCTGTCAAAGGGACCTGCAGCAAAAGACCCAAAAAGCACTTAAAAAGACCCTACTAGAAACGTCAATATCAGTTTTAATGCATTATATTCATGATATTTTCATTGCTATACCTTGCACACTAACTGATCAAGGCAGCGGTAGACCAGCAACTTGCTCTAAAGTGACTGTTTATGCCAATGGAGGCAATGTGGTGGCTTTGAGATAATGGCTTTAGAGCCCCATTGGAAAGGGCTGTATGACAGTAAGGTAAAGGGGTGAAAATATTTTGAATGGTTATTCTAGGTGGCTAAAAACTAACCTAGGAGGCAGTGTTTGCTCAGTGCCATTTCGTTTTATGTACGTGACGCGGAGGTTTCTTTAAACAAACATTGTGATTTGGTCTATAGTGGAGTAATGGTGTACTGAGCAGAGAATGAGGTCACACTATAACCCTGTGTGTTGTAGGCTGAGCATCTGTGTTCTTTGTTGTGCTAGATGTCTGGCCTCAAGTGCTTGCGAGCCCCTGTCTGTGTATCCAACTGGCTAGCCAATCGCCGCTGCTCTGCACTGTGCTTATAAGGCAGTTACTGCTGATAACAGCAGCTTCGTCGTTGCGAAAGTGTTGTGCCCACCCTGTGGTTGGCATTAACACTGTTTGTTTTGTCAGCACTGTTGGCATTGTTAGCACTGTTGACACTGTTAGCAAAGTGAGCCACCAGCGTGGAGACAACCTCTGAATCATAGATGCGCTCTGAATATCGAATACAGCTCTTTTAACTGACAGATATGAGACTGGCATCAATCCTCTTATCTACCTCTCAGCAAGAGAGAGAACAAATGTATTGCCCAAAATATTGCTTTGAGAAAGCAGTAATGCTAGATTAACCTTTGTCTTTTCATTGTTAGCATCGATGATGCTTACAGTTGCGCAGTTGAGGAAACATTGCTGCTAATAGAATAACACCTGCCCTGTGTATTCCACCTGCACCTTCATCAAGGAAAGTGGAATTAAATTATGATGGCATTTCGTGACATCATGACACAACTTTGACCAGCGTGACAGCAGCACCTGCCACCTGCTACCAGAGAGCTGCCAGGGCTCCAATTTAGGCTGCCATGAGTGGTGTTTTTCTGTGCCATCTTTCTTGATTTTTTTCAAGAAAAATAGATCATTCTCAATATGGTTCAGCCTTACAATGTTTGTTTTATTTTGTGTGATATGGTAAAATGGTTGCATAGAGAGAGTGGGAGTTAAGCCGGATCAGTTCTGTGGCTTACTAATAGTTTGTGGATGTAAGAGTTTGATTTTAGTCATTCATACTCAAATCCTCGAGACATTTCCTGCTCTCGTTAATCTCTTCATTTTTGCCCGTCTTCTCTGCAGAGCCGGCTTTACATCTTTTGATTGATGATGCTTTGATTAAGTTAACTTCAGTGTGATTTTTGCAGGGTGATTTCCCTCTGCTTCCAGCATACAGGATGTCTGTCAGCGTGTCTGCTGGCTGCTGATATGTGATCTGATGTTGGCGCTGGTTGCCATGAGAGAGAAAAAAAGAGAGAAAGGGAGATGAGACTTGACATCTTGTTGGCCTCTGAACAGAACGTTTGGAATCGCTATTGAGGGCAACGCTTCCTTTGAGGAAAAGTGAAATGTTTTAGTGGAATATGGGCATACAAAGAAAGATTAGGTAGATGAGAGGACAAGCAGGGAAATGAGAAATTATTTTTTTTATTGAACCCAGCTCAGAGAGAAGTTATTGTTTTGGGCAGCGTTTCCTACGCCTGGGATGTTTTATTGGAAACAGAGAAGAAAGGAGACGGAGAAATGTTGCCAGAGTGTACTGTTCAAAGGGTGCATGTGTTTGATCACCTTTAAAGTCAAGCTCGGTGTTTGTTTGCTCTTCCTGATAGGCTGGGGGGTGTTCAGGTGTGTCCAATAAGGCGGAGCTGGCAGTTGAGTTTCTACTCAGTGACAGGCTGGAAGCCACTCAGGTTACGGGCTTTGTATTGATTCAAATATCTGAACCCTTTACCTCAAAAGGCAAACAGAGGGGGGAGAAAGTTGTCTGCTGCTCTCTGGGATTTAAAAAGTACCAGACAACAGTTGTTACCGGCTGCTCCGCTGTAAAACTTTAACTGTGCAGTTAAAAAGTGTTGCAGGGTGAAAAAATGGCAATACAACGCCCTGTCGTATAGGCTTCCTGTCTTTATACTGGCAGGCCTCCTGTGAGCTTGTAACATTTAAGCTCTCAATTACTATTCTCTTTAGTCATGATGAATGTCAGCGGGATGGAAATAACTTCAGCAGCAAGAGCTACTGAAGGAAGGAGTAGTTCCAGGTTGGGTGTTTTCCAAGTAAAAACTTTATGTGGGCAGAAAAAAACAACAAGAAAAGAATGAAAATCTAGATGAATGAAATGAAAGCAGCAGCCTTTTATAGGAGAAGAATGCGTAGCCTGGATTTTAGCTTTCAGCAGGGTTTTAGGAGGGCACGGATTGTTGGTAAAAGAGGTTAATACTGTCTCTCTGGTGGGCTTGTCACCTCGCTGAAACCTGTCAGAGCTACAAATGTGTCGTTTGTTTTCTGTTGTTTTTCTGACCGTCCCTCTCACTAACTGAATAAACACTGGTGTTGATTTTACACATTGGAGTTGGGGCCACCAGAGTTGTCTGTCTATCACATGTATCTGCAAACCAATAAGGAATGCATTACAAAAAGAAATGCCCAGTCTTAAATATAAATTGGGACCACTGTACTTTATGGACGATTGAATCCTTGATAATGTTATTTTTAAGATCAGGCACTCAGACATGTAACGTTCAGTTTCAGTTCAATTCAGTTCAATTCAATTTTATTTATGAAGCCTAGACATGTAACATGTTTGGTAATAGTGTCATTATTTAAAATGTTAGTTAGTTCCTCCTAGTTCCTTTCAAAATAAGGCTATTAACTTGAAAATCAGCTGACAATCAAAAGATTTCTAAAAAAAAAAATTCAAATGTGCTTTACTGATGTAATTGTGAATTTGTCCAAAACTGATATTGACATATTTTAATGTCTTTTTATTTTACTATTATCTGGCTATACCAATTAATTAAGTTTTTTTAGACTCCTTATGTGGATTTACATGTTGCCATGATTTATAATTTGTTTGCTGATCTGTGAATAGTTTTTTTTCTCTTTTGATTTCCTGACGTAGTAGCAATGTAAAATTCACATTTGGATAAACATGTTGTTAAAAAAATATCTCAAATTAACTTTCTTTGAGAGGTGGGACCAAGTCATTATTTTGCAAGTCACAAGTTAGTCTATAGTCTTTAAACTCAAGTCCTAAACTTTGAGTTTTGAGTCCTAAATTAGTCACAATGCACTCTTCACCAAATGTAAAAAAACTTGACAACAGAATAACGTTATATATTGAGTTTATAAAAATCATGAATCCTTTTTAAAATTTTGTATTTATTTGTTAAAACATTTTTTTTAAAACAAATGCGACTGAACTTCCTCATAAAAAAAGTAGTGTTGCATTTTTATATCTAAACGAAATACAATTATTAGCTTTAATGTTAGTTGATTCAGGAAATGAAGGAATGTAAACTGACTTGTGGCATACTTTTTAATATTTGAGCTTAAAGAAAGGTATGAAGTGTTTTCAAGTAACTAATCATTGGTGTTAAAGTCATTTTTGATTTTGTCAAATCAAGTCTAAAGTCATCAAACTTGTGACTCAAGTCCAAGTCATGTCAATGCGCTCCACACTACTGCTATCTTTATTATACTGCATATATTGTACTTGTGTGTGTGTGTCATCAGGAGCTGTGTGTGGTTGTCCCTCACAGTGACAGCTGGACAGACTTTGTGTCAACAATTTAGGGTGGTTACATCGAGCACAAACCATAGAGACCTCTGTTTGTGGTTTGTGTGTGTGTGTGTGTTAGACAGAACTATGTAGTCAGGGGCGCACACACTGACAGTTGATGGACAAATTTACTTGCTTTGTGAGTGTGCATGAGTGTGTGGTCATTTGTCCTGATACACAAACATGAGTGTGTCGTTTTTGTGGCTTGCTTCACAGGTCATTAACAGCTCTTATCACCTCTGCAGCCCTCAATGCTGGACTCTAGATGTGTGGCCTGTTGATAGTAATACAATTAACTCAACACAAACTGCTGAATGAAGTGATTTGGATTAACGTGTTTGAGACATCATAATCATTAGATTCATATTTATCAGTGCTTTAAGGCAGTAAAAGTGCAATAACCAAATCATAATGTGCTGGAAATACACTCCTGATCTTTACTATCCAGTGAGTGTTTGGACGCTTGTAAAGATGCCAGCTAACAGAGATAAGCGGATGTGTCTAGTTAATAAACAATTTACCCATGATACTTCAAAAGTGTTGAGATTACGCAGCAGCTTTGATGCTTGTTTCCACTCAGAGGGTCATCTATTAAAATGCTCTCAGTAGTAGTAAGTCCTGTTAAACCTGTGTGTCTGATGTGCTTGTCTGCTGGTGGGCAGCTATGGGTGTGTGTGTGTGTGTGTGTGTGTGTGTGTGTGTGTGTGTGTGTGTGTGTGTGTGTGTGGTGGCATGCCTTTACACATAGAATTTTTTTTCCGTGGCGTCTGTCCGTGACACACCCTTTCCAGGGTTCAGCCCATCCTCTGCATGTGTGTGTGATCCCATGCTAGCAGCTGGTGGGCTCTAAAAATAGTGCGGGTTGGGAAAAGAGAAAGGAAACAACTTTCGTGTAAATGTCTAAAATCTAAGTATCTTAGAAAGATAAGATTTTGCCTTCATCTAGCAGTATTTAAAAATTGACACATCACACTATGTGGGTTATAATTGGTGCTGCATGTATTGCATAGTCGATCTCAGTTGGTTTTCATCAGCACCGCCCTTGTCTTTTTCTGCCCTGTGAATGCTTTACATATGTCCATGATCTTTTGATCCGCCATGATTGGTCATTTTTGGATCCACTGCTGACTGGACTCCTGGACTCCCTTTGTGCAGCTCCTTTCCACCCCGAGAAGCAAATAATTCTCGGAGTGCTGACTGTATTGGTGTGCTAATCTGCCACAGTTTACTTAGTCGCGAAATAGCTGGGCTTATGTATAGAATAGGTGATGAAGTCTGGTGTCAGTCATCGCGTAAAAGCCTTATTGCTGTCAGTGTGTAGTTTGTGTGTTTAGGCGTGAAATGAGAATGAATACATGTCAATGAAAACGTGAGTGTGTGGTAACAGATTGTGTCAGAAACCACTTGGTTACAGACTCATTTAAAGTGACCTTATACAACTGGTGCACTTTTTGGACTTAGCATTGAGTGTGTGTGTCTTAAGGTAAGAAAAACTCATAGACTTAAATGTCTACTTTGTAGGATTTAAGGGGATATATAAGCAGAAATGGAATATCAAATAATAAGTATGTATACACATACACAGCATACACAGCATCATGTCAGTGTGCATTTCTCTGCCATGCAGGATGTGGGTATTTGAGTGTGTGTGTAAACTGTCAGCTGATGGATGTCTAGCAGCAAGTGGGATCACAGTGTTTTCCCGACCTACAGGGAGAGACAGGTGTGGAGCGCTGCAGAGAAATAAACACACAGTAGCTGACAGATACTCAGCACTGCGTTGAATGAGCGCCTCCATTACAGCACATTACAGCAGCCCAATTCACAACAGCTGCTGCTTAATGTCACTGTCCTGCAGAGTGACTTGTTAATGTGCATTTGTCTCTGTGCTTTCTGTCGCTCTGTTGCCACCCATGCATTGTGATTTGTGCCCACTACAGATGTAGCAGTAGTTTGGCTGCACTGAACTAACTGACCCTCATGTTGTGTCCCATTGTGAGTTATTCGTCCTAGTGCAGTTGGATTTGACCTCCAGTCTGGTTAGCAGTTAGCCTGAGACTAGTATGATGAGCTGGCCTGTCCACACCCTGCTCTGATCGACTGTGCGTCTGTGTTTGCGTGTGTGTGAGTTCAGGGTCCTGAGAAATGACCTCATCTGTGTCTGAGAGTGACAGGGCACCTGTGGCCGAACTTCATCATGACTCTTTCACCCCCAAACCCCACACACATACACATGACACACTCATGTGCTTGGTATGGTGCAGCAAAGCTGTGCAATCCGACCCATCTCCCTGCCCCGCATCAACAGTATTATCCCCCCTGCGAGTTTCATCTGGCCTCACCACCTGTTGTCAGCTGTATTTCACCCAGCCCCGTGCCTTCTGAAGCCTATAGCCTTCTGTTTCCCTCCATAGGCACCAGAGCTTACAGTTGTGCCAGAAGTAGGTATGAGACCAGACCCAACGCTCCCCAGGGGCAGAAATCCTAGACTGATCCAATTACTCCCAGCCAGGGCTTAAATCAGCCCGAATCTGCTCGGACTTGCAATGACTTAATTCAATCTAGCGGTAAAAGTGTTACAAAGTACACAAGTCAAGCTGTTAAGCTGCAGCGTAGAGAGCAGAAGAGATAGGATAGGGTCCAAGCAGGATTGGGTTGAAGTTGTACTTAGAAAATATTTACAGCAAAGATTCATTCATGAGCTCCATTCAGGTTATAATGGCGGGCCCAGATGCTACTAACTGCTGTAGTTTAGGGTAAAGTTAGCAGCTCTCTCCTGCTCTGTTGAATTGTGGGAAGCTTTCCTGAAATGACGTTGCCATGTTGTGGTAGCAAGAAAAGGCCTATTTCTATTTTCCTCTTAAAATACTGTACGATGATATTAAGTCTTGCAATACAAAAACAATACCTTTGTTTTCATGCCTTTTACATGGATCAGCAGGTGAGGATGCTAATGTTTTAGCCAGAGACCTGTTAGCTTTAGTCAAAATTATTTCTTGTATCATTAAAAAGCACAGAATAGCATTATGTCATTTATATGGTCATCAAATTAAAATTTCAGACCATTTTGCAAGTTTCTCATTTTCATAAAATCCAGAGGGAGAGTTTTCAACCAGCTCTTGGAGCTAATGCTAACTAGCTAACGTTAGCTAGCTACAGCTAAAATGTCCTGCTTTCGCACACTTAATGTTTAAAAAATTGCCACAGATTTTGAGTGGTAAATCTGCCATTGTGTTGTCTTGGTGCTTAATTTTAGATACCGTAATTGTTTGACTTTTATAACAAACATTTTAGTATTCATATTTTGGTATAGACATCAACAGGTGAGGATGCTAACTTTTTGGCGTGGGACCTGTTAGCTTTAGATTTAATTCTTTACACAGCACAGAAGTAGCAGTGTATTATTTATGTAGTCATGAAATGGATATTTAAGACCCTTTTGCAAGTTTCTCATTTTCATATGTCAGACAGAAACATAAAAAAGTCATCCAGAGGGAGAGTTTCCAACCAACTCATTGGGCTAATGCTTACTAGCTATCTAGCTAGCTACAGCTAATAAAATCTCCCAGCAACAAAACAGCATGCTTTTGCAACAGGCAGTCACGTCTATGCAAGTGTCAGTTTACCTATTAGTCTGTAAATATGTGGCAGAAATATACACACCCTATTACAGAAAGGAAATCATTACTTTTGCATTGTAGTGCGGATCAATAATTAGTTGTTTTTGCACAGTCCATGTTTCCTTTTCTGTCAGATGGACTTGACATTGACATTTCTGAACTATTTTACTTTTAGTTGCAACCTTGGACACACCTTCTGCTTTCAAGTGTGTGTTGTTGCTGGCGTTATCTGCTTTGTTGATATGCACCGTGTCACAGAAAGCACTCACCTTGCTGAAACCTGGCCTCGTATCTAAGGACACACTGGGCCTCATGTCTCCATTATATTTAGCATTTTAGACTGAATGACACCATGCTTAGTATTACTCTATCAGACTGCAGGTTACTGCTGTCAATTTAAAGATTTTCTTGATATTAAACTATGAAATTTTCTGTTCTATATCAACCTGTTGCTTTGTTACCCCTTACTGCCATTCACAGCTACCAACGTGCACAAGTGTGTAAACGAAAATGTCTGCTCTTTCATTCTTCCAGATGGTCTCCATACTGTTACGGCCCTCTGCACGCTGCGAGTCACTATCATCACTGATGACATGTTGACCAACAGCATCACGGTGCGTCTGGAGAACATGTCCCAGGAGCGCTTCCTCTCTCCCCTGCTCAACCTCTTTCTTGAGGGCGTGGCGGCTGTGCTCTCCACCAAACGGGAAGCGGTGTTCGTGTTCAATATTCAAAACGACACCGACGTGCAAGGCTCCATCCTCAATGTGACCTTTTCGGCACTGCAGCCCGGAGGTGCCCCTGGTAAAGGGACGTTCTTCCCCTCTGAGGAGCTGCAGGAGCAGATCTACCTCAACAGGACTCTGCTCAGGCTCATATCCTCTCAGGAGGTAAATGCACATGTACACATTAACTAAAGTGCAAAATATTAAATTCTCCAAAAACTGAACTAGCATTTTAAGGCTGAGATTTCTTCTCTCTCCAGGTGTTGCCGTTTGATGACAACATCTGCCTGCGGGAGCCCTGTGAGAACTACATGAAGTGTGTGTCGGTGCTGAAGTTTGACAGCTCCCCTCCCTTCATTGCCTCCAACACGGTTTTGTTTCGGCCCATCCACCCCATCAACGGGCTGCGCTGCCGCTGTCCACTCGGTTTCACTGGGGACTACTGTGAGACGGAGATCGACCTCTGCTACTCAGGACCCTGCAAGAACAATGGGAGATGCCGCAGCAGAGAGGGAGGGTACACCTGCGAGTGCCTGGAAGACTTCACGGGTGAGTTGTCGAGATCTACACTAAATCATTGCAATTAAAGGAATTTTCTTAAGAAACAAGTCAAAATATATGATGTAATTATTCAATGTATCTACTTAGACCCTATTACAGACTAAGTGACTTGTTCTGATGGACGTTTTTTTGCAGTTTGTGGCATATAGTTCCTGGTTGAAACCCCTTGATTGCACCAATACTGGCAGAGTTTGGTGATCTTGATTGCTTTTGTAGCTTGCATCTCATTGGAGAAACATGGGGAGGCTATCAAAGTAAAAAAAAGCAATTACTTCTAATATATCTTTATTTGCATTATTTTGTATGTTTCTCTTAACTAAACTATATGGTACCTAACACAAGTTACACAAAGGGCATAATAGTCCCTGTGTATTAAAGCTACCACAGAGATAAACTCTTTTATAAGTATGTGGGCTTATATTTTTTTTCTGACAAAGGCTTTAATGACTGGTACAAAATTGCCAAACCGCACTGACAGGTTGTTAAAGCTCTCAGCACCTATTGTTGTCGCTTGAGGTCGACCCCAGTGCAGGAAGCAAAAACATGCTTTGTGATACAGTAGGTATAGCCAACTGCGCACACACACACATGTACACGCATACAGTAGATTTCTTGCTGTATAGAGGTGTACAGAATGCTGATTATACTGGTCAAACCACATCTCGGATATCACTTAACTCCTTCACTAAAACCACATAAACTTTAAAAGCTAAAAAAAAAAAGAATGCAATACAGTACAAGCAGATAAATCTTCCTTCTTAGTATAACTTACTAAAATTTTTCCCCTTTAATCTATGTTGTTTCCATGCTACTTGAAAGTAGTAGCACCCATGCCTGTTGATTCAAAGTATTGACTCTGTCTTTGTTTTTAGAGAAAAAAGACATTGGGAAACAGGTTTTTGGGATCTGTAAAGACTGTTGGCAAGTAAACAGATTTTCAGTTAATCCTCATAAATCATTGCGCTAAAATGGAGACACTTTGTCAAGATTCAGCAGATCAGATGTGAAAGGAATGTATTCAATACTTGGTTAGACTTTAAAGGGGACCTATTATGCCTTTACTTATCTTCTATTAATTATAAAGTGTTGCAGTGTGGCCAAAGTTTCAAGTAATGAATTTATGACGTATGTAAAATTTATGACTACTCTGAATACTTTTTTTTGCTACTTTCAAGACAAGCCGATGTAAGACGGATTTGTTAATATGATCATCTGCTCCAGGCACACTACTGCAAGTACGTACATTACGTAGCAGTGACTGCTACATGTAGCTACATGCTAACATAGAGAACTTTGGAATCAAATTCCTGCTGAAACACGCCAGGTTGTGAAGATTTTGGTTTAGAAGCTTTTATGGGTGATTTTTCACAGTAGAAAGTGTTGCTTTACTCCTTTACAGTCATTAACCAGGCTGCAATGACTATGCAGAGACACCAAGATTTGCAGGACCTGGAAACACTGACCACTGACCAATCAGAGACAGTGTTTTTTGGGAAGGGAGGCTCAAAGAGAGAGGCACTAAAATGGAGCGTCTCAGATAAGGGGTGAATACGGGTGTTCCAGCAAAGACAGTATAGGAAAATAAAGTGTTGATAAAGGTCGATTTCCAGTTTTGCCGTTACTGGTCCGGTGTACAAACTTAAAATGGTTTGAATTTATGCAAACAGACTGAACCAACATTTGTCACTATGGCACATTCTTGCAAATTAACAGTCTACATCAGCAACCTGACGGCGCAGCAGGGCTAAATCCAACTCTTATTGCATCAGTAATAAACAAAATGACAGTGGGAATAACATTATATTACGTATGTTTCTTTATATACGGACTAATGCAGCAACTAGTGTCTGACAGGCAGTACATGCTGTGTTTGTTTATTAGAAAGTTCATGTGTTTTTGGGGGTGATGAGAGGAGACATGGAGGTCTCTCAAGAAAGCAAAACCGCACCAATATGGCAGCATTTTGGATTTGAAGCCTATAAAAGAGGCATCCTAATTAATCATGAGAGATGTAGCCTTGCCGTTTTGAGCTGAACTTTTGTTGGACGCCATGTTTCTATTTAATTCTGTCGCTGGGTGTAAACACATGGCAGTGTACAAGGAATGGTTGATTCGTAAAGTTAAAATGTGCAGCAAAAACAAAATAAGGTGGAAGCTGACGACCACTGACCATTGCTAATAACAAGCTAGGCTACTCGCTGTTGGCTGTATTCTATGTCATTTTCATTAAATACCGCAATATAAAACGTGTGTTTTCTGCAGTAAGTAATGTTACAAACATGCGAAGTTAGCATGAAAGCTGCTCACCCATCTTTTAGGCGATTACCTCTCCAGTCTGTCCTCGAGCAAACAGATGATATTGACGTGGTTTGTTTACATGACGTTACAGACGTGCATATTCAATGGCTTCATTGTGGACAGAGAGCTCCGATGTTATGTGATGTGACGTGATAGCTAGATGCTCGTTTGCTCTTGGAACTTAGTGTCATTATGTCCCACTGGGGAGTGGCTGCTGAGTCAAGTGCCACACCTGGTAAAATTCGGTACAGCGATCCAGTGTGGTGTTTGGCTTAATGTCAAATCAGTTTAAAATTTTTACACCAGCCCAACCCTAATTAAAGCGTGTAAACATGTTCCAGTACAAACCCAAAATGCAAGTATGAACCTGAAAATGAGCATAACATGTCTCCTCTAAGGATACAGACAATGTAGAGTGGGGAAAATGTGAACTTAATTGAATTGGTACTTTTCAGCTAAAACCAGGCTTGATTTCGAGAAAGGGTCAAGGAACCTTAAACTCTGTCTGGATGCTGCCACTTACAGTCACTCTGCGAAGCATTCACATGGCAGATGAGCCTCGGAAGCTTTCATCATTCCCATTGAAATCGCTTTCCGAAATATTTCCCGATGTCAGTGATCTTCCTCCCATATTTCCCCCCTTGTACATCTGATACCTGACTGTCTCTGCATCTCTGTCTCTCCCTAATAGAGCCTGACGGGCCTCTGACAGCCGTCATCCATCCTCTCTTCTGTGTCTCCCAACACTCCACCTCTCCTCTCCTTCTCTTCCTCTATCTTATCTGATGTAATTACCTGATTATACCTGCTTTTGTCACTCACTGGCCCTCTCTCGCCTCCGTCCCCTGCTCCCCATGTCCATCTTCTCCGCTCACCCATCATATTTTTCTTACCTACATCTCCTGTGTCCCCTCTTTGAAGGTCACAGTTCAACTCCAGATAGTCAGGGCCCATCAGGGGCCATTATGGGGCCGATGACAAGGGGGCCCGATCTGTCCTCCTTGGGTTTCCTACATTACAGGAAAACAGATCCTTATAATTCCCCCTCGGAAAAAAGGATTATGTCGAGGAGAGAAGGGCCATTAGCTGGTTCCAGGCTGTGGTGTTGGGGGTCTGTGTGTGTCCTGGGTGGAGAGATCTTGTCTGGACAGCAAGTTGACACACAACACTGCATGGGACACAGAGGCACCCATCACAAATAATATTCCAGTCAGAAAGAGGTCTGCTGGTGTATTAGTGGAGGAATTTACATGAGCTGAGCCAGGAAACTGAGCTCGAGCCACATGGTCGTTTAGGAGGAATTTCCCACTACAGTGATTAACTGAATTAGATAATATAATACACAGGGTACACAAGACCTCATAGAGCCGATCCAAAGTCCTCTTGTTAGCCTGGTTAGTTTGGCTGCAGGATTCAACCGTGCCTAGATCGACTCCCAGTAGGAAGCCAGGTAAAACAACACACAGACTGGTGTAGAGCCAAAATGGTGAGCCCAGGTCAATCAGTAGAGAACAGGCTTATGGCTGCAGGTGCTGCTCACCTCAACTGAGGCCATCGGTCAGTCACTGGAGGCACATTTCTGATATGATTTTTATATAATTGTGGGTAGCTGGCCATGCAGAGCTGACGTGACATTTCATTCTATTCTTTGCACATCTCCATTCCAATATCAGTTCAAATACAACGGTTGCACACCAGTATATGAAAAGTAAATATCAAAATCACTCTATGTGTTGGTGAAGATTCTCAGTCATCCAGGTCATGACAATCTTAAGTGCTGTATCCTGGGCAACTGGACTTATTTGAGTTTTTTGAAGACGTTTCACATTTCATTCAAGAGTCTTCTTGAGTTTGAGAACTGAAGAAGCCTCTTGGAGGAGAGGTGAAATGTCTTCAAGAACCTCAAGCAAGTCTAGCTGCCTACAGTATGGCACTTTGGATTGCCATGACCTGGATGACTGAGAATCTTCGCCAACCTATTGACAGAGTGATCTTAAGTGCTATATCATAGGCAACTAGACTTGCTTGAGTTTCTTGAAGACATTTCACCTCTCATCCAAGAGGCCTCTTCAGTTCTCAGACTTCTTCAGACTCTCGAATGAAAGGTGAAACGTCTTCAAGAAACTCAAGTCCAGTTGCCCAAGATATAGCATTCAGGATCACTCTGTCTAGTTTCTCTAATCTTAACAGTTCTTGAGAAGAGGTGGAAACACCTTGTGAATCTTGAGAAAGAAATTTCACATTTCAAAACTTCAACACTTGGTGTCCTCAGTTCCCAAACACTTACTGTGTTGTTAAAAGAATAGGTGGTATCACACAGTGGTGCCATGCCCCTGTCTCAACATTTTTTGCAGGCATCAAATTCAGTATGTATATATATATATATATATATATATATATATATATATATACACACAAAAAACAATGAAGTTAATCAGTTTAAACATTAAATATCTTGTCTTTACACTGTATTCAATTGAATGCATCCTGTTTTTATTTATATCTTACATTGCCTGCCAACAATTTTGGAATCAGGGATGTAGAAATGTAGTGTATTTATTCTTTAACTTCATAAAACCAAAGATAAAGTGATGCCACGAAGGACTTATCTGATCTTGATAGGGTTTAAAACTATCTACATGAGTTCAGCCATGGATTTAACTTGATGGACAAATCTCTCATCCCTGTCACTCTTTTCTTATGTTCTTTTTTCTTTTCATCCACTCTCTGTAAAGTTTTTTTCCCTTGTCACGCCCTTTCCATGCTCCATACTCCTCTTTATCTCCCATCCTCTCTCTTTTCTCCAAATACGGCCAAATAACTCTACGGCTAAGACCTGTGCTTCCCAGAAAAGGCCTATAAACAGGGCTTTGTCTTTGTTGCTAATGCTTAGATGGAGATAGGCTTTACTCAAACTGGCATTTTAAAAGGGGCCTTAAGTAACATTATGTTAACACTGTTGTGTAAGTGAGCTTGACTTATAATCAAAAGCATCTTGTTAAAACAACTGGATTCCAAACAGATGATGCATCTGTATTTCAGTCAACGGTGGACAACTTGCTTCACAGAAAGGCTGAAATGATAATAAATTGATGAGATGATGTGATGACAGGTGATTTATCATTCACATTGCTTTGCACTGTTGTTGCAACACTTCATATCTACAGAAAACATAGTGTTGTCTAACAGACAGGGTGTAAAAATTTTACCAGTTCAAACCAGGGCAGCAGTGAAGGTGTCAACCCGGTACAAAAAACAACCAATGCAACACGGCTCACCTCTTAACCTGACTTCTCCTCTCTTCTCATAGGGGAGCACTGCGAGCTGAATGCATCATCAGGCCGGTGTGTGCCTGGTGTGTGTAAGAACGGTGGCAAGTGTGTCAACCGGCTTGCCGGTGGCTTCATGTGCCAGTGTCCACCAGGGGAGTTTGAGAAGCCCTACTGTGAGATGACCACACGAAGCTTCCCTGGACAGTCCTTCATCACCTTTAGAGGCCTGAGGCAGAGGTTCCACTTCACTGTCTCCTTCACGTGAGTTCTGTCCTTCCTTCTTCCCCTGTTGTTTTAATGTACCAATTAACTCAAAGTCCTACCTATCCATTACTTCTAAATAATTGTTTGTAGATGAAATTCAGTGCCGCTTTTGCATGCAACATGCCAAGACACACTAGGCAGGCATCGTGCGTATCCGTCTCCGACAGGGAAAAACCACAAGCACTCAGGCATGGACGGTACTTGGATTTCCTAGCTTAGCTAGCCTTGCTAGACCCACTAGGAGAGTGCCTCTTTCTTTACCGGAGCCATTCCGCTTCGCTAGTTAGCAAGCTAAACAGGCGAGTCGTTAGCTGGAGCTAAACTTTTTGGAATGGGAATTTGTTAGCGTGGCTAAACAAATAGTCATTAGCTAGGCTAAACGGCAGAGGGACAACTAGTTAGCAAGCTAAACACGCACGTCGAAACTGGTATTTGTTAGCACCGCTAAACAAATAACCGTTAGCCAGGCTAAACGAGAGAGCGGCAAGTTAGCAAGCTAAACAAGCGCAACGCAGAAACAGCCTTGATAGCGACGCCCTGGGTAGGGAGCAAGCTCACCTCCTGTGGACAGTTAAATCGCTAGCAAGTGTTCTGCAGTACTCAGGTTATGTGAGGTGAAGTGCAATAAGATTGAGGAAATGAGACTGTGCAGGGTATTTTATAGCCCCGAGGGAAGGCGGGACTTCCCCTGCATGCGACAGTCTCATTGGCCTTGACAGGCGTGTTGAAAACGTTTCTTCAGGTTGGTCTCGTGAGGACGCAATCCCCATACAAATGTGTTGTACTGAATGTACCGACCGAAAGGGAACTGACCATTTACTAAACCCTGTCCCCCTTAGCCACTGTTGCTACGCCTAATTTTTTACAATGATAAGAGTGGCAGATTTATTACTGGGAATTCTTAGTAATGTTTAAAACAATGGGTCCTTGATTTCAGTCAGAAGTAGACAGACGCAGGCTTCTCATTTCTCTTTCTGGCAACTGTCCATTTTTCAGGCTGTAGCTAACTGTTGCTGACAGATTTTATCGGCTAACGTTGGCTTAATATATTCGCTAACTGTAGCCGTGTCCAACTTGCGCTAAAACAAGAAGCTTGTAAAGGGGCTCTTGAATATGCACTTGATGGTGATATACATGATATTATGCTAAAAGACTGAGGCCAGTGCCAACAGGAGCTAACAGGTGCTAACATGCTAACCATTGCAGCTAACATTAGACATCACTCTGAACTCTTTAAATGAGTATTCCTGTTAAAAATTGGAATAGCCTTTAAGAATGTATTATTTACACAAAATATGTGTCATTAGCCACCAAATTCAAGTAACACATTTACTTTTAAAGCATATTCTAAAGGTTTAGATCGACAAAGTCTTGGCTGTCCTTTTTGTTTTTGCTGAAGCACACACCTTTTCACAGCAAAAGGTGTAAAAAAAACTTTCTGCATTCAAACCCATATTCAAGTAAAAGTATGCCAGAGATTTTTAAAGACTTTTTAGCTTTAGAAGAAGGAGAATTTTCTTAGGAACACACCAAGTTTATCACAAACATTCAAATTCAAAATAATCACTTTTTGAGATACATGATACATGATTTGAAAAGTAACTAGAGCTGTCAGTGCAGTTGCCTCAAATTTGTACTTAAGTACAGTACTAGAGTAAATGTACTCAGTTACATTCCTCCACTGTTCACAGCAGCAGCAGTGCATGTCTGTGATACTTGTAGCAGTGTGTAGTAAACAGTAATGTTGGGAGTGTGAGGAGCTGCATAAATAAACGCAGTTGCGTTCGGTGAGCTAAAGTGTGTCAACCAGGGCGTGCCGAGACATGTGCACGCTTTTCCATTGTGTCCCAGTTCCCTCCTCTCAATACAGAAGACACACTCTCCATCTGAGTGTGCAGCGTTATGAGGAAAACAACCCTCGCTCAGCAAGTTTGCGCCACAATAAATATTATGGAGAGAAAAACTTTTATCGTGTGTTTCATAACAGGTGAGTTGATTCAGTTCGTCGATACTGTGTCGGTGAGAAAGGTTTACAGTGCGGTGAAAACAGGAAAGGCTGTGTGATGAGTTTCCCTTATCAGTGTTTGGCTACAGCCATCCTGACTTCCTGCTCTGTCGGCCTCACTGGCATCTGCCGGCTGACTCCTCGCCCTCACCTTACACTTCTTACACACACACACAAACAGCTACACATGTGAACTTTGCACCCTCGTGGAACACACTCATGAGTAGGTATTCACCAGGTCTTTCTTCCTCACTCACTCGTGGATACGCTCAAGCATCATCTAAGGCAGGGGGACTGTTTCCTCTCTGCGGCCCTCCAGCTTTTACACTTCCTGCCTTTCCTTTCCAAGTGACTTTTCCTTAAGAGCTCCTCGGTCCTTTTGTCATAAAGCTATCTGCAAGGCTGTCAACCATTCAGTCCTGGTCTGTTTGAGTTGGATAGGTGCTTAGAAATGTGACAGGAAACATGAGCCAGAGAGGGGAAAACAGTTGGAATACACTCAACCCCTGTGTGACAAATCGTTTAATTTTTTCACTTTGTACTTTTAGATTGGATAAATGTTTCTGTTATATAGCAAAAAGCAACATCATTTTGTATCTCCATTTTTGGGTTGAAAAATAATTTAAAATCCCATCTGTCTCTGCAGGTTTGCTACCAGAGAGAGAAACGCTCTGCTTCTCTACAACGGCCGATTCAATGAAAAACATGACTTCATCGCTCTGGAGATCATTGACGAGCAGATTCAGCTCACCTTCTCTGGAGGTTAGGCCCCAGTGTGTGTGTGTGTGTGTGTGTGTGTGTGTGTGTATGTGTATGTATGCCGCTTAAAGTGATGGTTGTTGATATCAGCTACACTGTGAGTAGATTAACACAGGCGTAAGAACACTTTATCTAAAGTGACTTTCACAAAGAGCTGGCCTAATAACTCTTATCAACATGCGCTTTCTTTTACAAGGTGTGTGTTTTTGTGTGTGTGTTTTAGTGCATGCATGTATGCAAATGTACCCGAGTTTGAACATGTTTATTTGTGTGTGTATGTGTTTCTGTATGTGTTGGGAAGGGAGATGGGTGTGTTTTACTGTTTTTAAAAGCAGCTGCTTCGTCAGAGTGGGAGCTGCCAGGTTGATTGATGATGGCACAGACACATTACTGGCCAAAAAACACCAACTCAATACACACAAGCTTGCATGTGCACACACAAAGGCTAAATGCCCATGATCAGTGAATCATCAAAACTTTTTCACAAACAATGAAAGCTTTCAAAGCATGCATACTTACACACATAAAGTTCATGTGCAATCAAAGCAGTGGTTGAAGAAGCACTCAAGTCTTTGACCTTAGTAAAAGTGATAATACAACAGTGTAGGAATACTCTGTAACAAGTTAAAGTCAAAGTAAAAGTACATATGTATTAGCATCAAAAAGTACTTATGCTGAAAGGCCAGTGCTGGGGAAGGTACTTTGAAAACTTAACAAGCTACCAATGACTTCACACTGGAAGAAGTTGAACTATAGCAAAGTTGCAGTTGTGGCTCAGAGGTAGAGCAGGTCATCCACTGATCGGATGATTGGGGGTTCGATCCTCAGCTCCTCCAGTCTGCATTTCAAAGTTTCCTTGGGCAAGATACTGAACCCCAAGTTGCTCATGATGACCCATTGGATGGTTATTGCCATGTATGGCAGCCTCGGCCACCAGTGTTTGACTGTGTGTGAATGAGTGAATGTGACATGTAGTGTAAAAAGGAAAGACAGAAAGAAAAGTACAGTCCATTTACCTGAAGTAGGAGTCTAGTTTGGTTAACTAAAACTACTGAGAAAAGGTAGTTCAAGCTACTTTGTAAAAAATGATCAAATTGACAATTTACATTTGATACAAAATTATAACAAAATATAATAGAAAAAAGTCACATGACAGCAAAAAAAATGCCACTCAGTTGAGTTTGTAAAAAGTGCTCACTTGTCCATAGGTCATAAATAAAGAAAAAAACAAACAAACAAACAAAAAAAACATATTCTTCAGAAAGCACATGGAATGTCAGCTTTGATTTCGTAGGTCCAGGTGGGAGTATTGCACCAAGATGGATTACTCAGTCAACCAAGTAACTTCTAAAATAGCCTGCAAGAACTTCTCTGAACATTTGTTAATGTTAATTGTTAATACTTCTGACTAATTATGGTCAAAGGCGGTTCAATCACAGTAGAGAAACAATGGTAAAATAAAAATGATTTCCTTTAATGGCCCAAAATTGCTTGTAGTTTCAGTAGTTAACCACACAAAATATGGCAAAAAGGTAATTTAACTACTTGAATTGTGATGCAAATATGTATGTACAGTACAGGCCAAAAGTTTGGACACACCTTCTCATTCAATGCGTTTTCTTTATTTTCATGACTATTTACATTGTAGATTCTCACTGAAGGCATCAAAACTATGAATGAACACATGTGGAGTTATGTACTTAACAAAAAAAGGTGAAATAACTGAAAACATGTTTTATATTCTAGTTTCTTCAAAATAGCCACCCTTTGCTCTGATTACTGCTTTGCACACTCTTGGCATTCTCTCCATGAGCTTCAAGAGGTAGTCACCTGAAATGGTTTCCACTTCACAGGTGTGCCTTATCAGGGTTAATTAGTGGAATTTCTTGCTTTATCAATGGGGTTGGGACCATCAGTTGTGTTGTGCAGAAGTCAGGTTAATACACAGCCGACAGCCCTATTGGACAACTGTTAAAATTCATATTATGGCAAGAACCAATCAGCTAACTAAAGAAAAACAAGTGGCCATCATTACTTTAAGAAATGAAGGTCAGTCAGTCCGGAAAATTGCAAAAACTTTAAATGTGTCCCCAAGTGGAGTCGCAAAAACCATCAAGCGCTACAACGAAACTGGCACACATGAGGACCGACCCAGGAAAGGAAGACCAAGAGTCACCTCTGCTTCTGCGGATAAGTTCATCCGAGTCACCAGCCTCAGAAATCGCAAGTTAACAGCAGCTCAGATCAGAGACCAGATGAATGCCACACAGAGTTCTAGCAGCAGACCCATCTCTAGAACAACTGTTAAGAGGAGACTGCGCCAATCAGGCCTTCATGGTCAAATAGCTGCTAGGAAACCACTGCTAAGGAGAGGCAACAAGCAGAAGAGATTTGTTTGGGCCAAGAAACACAAGGAATGGACATTAGATCAGTGGAAATCTGTGCTTTGGTCTGATGAGTCCAAATTTGAGATCTTTGGTTCCAACCGCCGTGTCTTTGTGAGACGCAGAAAAGGTGAACAGATGGATTCCACATGCCTGGTTCCCACTGTGAAGCATGGAGGAGGAGGTGTGATGGTGTGGGGGTGTTTTGCTGGTGACACTGTTGGGGATTTATTCAAAATTGAAGGCACACTGAACCAGCATGGCTACCACAGCATCCTGCAGCGACATGCCATCCCATCCGGTTTGCGTTTAGTTGGACCATCATTTATTTTTCAACAGGACAATGATCCCAAACACACCTCCAGGCTGTGTAAGGGCTATTTGACCAAGAAGGAGAGTGATGGAGTGCTGCGGCAGATGACCTGGCCTCCACAGTTACCGGACCTGAACCCAATCGAGATGGTTTGGGGTGAGCTGGACCGCAGAGTGAAGGCAAAGGGGCCAACAAGTGCTAAACACCTCTGGGAACTCCTTCAAGACTGTTGGAAAACCATTTCAGGTGACTACCTCTTGAAGCTCATGGAGAGAATGCCAAGAGTGTGCAAAGCAGTAATCAGAGCAAAGGGTGGCTATTTTGAAGAAACTAGAATATAAAACATGTTTTCAGTTATTTCACCTTTTTTTGTTAAGTACATAACTCCACATGTGTTCATTCATAGTTTTGATGCCTTCAGTGAGAATCTACAATGTAAATAGTCATGAAAATAAAGAAAACGCATTGAATGAGAAGGTGTGTCCAAACTTTTGGCCTGTACTGTAGTTGAACTACCAGCAAGCTACTGCAAAATGCAAACTATTAGTTTAATTTTATGCAGCACTACTCCCAAAAGAATGGCCCATTTCAGAATAATGTATATTACAATACTGGACTATAATTATTGATGCATTAATGTGTACTGTCGCTTACTCCATACACTGCTAGCTTGTGAATTCCCCTGTTATCTCATCTTCACCTATAATAATACATCACATTATATTTGTTGATTATATTTTATATTATTTATCTGAATAAGCAAAGTAACTTCAGTTATCAGATGAATGTAGTTGAGTAAAAAGAAGAATATTTACCTCTGAATTGTAGTGGAGTAGAAGTATAAGGCAGCAGAAAATGGAAATACTCAAGTGGATTTCAAGTGTCTTAAACTTGTACTTGAGTAACTGTACTAGTTACTCTCCACTAATGAATCAAACACACCCACGATCAGTGTTCAAACTGTAACTGTTGGACTGCAGATCAAACACGTATTCTTCAGCTTGGTGACTGTTGTTTTCAGAGTCGGTCTACTTTCCCATGGTACCATACAGGGAGGAATCCAGTTCAATATCATTATGTTGGGTGAAGCCCGTTTGGGAGCCAAGCCAAGCCCTTGTGTCCCACTTCAAATCTGAAATATGACTAAATGTTGAATGCATGACTCATCAAATTAAATACTCAGAATTATGACTCATGGGTAATGAGAAGGGTGGGAGGAAACTCTTTGATTTGTTTGCAGTATTTTTCTTTCCATGCTTTTCTATCTTTAGAAGTAGTGCGGTGAACACATGAGCGAAGTAGGATGTACAATCACTTACACATACTTCACCCTTATTCTGTTTCTCACGTGCAGAGCTAGAAAACTGAGCCATCATTCATTAACCCTCTCACTGATACACACACACACACACACACACACACAGATGTGACTTGTCAGTGTTGCAGTACTGTTTACTGATTTCCAGAGCAGTGGAATCCTGCCCAAGCTGCTCCTGCCCTTGACAAACAGAGTAAACCCTCAGTAAATCTGCTGCTATTGTGCTGCACAATCTTCTCACTGAGAGCCATTAATACTACAGACTAATACTGGCTTTCCCAGTTGATTTATGATCATGGTGTGTGTGTGCATGTGTGTGTGTATGTCAAGCAAGGCCACAGTCTTCCTTTAAAGGTAACTTATAACCTGTGGAATATGTTGAGTGAAGTAGCATTCCTCCTTTTATTCAGTTACATTAAAATGAGACTAAAGTTGGTTGATAAGAAAAAGACGCACCTTTGCTCAATTCAGTACACTCAGGGGTTTTGCTGCTACTACCTTACTAGGTCTAGTATGACAAGAAGATAATGTTAGCAAACATTAGCTAATGTTAGATGGTGATTAAGTCAGTTTGCTGACATAATGATTCTTTTCTACCTGTGCTAGTTTTACTACAAATTAAACACATTACATCTACACATTAATCTAAGAACCTTTCAGCTATTGTCTGATGACGATAATGGCCAACGGCCAACATTTTGGGAGATACATTGTACAGAACAAAGAAACAGCTCACACATTTCAAAACAGGTGTGTAGAAGAGGGACGAGTAGGACACAATTTGCAGACAAAATCCTGCACACTGTCTAACTTGCAAAAGAAATACATTTATTGCAATGTTTTGGGGTTGAGACCTTCATCAGGCAAACAGGTCTTCATCAGGTTTTCTTGATGAAGATCAAAATACTGAAACATTGCAATAAAGTTATTTCTATTGCAAGGCAGAAAGTATGTGGGAGCTTTTCTGCAAATGGAGATCCTGTGTAGCCAGAGGATATCGGGGCCGAGACTTCCTCCTCCGTACACAGCTTATTGTCTACAGTTTGATTACCAACTTGAGACGGGTCCAGACAATATTTCCGCTAATCTCTATAGACATATATCTGCAAATGAGTGCAGATGAGCTAGACAGAGGCTAATAAAAGCTCAGTCTTCTTCAGAGGATTGCATCAGCCAGAGCATATTGCCTCTTTTGTTTCGACAAGGACTGTTTACCTGAAGGCAACCAAGGCCTGCTCAAATGTCAATTGGTCAGTACTACTCAGACTACAAACCTGAATGCTTCCGATACCAAAATCCTGTACCACTGCCTACAGAATCTGCATTCAGAGAGAGATATCTGTTTATAGAGATTAGTGAAACATGACAACGGTTGTATCCCAAAATCAAATGGAAACAACTTTGTCTTTTCCCACCTTTGTTTCCATTTACTCACACTCTCTTCCTTTTTCCTCCCTCTTTCCCTCGTCATCCAGGTGAGACAAAGACCACAGTGTCTCCCTACATCTCAGGCGGGGTCAGTGATGGCCAGTGGCACTCAGTTCAGCTCCATTACTACAACAAGGTAAGGAACTTTGTCACCCAACTGATTGCTGCACCTTCTCCTCCAGTAAAAATGTACTTCTCAGTGCTTGAAAGGGAAAACGTGAGTTGCTGAGCCTTCAGTTTGCTTTGGAGAGTTTGTAATATAGAAAAATCAAGTCCATATAGTGTGCAGCCCATTGAGATCACAGTTAGCCAGTGTTGGGCGTTGATAAGTTCTGAAATTGTACAGTGGGAGTAAAGTGTATGAAATGTGGCTTTCTTTGAGGCTACAGAGGCAGTTGACCTTGACTGTTGATTCAGGAGATTATCTTAACGGTGCAGGCTTGACTAATGACGTTAACTCTGACACGGGCTCACCCCACTGCCTTAGCCTTTGACGCTGAATTATAGTATAGCTTCTTTGAAAGAAGTGCAGGGGCCTGGCTCTAGCTTCAAGGGTCAAAAGTTCATCAACTGTATTTTCCAGCTACATGTCATACCAGTAAGTATGTATATATGTCTGAGTCGAGAGACCATGCATACTTTGATAGCTGCACAATCTCAATTGAATCTTAATCACTAAGAAGACATCATAGTTTGTTTCATTCGTGGTGTCTAAAGTTGTTTTTCAAAAGGTTCCCACGCTGGTCTTCTTGCCTCTCCACGAAGTCCGATCTCAGACAAGAGCCGGCGATTATTTCACAACCTAGCTCATGTATCCACTTCACTTGTAATATTATATTAGAAGGGCTTACATTGCAGTCAATTGCTGGTGTTAACTTCCAACAAACTTCCAGAGCCTGCGGCCATTGTTATTATGACATTAAACCAGACAGGAAATAAGATAACGCTTGTCCTCTAAACACGTCGGTCCTATAGCATCTGCTTGGTTATTATTACTATTCATCATCTTTCCTACATGAAGCCCTTTATATCCTTTAAAGCTAATATGCTAACTGTTTGCATGTGCTATGCTTTTTTCTGATACGAGACATCGAACCCTCTTTTCATTTACTTTTCCCCCCTCTATCTCTTTCTGGCTCTTCCTTCATGTATCTGATGCTGAAAGCCGTAGCATCACTGGCCTGACCCAAGACTTCAGCATTGTATTTCAGCAGCACCTGTGTTTTGCAACTTGTACCCTGCTTCTTGGCCTAACAGCCTAACGCTAGCCTACAATGCACACCCTCTCACATTTCACAGGTTGTTCGCCTCTTTCTTGTGACCCGGTATAGAGCCCATAGCATACTCCACAGCCTTGACAGGGACGTTTTCATCAAAGGTGATGAATCAGGCTACCATGCTCTACCATGTTAGCTGGAGGGTCACATGTGTATCTATTGTTGGAGGTGTATTTAGGCTGCAAGTCTGCCTGTTGAACAGCACTGCCTTTATGATGCCAGAGACAATGGCTTAAACCTTGTAGTGCTTTGTTAACATTGCTGCAAGGCCCCTTGCTACCACAGGTATTATTTGCAGAGTGAGTACAGTCTGTTGGCACTTTGTTTTGTTTGTCTGTTTGGTTGTCTAGTGTTTGTAGGGATGTCTCCATGGAAACAAGAGATTAATCGTACATCCAAACAGATTTCCTGCTTTGCTCCTGTTGTGTGCAGTTTACTTTCCTGATTTATTTAGCTTTAGTGATCCCATAGCCTTCCACTTTACTTCAGTGACATGCAGATACAAGCAGTAAGCACACACATGTATTACACCAGTATTATGAGTGTATCCTGGTGTTATTAGTGTGTAAAGCAGGGGGATGTGTGCGTTCCATCAATGTCAGTCTTAATGCACACCACTGATTTGCAAAGCCGGTGACACATTCCGTTAAATTAGCCCGAGGCCGACTGTAGCGCTGACACAGGGTCAGCTTTTCTTCATGCGTTGAATGATCAGAAGTCGGACTGACTGATGGTAATTTAATCCCACATCAGTTGCTGAAGGGCTTAGTGGAAATGTATATGGCAGAAAGCAGTAATGTTCTCACAATAGATCAGATGTGTTGACATGTGAATGTATGGACGTGAATGAAGGTACACATGTGTCTGCCGTGCATGCAGGAGCGCTCACACACACATTTGTGTGTAGGTAGCATTGCTAGCATAGCACAGATAGAGACTAGACAGAAGATCAGAGCCTAATTCTCAAACAGTGAGGTATTCCAGATTCATGTCATGCAAACACATGACACCTCTCAGTCCATCTGTTATCTTGCATGGAGCTTACAGGGGTTTTAGCTATAAAGAGATTTTGGTCAAGATGGCGACTGGTGATTGATATATTGTAGGGCTGTCCTGAACACCAGTTTTTGAGCATCAAAGCTTCAGTGAACAATATCCACTATTAATCAAAGCTTTGAGGAGGGTAGGGGGCTGAGGGGGTAGTAATGAGAGATGAGGACATAAGTTAGCATGCAGATCTCAGTAACCTTAGCCATAATAGCTAGACATACAGAATACTTTGTAAGACAGCTGTTGCTTACAGTTTTTAGGTTGCCATGTTCGTCGTAGATTTGTGGTATGCCAGTTTCCCGAGGCATATTTTTGAGTTGCTTTGTGTTGGAGGTATCATCTGTAGAGATGTCTACCTTTTCTCTGATATAATGGAACTAGATGGCACTCGGCTTGTGGTGCTCCAAATGCCAAAAAGTATCTGAAAATTTCTACAGCAATGTCTCTCCAGAAATCATGACCCAGCTACTCAAGATAATCCACAGACCATCTTGTGAGCAGTTTCATGTACGAACTATTTTTTCTACTGAACTACACCTGCCAACTATATCACTTTATCTAGAAGGAACTGTGTGTAGTGCCATCTAGTTCCATTATATTGGAGAAAAGGCAGACATCTCTATGGACGATATCTCCAACACTCGTCAAGTCACACTAGAACAAGCTAGAATACTAAATAGCGCTACAGGTAAAAGGAAAAATATGTATTTTTGATTTGGGGGTGAACTGTCCCTTTAATATTAAACACCGTAACTGTCAGGTCTAACAGTTGCATAGCTAGCATTAACTCTGCTTCGTGGTTAAGCTAATATTAGTTTGCTAAAAGAAGTTATGACCAATTTAGGTTGAAGAGTAAAGGTTAATTGCTTAATCAAAATGCTCTTAATTGAAGATGAAAACTTAATTTTAAATTGTATTTCACAGAAAATAACACAACGTACCTCAGACAACAAAATATTTTGCCTCTTATGTTAGCCCAAGTTAAACTTAAACGTATAATGCAGGTTTTTACTAATTGGAGAATAATGCATCTGTAAATTAAAACAAGTTGTGCCACAACACAAATTACATACTTACATAAAGATTTGTTGTTAGTGGATATTGACACTCAGTAAATATTTGCCAGATGTTAATGTTGCGTACAGTAGCTAACTGAACTAGCTAACAGACAAAACTAATGTTAGCTTACTAAATTAAGACCAATTTAGACTGAAGAGTAAACAAGGTGACATGGAATATGGTCCATCTGTGACCTGACATATTATGTAAACCAGTAAGATATTGAAATGTATTTCATAAAAATAACACCACACATTTCACGCCATTATGTCCATAACGTTAGCTTAAATTACGTAACAGTGTCAGTTAGCATGAAATGAAATTTACTATTTCTCCATGTATGTATATATGAATATAACAAGGTGATAATATATGGTTGAGCTCTTTTTCTTTGACAGTTATGTTACAACTTATGATGCTTGTGAATTTATTTTTGGGATTGTTTTTGATTGAACAGCACCACAGATATTTACAATTCAACCAATTAACCAAAGACATTTGTTGCAACCTGAATCTCTAGTTTAAAACTAGCTAGTAGTTACCAAGAACCTCGGAGGGACTACCTAATAATACTGTAGATTCACAAATAGCTGCTGCAACCCAATCCAGGGTTGTTCATCCCACATGAGCCCCCAGTAGCTTTTTAACGGTCCCAACGGCACACTCACACAATACACGCACGCAAAGACGGTGATTTATTAGGTCAGATGATGAGGCGGTTGAAGTTGTGCAGAGTTGTACGGGTGCCCCCTTTTAAAGCCGCTGCTGCTCTCCTCAGAAGAACCAGGGTGCCTGTGCTGAAAAACAGAGGTGAAAGGTCGGGGGGAGGGTTGGCATGACAACAGACGTGGACTTGCTATTGTTGCAATGATCTAGGTCGGTTGGAAATCTGTCTGTGCGTGTGTTTGCACCCGTGGGGGGCAGACAAATACAGAGCTACTCTGAGTGTGTGTGTGTGTGTGTGTGTGTGTGTGTGTGTGTCTGTGTGTTTTTCAATGTGTCCATATGTGCGTACTGCTATTAGAAATGTTCCACAATAGAAGTGGAAGGATAAAGACATTTTTGAAATTCCATGGTGTAGGGGTCTCAAGGACAGTCGAATGTGTCAGCGAGGCAAACCTAAACAGGAAAGACACACACACAAACACAGATAAAGCGCGTAGTTGGGTATTCTTGGAGCAGCAGGAGGTTTTGTCTTGGGTTTTGATGTGTGCTGGCTACAGGATGTGATGTCTCTTGTCGCAGGAAATGATGTTATTGAGCTGGACACTGGGGCCGGATGTCAGCTGTATCATGATTATATCTGCCTGGCCACCTGCATAGATTACATCAGGATACAAAAGATGCCAAAAAGACAAGGGATGCTTGATTTATTTTAGGTCCATTGATTTTTACCATGACCACAGCCAGTAGGGGATTAGTCATTTTTAACAAGGGGGCGGACACATCCCCACCCCCTACTCCCCCATCTAATGTCTACATTGCATCATCATTCAGTGATTCAGTGCTTTTTCACTGGTGTTGCACCTTGTATGATGTGATAATTGATTGATATAAAATACTTTCCATGCTCTCAGTTCAGATATGCGTGAGCATGTTTGCACAAAAGATGCCCTTGCTTTGTCTTGTAGTGGTGCTCCACAATGCCGCATTTAATAATCGTCAAGGTCCTGGAACCATTGATCAGACATACTGGTTTTGAAGAATGAACATGTAACAGTCTTTCTATTCTTGATTAGAAGCTTTGTTTTCGCTGTGTACTTTTCTCTCTTTAGAACACGCCATGTGACATTACGTTTTTCTTATTCCTCCGACTGCTGTCTCTCATCTTGTGTCTCCTGTGTCTGTGTGTGTATCTCACTTGCAATGCTTGTTGGACTGCACAAATTTGATTAGCTGAGTAAATGGACTTGCACTTGACCACTCAAAGAGCTTTCACACCACTCATCACGTTCACCCACACATTCATACACTGGTGGCCGATGCTACAATAAAAGGTACCTCCTGCTACTCAGTTTTAAACATTAAACGCACTCACACCAATTAGTGGACGACCCACTCTACCCCCTGCGCCACAGCTGCCCTACAAATATTAAGTAGCATCATGTGAGATGATTTAATGAATCCGCTAAACCAGTGTTAGAAACGCTGAACTAGTAAGAATAAAAGCGCTCCATCAAAATTTAACAATTCTCACTAATTTATCAGTTACAGCTTCTGATCAAGAAAGGATGTTGTTTGGGTCCAGACTCAGTATATGGAGAGGGTTGCAGATTAACAAGGGGGATGGTGCAATTTGGTCATTTTGCTAACATCCCCCCTCCCCTGCCCTCAAATCATCTCCTGACCACAGCCATAATCTCACCATGATATTAGTCTAGATAAACATAAGCATTTATTCTTGACTTTAGAAATAATAGCCTGACAAAAAACCTGAACTCCACTGCTAAAGATTGCAAGATGCAACTGAAAGCTCAAAATTTAAATAAAACTTTGTCATATCACAAACATAATTTGCAGCATTTGGCCCACACTGTAATCCAAATTTAAACACAGTTATTATAGAGTGGCTGTTTCATGTCAGACTTCTTTAAATTTGTGGTGATTTAATGATCTCCGTAAGTACTA
Source organism: Epinephelus lanceolatus (assembly GCF_041903045.1). Taxonomy (NCBI): domain Eukaryota; kingdom Metazoa; phylum Chordata; class Actinopteri; order Perciformes; family Serranidae; genus Epinephelus; species Epinephelus lanceolatus. The sequence continues at coordinate 22,713,212 of NC_135756.1, forward strand.
ATCCATAACACAGACCCTTTTAATTTGGTTCACAGTGGTGACAGAAAATGTGACTATATAAGCAAGCAGTTCCAGGCAGAGTGTGCTAGATATTATTGGTTTGTATGATTTCACACGGGAAGCATGAAGATGATAAACAAGAAGGAACTTGCAGGCATATCAGTCATACTTGTGCTCATGTTTCACCAGCTATCTTTAAACAATAATAAATTATGAAAAAATGCTTATTAGCGAAGCACCAGTTCACTGTTAACCACAGCAAAGAATAAACTATAATTAAGCTCCAAGTGATGCATCCACATGGTGCCAAATTCAGCGAAGCAGAGCACGACTGCAGACACGACATGCCTGTGTGTTTGCAGTGTTCTAGTTATGCTGCTTTACGCAGTCCTGATGTTAGACAGGTTAATAGTGTTACTCTTTCTAATATGGGCTACAATATTTACTAGCTAGGGTGTGTAGACAGCATTCCCAGACAGGCTTAGCTGGCTCTTATCACCAGCGAGTACCAAAAGTTCACTCTTTCCTGCTTCTGCCATTCCTCCCTGGCTCTCACTCTGCACTGTTTACATGGCAGGACTTTAATCATCAGTACATAAGTGCAAATTACTTCACAGCATAGCTTGAAGTACGTTTTAAATATACTGTGTGTGTATTTTTGCATTCCACCGCCGCTGGGCTGAGACACTCGATGTAACTCACCCACTCAGCTGTATTTAGAAACATGCTGTGTTAACTTAAATATGCTCAGATATACTGAAATGCTTTTACCTAGCGCAACAATATTTTACAAATGTAGTTTTTCTTACTGGTATTCATCAGGGGAGTTGCCCTGAACAGTTATCTCAATCTGTTCTGTGAAATTAATAGCTGTCACTGTCCTCTTTGGTTTCTCTTTCTGTCTCTTTGTTGTTGTTTCAGGGTTTATTAGGTTTCCAGGACAAGCTGCACTCAAACACACACACACACACACACAGTCCTCTACACATGCACACAGTTGCTCTTGAAATAAATCCACTGCCTGTAAGTGGTTTTGGAGTTGTCATCATCTCTTTGTGTTGTAGTTTTATTGCTCATAGTCGAGGCCACATGTTTTTCCTTGGTGGCCCTAAAGACTTAGAGGGACAGACGCATGCCTTATTAGGTATATGCATGTGTCATGGCGACACACACACTCTCACACACCTCGTCAGATGCGCATAGGGATGTGTGTGTTATGAAGAGGCACTGCGACATCATGTGTTTCTGCACAGACACGTGTGCATGTTTGTGTGTTCACTCTGCTGAATATTTTTCTTTTAAAAAGGTTAAGTAGGTATTTTTTGAGGTGAAGCCCCAGATGCCACACTCCCCAGCAGGGTGGGTGTTTAAGAGGAAGAGGCCATGTTATTCTTTGTTCTTCTTGACGCAGGTTTCCCCAGACCTCAAACAGTTAAGGTTATCATCACACACAAACACACACACACACACTGTATTTGAGTACCAGTAACTGTTCTTTTACTAATTATAATGCATCATACTGTTGCTCTGACTGTTTAAACAAAGTAGATACACTCTCTATCACGGGAGGCATGTTTTTTAGTACTTTTAAACACTCATTACTCCAACACACAGTAATCTAGTACTACTGCATGTAAACATGCTTCCAAACCCATGTTTTGTGTCACTGTGGTGTACCTACCTATGCTGACATGTGTAAGCTGGTTTTGGGGCTTTCACATGCTTGTTCCCTGCGTTTTTCCTGCTGTAAATTTCACCTGCTCTTCGCATAGCTTAGTATTTCACAGCGTGATGTAAAGCTGCCAGAGACATCTTTGTCCGACGGCAGCAGTGCATGAGTTGTGGCCTATTGTGTGAGGTGGTGGGAGAGGTGTTTTTGAAGTGGGCAGGAAGGAATTATGTTTTACTTTGGATGTCGGTATTGTGGGCAAATTGGCTGGTAACATATCCAACCACAGACACTTCAGCACGTATGCCTACATACACACACATACACTACATGGACACAGCAATATCTGTCTCAAAGGGTAAGTCCGGTACTTTTTTTTTAATCTTGCACTCTATTTGCCATGTTTTTGTGTCTAATAGGAGCGACAATATTTGAAATTGGTCCAGCACTGATAAAGAGGGCTGCAGCCTGAAGCGGTCAAGCAGACTGCAATGTAACAATTCGGTGCATGTTCTGTCAATTTACGTCCATTAAAAGTGCTTGTTTTTGCCACTGAGAGGCTCAGATTGTTATTCTAAGCCGTCTGACAACATTGTAGAAAAGATCCCTATAACGGAAGACCTTTTTGTTCAATCAGAAACAGTCTTGAAATCATTGTCAAACCCACCTGACTCCATTTAAATAAACAGTGGTTTTATTATCGTAAAACACACTTTATTCAAAGTTGACAGAAACAAACAAACAAAAAACACTCACAAAAACCACCTTGGTTCGTCTTTTCACTGTTCCGACAATCATCAGCTCTGGTTTCAGTGAAATAAACCCTTAATTCGACCACTTAGATGTAAAAATATGCTGGCGCTGTACACGCTAAAATTACTGTTTATTTAAATGGAGTGTGGTAGAATTGGTGATGGCGATTTTGAGGCTGTTTCTAGTTAAACAAAAAGGATATCACTCACTGTAAGGAAGGTTTTCATAAAGGCCCAGACACACCAAATGATACCTAAAAACTAGCTGTGACAAAAGCTGACTGTTGCGTTGCTTCACGTCACCTCCTACCAAAAAAAGTTGCATCTGAACACACAACAAAGCCTCAGCCAAAGGCCAACCAGCATGTACATTCTGCGCCTGCTTGAGAGGACATAACTCTCCATAGCAGCAGGTGGCAGTAGTCTGTATTTGGTATTTAAAAAGGAAAAGCCGAAGGCCAACAGGACGGATTTAAGATGCTACCAGCTGGCACATCAACAACACAACCCGATATTGAAAGAACAAAGGATATCTACTGTTCGCCAACAAACTACAACACAAACCACAATGAAACATTTCTGCTAAAGAGCACAGTGGCTAAAAAAATAATCTGACCTCATATAACAAGTTTGTTTCGATCTCACTCCCTCTTTACTTAAGCCCTTTGTTTACTTTCCTCACTTCCATTTTTCTTTCTTTCTAAGAGTGATTTTACTTACTGACAGGCTCTGCTGTCTTCGACGTCAATTTTAACATGTTTAATTGGCTGAAAAAAAGCCAACAGGACCGACAAGGGCCAATGATGCAGGACACATACTGCAAAGACTAGGGTGACATAATGCTCCCTGACTGCCCAGCATTGACCAACGTCCAACCAACAGCTTGGTGTGTCAGAGCCTTTAGAAGACACTTAGAATAATAATCTGAGCCTGTCAGTGGCAAAAACAAGCACTTCTAGTAGACGTTAATTGACCGGGTGAACATGCCCCGAGTGGTGACATTGCAGCCTGTTTCACTGCTGCTGGCTACAGCACTTTAGCTCAATACTCAATCAGTTTCAAAAGTCGTTGTTCCCTTTAGTCACGTAGACACAAATACATGGGAAAATAGTGTCCAATCCCAAACCTACCCTTTAGTATTGCTAGTGCTGTTCTGTACTTTGATGTTGTTAACATTGGAGAAACGCACCTGAATGCAAAAACCTCCAAACATGCATATTCAAACACAAAGCACACACACACACACACACACACACATACACACATAGTGTCGTGGCTTGGTTGTGGGCTGCAGGTCTAACGCGGTGTCTTTCTCTCACGGTGTCTCTCTCCCAGGACGGGGGGAGTCTGGTGGACTCCAGTGGGGTACTGCGGCTCCCGCTCTATACTGCCTGGCTGGAGCTCAATCAGAAGGAGGTAACCTCTGACCTCTAGCCTAGTCCCCACTGGTGCTTGTTTCCCCCCTGGGGTCTCATGTAGTCCCTGCTCTGCTTCTAGTACAGTCTACTGGACTAACTCTGCTGTACATGCTTACCTCAGAGGTAACATGGCCTCTAACACACGGGTGTTAGCGCTAATACAGTCTTGCTATGGTCTGACCTGCAGTATAGACAAGGCTGTCTTAGATTTTGCTGTGGTCTTCTGGTTTTGGTTTGGCCATAGGCGGTGTGTAGACTTTGTAGTTGGTAGTTTCAGTGTGACTTGGCTTTCTTCTGTCACTCCTGTTTTTGTCTTCTTGTGAATTTATGAACAAAACATCATCACCAAAACATAGCGCTACTGCTAGTCAGCCGTATGTTGCATGTTGTTACATTCACATTCTTCTTTTTCATGAAATGTTTCTCTTGAGGGTCTGTATTCACTGAGCAGGTGAGGACAGTTTTGGGACAGTTTTGTGGTCTCCCTGCCTTTCTCTGTTTCTCCATCTACTGGAGAATCTCCTCATATCTAAAAATAGAGCGGCAGAAGTGACACAGTAACAGTCTTCTTGCTCATCTGTCAGCTCTCATCTACTTCCTCCATTGAGGTTTGTTCAGGTGAACTAAACATGTCTGAGCCTTGGCAGGCAGGCAGGCAGGCAGACAGGTAGGTAGACACCCAGCTAGCAGAGATTGTGTTTTCCTTGGCAGCGGCGTGGCAGGCTGAAGCACCGATTCTGTCAAGGAGGATTAACCACACTCAAAAATCATGGGAGATGGCTCTTGTAATGAGCACGGACAGCAAATGTCTTGGGCTCACACGCTTCTGTTTAGACTTAGTTTAGGGATTTAACTGTATCATATCCTTAATCTTCTCTTGTGTCACACTAAGATCCCTAATGTGTCTAATGGGTTGGTATTAATTGGAGAATTAATGAAATTATAGTGAGATATTAGTTGAATAGAGTAAGTGGCTACACCCAGTTTGAAGCACCTGCACTTCAGGCTGTTGGTGTTGCCTCCTTCTTCTACAGTTTATTTGGGCGTGTGTGTGTATGTGTGCAATTACGCATGTGAGACAGTTAAAATAATCTCTTAACAATTTAGTCAGATAAAGTAAATATAAATGTTTGTTACAAGTTATTTTGCATCAAGCAATGAATAAATCTATTGTAGTTATTAGTGTGACTCCGGTTCTCTGAATAATATGAGTGAGGCGTCTTATTATGAGATTCGTCCCCTCGCATATTCACTTAAGCACTCATTTCTTAAAACCAGCTCTGTGCTCATACCCTCCACCTTTATATATTTAAGGCTGACACAGCGTCGGTTGTCATTAAGTCATATTTTCTGGCTTCAGAAGCCGAGCCAACCTATGGTATATCTCAAGGCTAACTACCTTAACTGTCCTTAATTCTGTAGTTTGTTTTTCTTTCTTTTTGGCTTATTTTGCCTTTATTAGAGAGAACATCCGAAAATTGACAAGAAAGGGGATAGAGAGAGGGGATATGATGCAGCAAAGGGCAGTTGGACGGAATTGAAACCAGGCCATTGCTTAAGACTCAGCCTACATATGGTGCATTTGTTATCATTGATCCCACTGCTTTGCATAGCAAGCCTCAGTCATTTGTCAAAGTCATTTGTCCAATTATAGCGAAGAAACACTTGGAGAGCAGGGTCGTGAATTCCCCCCAAAAAAGTCAAAGCCCACATCGCTACATCTATGGATATGAGGGCGCTAGAAAAAGTCAACCTTCAGCCATGGGCACGGACCCTGCCGAACTCCCGCCCTCCCTTTGGTTCTCTGGTGGTGTAGCAGACCCTGGACAGTGGGGCTTGCTGGTGGGTTAGAGCCAAGCAGCTGAGAATCAAGCTAGGGCCCACAGATCATGTTTGAGAATCAGAGGGATGGTGGAAGCTCTGCGGGATCCATGCCCATGGTCGAGTGTCCACTTTTAGCTTTCCACTAATGTCCACACACCCCTGGATGTGGAGTCTCCAACATGCTCTGCTGGCCCTGACTCTCCTCTCACCTGCTATGACTGCCTCTCCAGTTCTGGTCAAGCCTCAAAATTTTTACATTTTACAATGCCTCGTGCAACCAAGGAGGCCAATCCTAGCACGTTAATACTACACAGGGGGTGTCTTGCCAGGAAAAGTCATAGGAATACTTTACCAGGTGAAAGTAACCGTCCTCAAGTTGCTGGGTGCTAGTTACCTTGGATACTGGTCCAGCTTCGTTCATCATGGGTGTTTTTTGACTTGTTTCCAAACAGTAGAGTAATGTGTTTTTTTCTACTTGCTAAGCTAACTTGTTAAGCTACACCAAGTAAGCTAACAGCACCTAGCACCCAGGGATGGTGGTGTCCATTTCAGTCTAACTACAGTCGAGCTAGCCAACTTTCAGATGCAGATAGAAAATGGCTCAGCTTCTGACGCCAGAAGACATGTGAAGCCATAAAGAAAGATGGAGGGTCTTGACGCAGATGTTATGACTTCTTTAAAACACCTACATCAGTTGAACCTTTATATGTGGACATTTATGTGTGTGTGTGTGTGTGTGTGTGTAAGGGTGAGTGACTTAGCAGTCAGCAGGAACAGCAGATGTGTACAGAATTGTGTCACTGAGGAATGAAGATAAATCTGATAAATCTGTCATTGCAGACTGCCTTCATACATGACTGCCTAACCTGCTACATCTCTCTCTCTCATGTCTTATTTATTTCTCTTCACCTTTTTACATTCCTTCCTCGCTCTCCTGTGATGTGAGGGAGTGTATGTGTCACTGAAAGGAGGAAATTTCGCACACCTCACCTAGCATGACCTAAACCTCTTATTAACGTTGAGGGAGACAGACAGTGGAATTTGGAGGGAAGAGAAAAGATAAAAATGCTGAGGAAGTGTAGAGATGAAGTCGAGAGGGAAAACAGATCCATATAGTTTATAACCACTCTGTACTCTAATGCATCTTCCTCCTCCTCCTCCTCCTCCTCCTCCTCCTCGTGCGACTCTCTGTCTCCTCTTCTTATCTCTTTCCACTAAAATCTCTTATCTCTTATATGATTCCTATCAAGTTCAGTTTTATTGTGCTGCTGCTTTTACTGCTAAACATTAGCATCACTCCCAGTGATCTTTGATTGCTTTATGCTGTGCTGTCTGCCAAGCTGTTTAGATAATGGTTTGATAGTCACTGTACAGCAGCTGCATTCCCAGGAATATTTCACTGCAACAGACAGGAATTTAGTTATTGTACTCCCAGATCCATAATTCATACTCATTTTTAAATAACTGCCTGTCATTGCTTGCTATATTTTCATATAATTTGACATTTTTTGGAAACAATGCTTATTTCATTTCTTGCCAAGACTGAGATGAGAAGATTCATACCACTCTCTTGTCTGAGGGGACTGTGAATTTTGAGTTTTTGACCCTGCTATGCTGTAGTGTTGTCATGATACAGTTTTTCCACAGAAAAATGGTGATATTCACAACCATTTTCAATACTGTGGCCAAAAATTGACATTGAACACATACAAATTACATTTTTTATCAAAAGATGAATATAACAAGGCTCTAGCATGACAAGAACGACTTTTGTTTTCTTTGTTAGTAGCAGAGAACAGCAGAATAACTATAGTAAACATAAGCAATAAAAGAGAGCAAGAAGGCACAGCTGCAACTAGTTTATCAATAATGTGGAAAATGAGAATTCAAACCATTTAAAAAAAAAATATTGATATGTATCGATAAATCACCAATAATATTGCACCAATATTAAACAGTCAACGCTCATATCATGCAATACAATTTTATGGTCCCTATTGTACCATTATAAAAAAATTCAAAATGGTGGGAAAATATCTTGTTCCAGACAAGATTTTAGAGTAGTGATAGTGATATCCTTAAAGCAATAGTTATCATTACTTTTTTTTTCTCCTAAACAATAAATTAGATCTAGATGTGTAGGGCTTTTATTGTGAAAGTTAGAGGAGCGTGCCGATAATGACACCAAAATGCAGTAGACTCTCAGCTAGTTGATATTACATGACTCTTTTGGAGCAAACATTTACCCACCACTTTGGCAGATAAGCCTCCTGAGATTCTCTCGTTAAACGCAAAATCTGCCCACATTTGGTGCTTAGTGGGTGTTCATTTCAGACCCTGGTAAACGAACCTGAAAAGTGGTAGCAAAATAGCATTCCTGTTTAATTACAAGGAAAACTTGCAGATTTAAAATGCAAAACTGCAACAAAACAGATCCCTCTTAAACGTATCCAAAGTACTTGATCCAAAAGAGGGAAGAAAAAAAGCTGAAGATTAATCATGCAAAATAAGTCAAAGGGACAAAACCTGCCTGTAAAATATGCTTTAACAAGCTGTTGAAAAACATTCAATCAGAAGGTAATCCCATTGATGTCAGTGTACAGACAGGTGGCCATGTTCGTCGAGTTGTAAAAGGAATTTTCTCAGGATACAGGATACAGTTACCTTTACCTCAGTCGCTGTGTTGTCCGCACATTTGTTTTGCTGCTTGAAAAGCTACAAGGCAACAATGGCCGCTGCCCATCTGTTACACTGATGGACAGAAGTGTGATGAGACGATGAAGATGGCAGTAACATATAGTCTTGAACACGGGACATCGTAGCCTAGTGTAAAGCCTCTGGGAACGGTGTGTGTGTGTGTTAGAATAATTCACACTTCTAGGTTTACATAGCCAGAGGGCAGGTGAGGTAATGTGGACATGACAGAGTTTGCTGCTGCCAGAGGGAAGGTGGGACACACTAGGCTGTGCATGATGGGCCAAAAATCATGTTTATACACTCTCTCACACACACACACAGACACACATACACATACACCTTAAAGCAACAGTAGATCACATTTTCAAATATCCATCAAGTGTAATTTTCATCCAGGAGTCGGAGAAACAATGGCGTTTCCTCAGGCGAGCCCAAATCAAATAAAAGACTGCGCGGCCTTTTTCCTTTATTATCAAAATGAACTGAGAGGCTGTCTGCAGCTCTGCTCGCAACTTCCTGCCTCACACACTCACACACATACAAGCTCGCCTCTTGCTCACTCAACACGCACTTAAACACATTCTGCAGACATCCTTCCCATAGTCCCCTAACACACGCACAAACACATAATCACCGCTGAGCATTCCCCTTTATCCCACCCTCTACGAACGCACACACTCCCACACACACAAGCACACACACATTTCCTGTCATTAGTCCCTCGTTTTGACAGTGTTTTACAGTGTTTTCTGACTAAGCTGTCTAACTGTGTTTTGCATGTAACTCAATCTTTGAGCAAGTCTCTTTATCCCGGCCGCGGGGCTGGTTGAGTTATCATGTTGTGTTTGACAGGCAGGTCGATGGTAATAGAGGTGTTAGTGTGTGTGTTGGTGGGAGGGAGAGGTGTGTGTATGTGTGTGTTTGCTTGGGTGGAACTATGTCTGTGTGTAGACAAGATGTTGTGGCGAGAAAGTGTGTGTGGCAATATTTGGTGTGTTTTGGCATATAGTGAAGTTTCTGTGTGTGTGTGTGCGCGCCCCTCTGTTCGCTCGTGTCCTCTGCCCTCCACGTCTTTGTGGCTAACTGTGGGGATCAAGTGCGTTACCATAGCGGCAGCAAGCCTATCGCCCCTGGAGACGACACCTTAGAGAGAGGGAATCTTCAACAGCTCAGAGTCGGGCAGAGGGTAAATGAGAGACTCTCATGGGGCCCCTCAAAGCGAGGGCCAAGTGCACTTTAAAACCAGGGGTCAGACAGAAGCCTGAAACCATATACAGTTGTAGCGGCCGTGATCACACAGCTAACTGATACACTCATTCAAAGTTCAATGTAGGATGTGGCATCCAGTGCAAAGATTTATTTATAAGGGAAATCATAAAGACTCAAAGCAAAGATCGTATTTTAAATTAGCCAAGTAGATAGCATTTGTGTGTATGTGGCATCCATTTTGGAGCCAGAAGTGACCATAAACGGACAAGAGGGTGGAGATAAGTTAGCTGGAGCTAGCTGCTAGCTTGGATAGCACAGCGCATTTACAGCTATGATTAACTGTGATAACGCTAATGCTTATATGAAGTTTCACTATCCAAAAACAGGCTTTAAACCCTTAAAACAAAACCTACTTACCGAAAACTGATCATCCAACTGTTTTTGTACAACCAAATTCTGAACAAGACTTTTTTTGGTGACCAAAACAATACAGTTAACTTTCATGAACTAAGCACATGCTAGAATAGTGACAGCTACGGCTACATCTATACTATGTGCATCTGGGGTTATACCACAGTTACATATGCCTTGGTAGTGACTGATCAACAAATGGCATCCACCTGTAACTCACAGCGGGCACGCCCTTAATTATTAATTATTATTATTATTAACTTTAACCCTTAATAATTTTTTTTAAAAAGTTAGATAAAAATTCACCCCCGCTCAGTTGTCATGAATGTTGAAATTATCTATAGGGCCCAAAACCCTTTTTTTTGTACCAGACTGTAAACATGTTTATCAATACTGTGAAGTTGGATATGTTAACATGGGGGTCTATGAGGATTAACTCGCTTTTTGAGTGAGCCTCAAGTGGCCGTTTGAGGAACTGCAGTGTTTGACACTTCTGCATTGGCTTCATATGTAGCCCAGGAGGTTGCTGCTTGGTTGGACCCTACCACCAACCCAAAGTGCTGGTATTCCTTAGCAATCAACTATTCTCAATAATTGTGTACTGACCCATTAAAGCTCTACTAAAGGGCCACTCTAGTGGTGTAGTATTGCTCCTCTGTATAGTTTAGGCAGTCCACAAGAAGTATATTAAGGTAGAGTAAACTGATCATCATGTGTAAAATCTGTGAATCTGTGGAATGCCCCTTTGACAAAAGTTCAATAAAAATTTAGTAGTTTAGTCTGGTTGCATTGTCACGCTTCATGTAAAGCAAATGGTATCCAAAAGCGTGACTGACACGGTGTGACTGACAACATGCATTGGTGTGATTCATCCGTACAGTAGGAGCTTGTGAACGAGTGTGTAAAAGTTGTGCTGGAAAGTGTAAGTATGAGCCTGGAGCAGTTATGTACCAACAGCTGCAGTAATGCTCCGTTATCCCCTACATATTACACACACATTACACAGACACCCTGAATGCATGTAACACTTACACAGTGTGTACACACGTCAGTCTGTGAGTTATCAGCGCATGTAACAGCTGCACTCTGGGATTTTGGGGTTGTGGGTCCATTATGTAGAAAATCTGGGTATCTCTGTCTCCTGTGTTTTGCTTCCTGTCTCTCTGTGTCTTTATCTCATCCCGTCTTCGCTTGGCTAAACTCAAAGGAGATGATAAGATTATAATCAGCCTAACTACAGATTCCTGTTAGAGAAGTCGCTGAGTGAAGGATTTTCTATAACAAACAAATTACAGATTGTTGCCCTTACAAAGCCTTTACACAATTATCACACTTTCCCTGTTTCCCCTATTTGAGTCATTTGCCTGATTTTTTTGTAGCTAAACATTTTGGAAAATACGTTCATCAATATCAGTCTCATGTCTCAGAAAAGAAAGGGAAGCATAGCTCTCAAAATGTTGCACTATTCCTTTAACTTTTGCTTCCCTTGAGTGTTCACTGGCATCTTGAAGGCAGCTGCTATGGGAGGAATGAAACATTTCTTCTCAATTTTACAGGTTCATTTTATCAAATCTGGCCACAAGTGAGATTTATGAAGCATTAAATAAAATTCCGGCCAAAAAAGATAGACCGGAAAGATAAAAAATGAGGAAATGAAGCTGGACTTTTTTCTGTTGATCAGATTTTTCAAGGAATTGGTTACAGTACTTCTTAGAAGCAGTTTTAACCGACTACAGTGTATTTAGACGTCCGTTCTCTTCTGTGAATTTGGGCTTGCAAAACAGGAAGACTGCTGTTTTTTTCTACTCTTTTGCCCCTTCTGTTCTTTTATTCTTTACCACTGTTGAGCATCTTTGAAGACTTTGGTTATTTGCATTAGGGTCCTCATTGTTCGCCTGCTGCTGGCTGCATGGTGCCAACATTTTTTACAGCTTCAGGCTGAACAAAACCAGATCTTTTTTTTTGTTCTCACACATAAACTGGAGCAAGTCCCTTGATCACAGGCTGCCCACAGGGGACCTTCATGCATATTTCACAGCGGGGTTACACATTAAATGTACCCCTAATTATCAGGGACATTTCGTAGACTTATGGCGACAAGTCTAAATTATTTATTATTTATTTCCCTCACCTACGTGCAGTTATAAAAGATTTCCTGAAGTGCAGCATATCACCACAGGCTGCTATCATGTCAGTTCAGGGAGTAGAATCCAAGTTACATAATTGCACATTAAATCATGAAAATTTTCAGCAAGGCTATGACACTGTTGGAGACAAGAACGGCTCTACTTGTTCACACGTAAGCCAGCTGCAATGCCTGATATCTTAAGTCAGCATGACGATGTTAGGAAGATGAGGGTGGAAGAGTTAACACAAGTAGGCACCTGTAGATACAGAGCAGAGGGGTGGTTGGCCGGTTGCCAGTGATAGGGGTGTGGTTTCCTGCTATAATGGTTGCTATACATACCCCTCATACAAAATGATTACAGGTTACTGATACACACAGACACATGCACAACAGCCTGGTGCAGTATATTTAAATCTAGTTTTTTACAGTTTAATTTTGAATGCAGTAATTAAAGAGTAAAAGAGTATGAAGATGTAAGTAAAAAAAAAAATCAAATAAATAATGTAAATCAACAACAAACTGATGATTTTGTGTGCTGATGTATATGTTGAAGTTTAAAGGAGACATGATAGACTTTACCCATGATGCCTTGCTCCTTCACCACGCCTGATACAGCTTCTGTGGGTTGCGCTATCTATTGTCACACTTCCACGGGAAAGGGATCAAATGCTCCCACAGCTAGTTCACTCACTCTTTTCTCGGCTTGTGTATGCGTGTGAAATGATTGTGCCGATGAGTGAGTGCAAAATAAATGACAGTCCAAATGAGATTAGAGGTGAAAAAGAAAGAAAACAGCAGTGGCGTCAGAAGTGTATTGCCCTTCCTGTTTGTCTTCATGGAAAGTGCAAAAGTGTTTTTGGTGGAATCAGTGGAAACAGGGCATGTTGAAGGGAGTGGCAGTGATAAACTCCCTGTGGGTTGGAAAAATATGCCCGGACCGGAGCCCACCTGAGCCAAAATAGAAGACACTGCACCCCTCTGTTGCTCTTTTTTGTTTTTTTTATACCCGTCTGCCAGTTTCTCTTTTGTCTTTCTCTTTCAGGCTCTTATTTCTGGTCAGTCCACTTCCCTATTTTTGTCCATCGCTCTTTCTTTTCTATTTTCTGCTCTCTTTTTTTTTCCCTCTTCCTTTGTCTGCAGAGCCTCTGCCCCACCAGTATCTTATTACTCTAATCCAGTTTATGAAGCAGACTAACACATGCGCACACATTCTCATTCTATGCATACCTCGCCCTTTTTTTCTGGCTTTATTTTTTTGTTTGTTTCTTTTGTCAATGTTTCTCTCACACTCATGTGAAAGATGAATTTTTTTTTGTCCTTCATTTTGTCACATTGAGCTGTAGATGTGGTTTTAAAGTGTCTCTTGTCATCGCTCAAACTGTCAAACCTCTAAACAGCCTGAGTGCCTTATGCAAACACTGCACTGAGATCACATCTGGGATATGTAGTCCTTTTGTTGTGTGTTGTTGTAGTCATCAACTTTACCGTTCTCCCAGGAGAGATAGCATAGGGAGGTTACTAATCAGTTTTGATCTACTGTAAGCCACTTGTAGCAAGAAAATGAAATGGTAACACTTTTATTTTACTGTAACACCTTGGAAAAGGATTGGCCATATCAACTTTATGAGACAAGAGAATTTATTTTTTATGGCTCATATCTTTGGCAATAAAAAAAAGGGTTATTTAATATATGGAAACATTTTTGTTGAGCGCCTCAAATTCCTTCTGCTTCCACTTCCAAGGCCACTATTGTTAAGTAAAACGCTCCATTGAACTTCGGTCTCAGGTTAGATATTACAAAAACTAAAGCGATTTGGTGGCCTGATTTTCTAAGCTGATCCACATTTTCTCAGATCAACATTTGTCGGCCACAGGCCTTGATGGAGGAATTAGCCTACTTTGTAATCATTAGGTGGGCAAGCTAATGCACAATGGGCTTTTTGTCGCCATAAGCCAAGAGAGGCCTGTGGTCTTCTACTCCAAGGCGGCTAAAGTCAGATAGACATTGTTTGTGTAGCTCTGACCTGCACTGATCGAGCACCAGAGCTCAGCCAAGTTTCTTACATTCAATAAAAAGAAAGAAAGAAAGAAATCAGGCATTACAAATTTTAACAAAATTCAGTCAGTAGTGATTTACCATGACAATACATGGTAGAATACGTTTTTGCGCCCGGGTAGGTATAAAAAGTCCATAGATGTGATTCCATGTTGTGTAGGGCGGTGTTCCCAACCGTTTTTTCATCAGACATACCTCCACAGCCCTGTCAGATGAACTCAAGTACCCCTTCATTGATGCCACCAATCATGTTACAGATTTTTGTTTGTATTGATTTTAAACTGGATAGTTTTCTTGTAACTAATAATGATATGATAAAATATTAAATATTTTTTCATGCATTTAATGTGCCAGTGTTTAAGTCCTTTAGCTTAAGTTTCCATTAACTATTGCCTTGGAGAAGCTGGATTTTTTTTTTAACCATTTATCCATCCAAGCTTTCTGTTTCAATGATTTATCCATTGCGTCTGCTATTTCAAATATTTGCCTTAACTTGTAGTCAACTATTTTATTTGGTTATTCATTATTTTTAGCTAACCATTTCAACAACTTATCCATTACTTCATGCTAACCATTTCAACAGTATCAACAAGACCTACTTTTCACTGACTATTTCAATGATTTATCCATAATGTTTAGCTATTTTAACTATTTATGCATTAGTTTTAGCAAATTTCAAGTGGTAATGCTATAATTTATTAACTATTCAACCATTTATTCATCACTTCTTGCTAATTATTTGAACCTTTTTTCAATACTAATATAAGCTATTTCATTAGTCTATCCATTACCTTAAGCTTTGACCTATCAATTGTAAAAATGTATCCATTACCTTTAGCCTTTAGCTATCTATCAGAAGCATTTATCCATTACCTTTAGCTTTTAGTATCTGTTGAAACCATTTATCCATTACCTTAAGTTTTAACCTATCAATTGTAAAAATGTATCCATTAACTTTAGCCTTTAGCTATCTATCGGAAGCATTTATCCATTACCTTTAGCTTTTAGCTATCTTTAAGAACCAGTTATCAATTACCTTTAGTTTTTAGCTATCTATTAAAACTAGTTAACAATTACCTTTAGCTTTTAACTATCTATTAGAACCAGTTATCTATCATGTTTAGCGTATTGCTATCTATTGCAACCATTTATCCATTACCTTTAGCTTTTAGCTATCTTTTAAAACCATTTATCCATTACCTTTAGTTTTTAGCTATCTATTTAAACTATTTATCAATTACCTTTAGCTTTTAGTCTTCTATTGGAACCATTTGTCCATTACCTGTAGCTTTTAGCTATCCATTGAAATCATTTATCCATTACTTTAAGCTTCTCACTGTCTTTTTCAAACAGTTATCGAAAGCTTTTAGCTAGCTGTTTCTCTTTGCCTTTTCTCTTCTTGTTTGCATGCTATTTTTCACACACCTATTTCACTTATTTTAGGTGTGATAGTTGACCCAGTATCTTGACATATTGTTTTTTTATTCAAATCAGAATTTCTATTTTTTGTCATGACCTTAGGTGCTCCATAATCTTTCCCTGACAACATCAAAAGTAAAAGTGTAATCTGTGGTGAAGAGGATTAGATACCTGGATCCTGTCATGCAAATGTTGATGAATGTTTTGTTTTATTTTTCAGCCAAACATTGGGCGTCTTGGCATCCCTCATGGGCCCTCAGGAGAAAAGGTGGCTGTGGTTGCTGTAGATGACTGTGACATCTCCATGGCGATTCGTTTCGGAAAGCAGATCGGCAACTACTCCTGCGCTGCCCAAGGCACCCAGACTGGACAGAAGAAGTAAGATAGGGCATTTCTATCTCTTTATCTCTCTAACTTATCTTTGTTTTCAAATCTTTACACTCATTATCTCCAGTTTATCCCACGCACACTACCAGTCAGACTAATGGGAAAGATGTTGTACCTTGGGGGGGGCTGCCAAATTACCTTCATTACAACAGATTACACAACTCTCATTCCACCATTATCTCCTTTTGTATTTAAACCTCTGTGTTCATCGTCGTGTCCTCTCTGCTGTCAGACACAGCCTCAGACACCCAAAAGCTCACCTCAACACAGTCTTCACCCGACTCACTGTTTACCGCACACACTAATGAATTTTTATTTTCGAAGCGTGAGACTTTTTTTAATGAGTCTTATGAGGAGCTAGCATGCTCAGACACATTTAGTTTGCAGAGGGTGGGGACAGGAGAGAGACAGCCAGCTTCAAAGAGCAGTTAACGAGGTTACATTCCTACAGGAACTTGTTGCACAGGTCACAGAGGCTCAGAGGCATTTGGAGGGTACTTTAACTGGAATACACAAATATTACATTATGCTGGTGTGTAATGTGGTGCAAACAAGCAAACGTCTTAAGATTTGTTGTGGATAATGTCTTGACATGATCCAGAGAGTGATTGAGGCACAGAATAGGAAGCACTTGGCTTTCATTGTGGGCAGTAACCTTATGTTAAACTTTCTTTAGCCATGATTAGCAACACTTCAATTTACACAAGCTTCATGAGCGACAGAATTGGATGGCATTTCAATTGTAGGTTAAAAGAGTACTTAAATATATGAACTAAAAGTTAAGTTTTTGACCACTACTGTTCTGATGGAGGGTAAACCTGAGAATTGCTTCTGAAGGAGAAACAATGAGTTTGTTTTTAAGACCACAACATCTTTTATGATTGTGCCTTTTTAAGAACTTTTAATAGAGTCCATTCACTTTGACTCATCACATGTATTAATGTACTTTTACACTTTTTGCAAGGCTCTACGATTCATGTTACAACTCAGCACAGGCTTCATACTCTATGTCTCTGCACAAATGTCCTCAAGACACCTCTCTCTGTATCACACTTGGAAATCAAGCAAAGTACAGATTCACTTCTCAAACCCACAATTTATGATCTGTATCTTCTGATAAATATCCATGTTGCCAAACTATTTATTTCATAAATTTAATTCTGTAATTTCATTTCTGGCTTTTGCTTAGAGGCTTGTCCCTACACAAACGATGCAAAAACCTCCTCTGTCGCAAAATATCTTTTGATGCATGGAATCAAAACTACCTCAGTCAGAAACAAATCAGATTGCCTCAGTAGTATTAACACAAACATTTTTTTTATTGTTATTTTGAAGAAATACAGAAGTGTTGCTCTAAAACAAGATACAATAGATTCCTATTTGATTGATTTCCTTAAAGACGTCTTTAATACGTCTTACATGCTGTTGGCCATGAAACAATGTTTGTGCTGTATGATCACTACCTTCAACAGTTTAGCATTGCATTACATTAAGTCTCTTAAAGTCTTTTGGTGTTTGATGTTGAGTATTTTAAAGGCTCGGGGTGTAAGCAGCTTCCTTCATGACCCAGTATGTGGAACCTGACTTGGTCATGGTGATGGTAGCACTTGGCCTTGTGACAGCTTAAAACCATGAAGACTTACTGAAGAAATGTCAGTCATGCTAAGGGCTGATGCTTTACCTCAGTTGCCCTTTCTGTCTCCGATTTGTTTGTCACACATGAATAGAAATGAACAGTACTGAGCATTATATACCTATTTTATGATAAATGTTCGTAGTATTTTTTTGTAATATGTATTCGCAAACAGTTGAGTCTCTGTAGAGTTGAATTAGTGTTTGTATGTGTCCCCACCTGACTAAGTATTTTACATTGACACACACTGATTTTTCTTTCCATTTTGGATTTTCCTCTGATGTATTTTCTGTCTGGTCCATCTGCAGGTCACTGGATTTGACAGGCCCGCTGCTGCTAGGCGGAGTTCCCAACCTACCCGAGGACTTCCCGGTCAGGAACAGAGACTTTGTGGGCTGCATGAGAAACCTCAGCATCGACAGCAGACCCATCGACATGGCCAGCTACATCGCTAACAACGGCACCGAAGCAGGTCAGACATGATGTGTGGTAAACCAAGGCCATAGTTGCTCAGTAGAGTTACACCGCAGGGGTAGAGACATTACTTGTTTCCAGGACCAACACTGTAGCTGGTTAAATTGTAGGGAAAGGTTAACTCCTAACTTTTAAGAATTTTTAAGGGACCAGAGGTCATGAAACTAGGACAACATATTAGGGCCATCGTAGGTTAAGAAAAAAAAAAGACAGAGCCGGGGGAGGGGGTAATGTTCCAAGAAAAAAACTCAGAATTTCTGAGTCTTAAATTTATGAAAACAAACAAACAAACAAAAATAAATCCTTGGGTTTTTTCTCAGATGAAAATGGTAATTTTATAAGAAAAACCTCTCGAGTTTACTAGTAAAAATGACTTGAAAATTGTCTGAGATTAAATTCACAAATTATGAGTAAAAAATTGTAAAATATTGGGGATTTTTTTGTTCTTTTATTTTTTTGTAAAGGAATGACATCCTTTTACTTCACTCCTTGCCAACACTGAGACAGTAAATGACTGTGGTTTGAATGCCCATTGAAGACATCACATAATAGCTCAAAAATAGTTCCAAAATAAAGTGTGCCAACATCCTGGACGTCACCTGGTTAACAGCTGGGCATCCTTCCTGGCAGACCTAGCAACGTCAAAATATGACGTTAAGACGACTATTAAGACTATTCAGCTGCTAAGTTTATACAAACAGAGTGCATTTAGCAGCTTTAGACAACTTAAAAACTTTCTCCTGGGTTGGGAGAAAGTGCTTGACTCATTCATCCACCATGACTTCCTCCCTACATTGACTTTGTCACTGTTTAAACTATGTCAGCTGACTTTCAGGCAGTAAGTGTGTGAGTTTTGTCTCTTAAATTTGCAAGTTTAGTCTTGGAAATTCTGAGTTTACACCCCTAACCTGGCTTAGTATTTTATATATTTTTTTACCTACCATGGCCCTTATATGCTGTTGTATGAAACAGCATTATTTAATGCTTAAAAAGAAAAGTATTCTAAAAGAAAATTGAGAAGCTTCAGTTTTGCTGCTTTTAAATAAATAGTTTCTATTCTATTCTTCCCTGAGCAGTGAGCTTACTGTAAGTTAGCATGTTTTAAAATGATTTATTTAGAACTTTTTTTTGTTTCTGCAGCTCAAAATTGGGCACATACATTGTACAAACAGATATTAATCATTCTTTTATGTGTTTGATGTCAAGGTTGTCCAGCAAAGACAAACTTTTGCACAAATGAGGTGTGTCAGAACGGAGGAGTGTGTGTCAGCAAGTGGAACACCTACAGCTGCGACTGCCCGACCGGTTACGGAGGCAAGAACTGTGAACAAGGTGAGAAGCAGAATCATCTCTCAAGGTGGGGTCAGAAAGTGTCAGTATTTATGAGTGTGTTTTTGCATTTAAATATGCATGCAGACACAGGCCAAATGTGCCCGTGTCTGCATGCTCCTCTGTGAACTTCTCAGCGTGCACATGTGCGTGGTTACGTCCTACATCAGTGCACAGCGTGTGTGTTTCTCGAGGACTTCCAGGAAATAGTGTGTGCTTGGGAGATCAAATGGGATAAGGAGCGCCTCCCCTGACTCAGTCTGACTCATGCAGCAGCCACTGTGGAGATTCACAGTGAAGCCTCCGCTCAGTATTGTGCAGACACTAAAGATAGCCTGGGGTCTGGAGTTTGAGGATAAGAACAAACTCTGGCTCACTTATCAAAACCCAGACAGAGGATGAAACAAAACACACACACTTTGACCCCACAGCTGTGTGTCTCTGTTGCCACCTCATGTTACTCTGGCGCAAACCTATATACAGCACATACAGATAGATATATGTAGAGGGGGGGATATAAATTTGATGTTATGTTTCTTTGTTAGCCAAAGAAATATAGAAGCATCCCAGCTTTTCAACAGTGTTGTTATTTACTCCACAACTTGTCTCATGTTCTTCTACGGTAAGGAGAGAACTTTGATTTCCTCCTTCAGGGCAAGCTTCCAAACAATGTGTGAAGATGTGAATACCTCTCCTTGCCCTATCCTCTATGAGGTAGCCGCCTCGCCAGTGCCAGGCCCATGTATCCAGTATCTGAACTGGGCTGGGATCACAGCAAGCTGGGAAGAGGTGTTGGCCGCTGCATTGCTTGTTGACACATTTGGTTTGAGGCTTCGCACACCTAGCTGCCACATGAGAAACAAGAGATTTGTTATCATGTGTTTTGCGCTGCCAAAATCATCCCGACTGGACAGACATGAAAAGACTCCACTGGAAGTCACCCACCTGGTCAGACTGTTATTTTCTCCCTTATAATTCTATCAGATCCCATTTCAATTGTACACACCATTTTTTAAAAGACAAGGAATGAGTTCTATCATGCTAATGTACAGCAGATCACAGTCAGACTAAATACACGCACACTGGAAAATACACACATGCTTCTACATGGGTGGCAGTAGCTTGTTGTGACAAGTGAATCTCAGGTTTAAATCTCTGAAGTGGTGTCGAACAAGCTGTTGCAGTATTTAAGGATTTGTTTATAGTCAACATACCCGAATTAATATGTTAATATGGCCTGCCAACCATTTCGTAATTCACAATGAAAATGAATTGATTCACGCTGGGAATCAAACAAAAAAAAAACAGGATTGAAATTTATGTTTGCTTTATTTTTAGGCCAATATCTACTCTGGACACACAGACAAAAGGATCACAATGTGCTCCTATGTAATTGTAAAAAAAAAAAAAAACTCTGACTTTGAATTAATTCATCAATTCATTAATTAATTACCTAATTAATTGTCCAGCAACATGGTCAGGTTAAAATTTCCTGCAAAATTAATAACATTTGTGCCAGCCACAGCAGTACTTTGTGTTTAGCGCTAATTAGCTATTGTTAGCGTGCTAACAGGCTAAAGTAATTGATAAACCCAGTAAATGTTACCTGCCAAACACCAAAATGTTAGCATTTTCACTGTGAGCATGTTAGCACACTGATGGAACATGCTAACGTGTTCACAGTTAGCTTAAAACACCTTTGCGTCGTGTAGTGTAGCCTCACAGAGCCACTGGCATGGCTGTAGACTCTGTCTGTTTTATTCTTTAGACCTGAGTCTTAATGAAGTTAATCAGAAATGAGGAGTGGCAGAATTTTTTGTAACTTTTTATATGACTAAGCTTTGGTAAAGTAGTCAGACTAAAGCCATTGTAGGAACAAATATGTGCTTTGTCTCATAATTACAGCTTGTGTATGTGTGTGTGTTTGTGAATGCTTCTGTTGAAATATGTGCCCTGGGGGACCGAGAACATACAGGGTTTATGCTGTAGATTATACAGGAGGAAACACTTTGTATGTTGTGCTGAAAGGTGGACCCTCTGTGTGTGTGGGGGTATGTACATCTGTGTGTGTGTGTGTGTGTGTGTGTGTGTGTGGATGTTTCTTGATCTCTCTCTCTCTCTCAACATCTACAGGAGCTTATATACTGTAGTACGTGTCATGTCTGTAGGACTGTACAAGGATTTTCTGAATGTCTCCAGACATTGAATGTTTGTTGAAGAATTACTGTGAAGTAATCCTGGAACATGAAGTAGTAATTGTGACTTATCATATTAAATGAAATGAAATGGAAAAAAGTGATTGTAACCAGCTGCATATCATGTTTCAGTACAGCAACCAAACTATTAATTCTGAAGTCACTCTGTACTTTGAAGTTTTATTGCTTTTATTTGAAAGTGATAGACTTTACATTAAAATGTAACTCTTCAGTATAATGACAGTTTAAAAAAATCAAATACTGGGAGCATTTGTCTCACCACTTTTCGCATAAACCTTGCATCATGTTATGATAACATTGATGCTCCTTGTTGTCTCTCCTCATTGTTTTACTTTCTGTTTCACCGCACTGAGGAGGATAATTGTGTTGGGCATGGTTGCTCAATCGGCACTTTACTCATACAGAAACTCTGAAACCTTTAGCTTTGTTTGCGGCAGAGGGACACCTACATAAGTTTAAATGCAATGATTCAGCATCCCTTGTATTTAGGTAGGCTATGTAAGCTCATTAGGGTGTTACAGAATCCCACTGACCAATGATCTGTCATTCTTTGAGGGCAAGTAGCAGACATCCTGTTGACAACCTCTGCAGCCTTGTGCTCAATTCAAGCGGTGTGAGAATACCCTGAAATCTTAGCTCCCAAACATGTTTCTCACCTGATCCTTTTTTCTTTGCTCTTCAGTTATCCTCAAAATGCTAAAAACTAACCATGTTGTTCCTTTACTCTTCCTTGTGTCTTGTCCCTGTCCAGTTATGCCATCTCCTCAGTTCTTTGACGGCCAGGCGCTGGTCTCATGGAGCGATACGGACATTACCATCGCTGTTCCTTGGTACATGGGCCTCATGTTCCGCACCAGGCAGCCTGCTGGCACTCTGATGCAGGCCAATGCTGGACAATACTCCACCATCAACCTCATGGTGAGATGCAGCACATTGTTAATTTATTATCAACAAAAATGTCATCGTCATCAGTGTATAATGAAATTACCTGTAAATTAACTGTAGGTTGTGCCCCTGAAACTGCAGTCTTGTCATTGGATTTCTCAATCTTTCCCACCATCCAGGTGAGTGAGCAGCAGGTCTATATGGAGGTGTTGCTGAAGCAGCAGCTTGTGGCCTCACTGAGATTTTCCCAAGTTCGGGTCAATGACGGAGAGTGGCACCACCTGCTGGTAGAGCTGAGAAGCGTTAAAGACGGGAAGGACATTAAATACATGGTTTCTGTGTCCCTGGACTACGACATGTATCAGGTACGAGATAATTTCATCACAACTAAAAAAAAAGAAGTTTTTGAGTAAAAAAATCTCACTTTCAATTTCGTGTTTTCGAGCAGAAGTCGGTGGAGATTGGAAATGACCTCCCAGGATTGAAGCTGCAAACTCTTCATGTAGGAGGTCTGCCTGGAGACGACAACCATGTCAGCAGAGGATTTGTTGGCTGCATACAGGTATGTGCATTTTCAACCTTTCCTCAACCACTTAGCCACTTCGGTTTCCCCCTTCATCATTAATGTGTGCCCTCCATCAGGGTGTGCGTATGGGCGAGACGTCCACCAACGTGGCCAACGTAAACATGGCTCAGGGCCTGAAGATCCGCGTGGAAGACGGCTGCGACCTGGCTGATCCCTGCGACTCCAACATCTGCCCCGAGAACAGCCACTGCAGCGATGACTGGAGCACACACACCTGTATCTGTGACCCAGGTAATATAAACGTGCACAAACACATACACTCCAATTAAACTCTATAAAGTAAAGTTTTAGTGTCATTCCTCGCTATTTCCTCTGTGTCTTGTAGGTTACTTTGGTAAGGAGTGTGTGGATGCTTGCCAGCTCAACCCCTGTGAGCACGTTTCCACCTGCGTTCGCAAACCGAGTTCGTCACATGGCTATACCTGTGAATGTGGACAGAACCACTATGGCCAGTACTGTGAAAACAAGTAAGGTCCCCTCCCTCTCGGTTTATGTATCTATATGTATGTATATCCCCAGAGGACAGTTAACTTGAGTTGTGCTTTTACACTTGTGTTCAGTGAGGCCACATTTTTCAACATGTTGGATTTTCTGAAGCATCAATCAATATCTCAAAAGTGTTGAGCACTGTTCAGTCTGTAAAAGGGCTGTTGCACTGCTTTGCTAAACCTGGCTCGTAAAACGTCATCAACTAAGGCTAGCAAGCTTAGCAAACTTAGTGCCTCTCCTTATGTGTTGCATTAGACGTGAGACATGTGACCTTCCCTATCTGGGGGGAGTGTGTCTGGTTGACTCACCGCCAGGCCACTGCTTTTGCTTGTTGCGACTGGCTCACTTGGACCAGGTCGGCCAACCAGCTCTTCTTCGTAGTTGCTTGGAAGGAATGTGTATTTCCACGGATAATTTGCGGTGTCAAGTGCTTTCTCAGTCTCTTTTGTCTTCAGAATGTCTTGCCTCCGGCGTCTCCCTCGTGGTGTGCCCGCTCAGCTCAATGGCCTCTCCAAACCACACCCACGAGACATTTATTAAACTACCAATAAAGCTATCATAACAAGGGGGCTATCTGTGTTTGAGAAGCATTTATGTTACCCACAACCTGTCATTTGGAGAAACTCTGATTGCACCTTATTGTGCCATAAAGCAACAGAGGTACTGACGAAGTTGACCCAGTAGCACGTAGTGTAATATTCACACAATAGTTTTGGCGTCTGGTCTATTTTGTCTGTGAGCTGCGAGCAAATATTATATTATCCACATATTGTCAGTTGTGTGTAAACAGAGATTGAGAGAGACGAGGAGACACACAAACAGATCTCTATGTGTGATTAGAAAAGGGCAAAGGAGCAGAATCGCTTGTTGACCAACACAGAGAAATGCACTTCTAGTGTAAACAGCCAGGCTAGTGCTTGTGTGACAGTTGACATATCACAGCATGTTGTTCTCCAGTGTGAACCTGGCGTTAGAGGCTGATGTAGGCTCAGTCTCTCTATGATCTTGTCTGTTCTCCAGCTAATACAAACAATTCAAAAAGATGCACTTTCACAGATTGCATTTCTAGCTGCATTTCAGAGAGCGTTGCACGCCTAAAGCTCCCTCCAACACAGTCTTTTGTATCCAGATGTTAAAAATGAAGCAGACTAAAAATGGACTTTGCCTCCCACAGACACAAAGCGCACTAATCTCCCTCAGTTATGTTAGGCTCTTGCTCTTTCTGTAATGTTGCCAACGTCCTGAGTCTTTCAGAGCAGCTTTATTAGCCAGTAATCTGAGCTCGATAGTGTGTGTGTGTGTGTGTGTGTGTGTGAGGGAGAGAAAGAGGAAAGATCGGACATCAAAAAGAAATAATCAAACTGTTAGGTGAAACTGTAAAGTCGGTATATAGAAGCAGGAAGAGGTATGTTGGTTCTGCACTGTCAGCATTGTCTACAAGGGCACGTGAATTAGCCAGCCCCGATTGAGGAGCAGCCATTTCCCTCTGAACTCCGACCCCTATGACACGCCTCACGTCCCGTCCTAAGCAGGATGTGGGATTCCCCCTCCACGCCTGACTGATCCCCCATAGGCGTTTAGTCACCACTGCCCTCATGCTGCCGCTCGTCCCCTATCAGATCACAGCGCTCAGGCGGAGATTGCATCTCTTGAGCGAGAAAGGGAGTCTGTGTGGGTTTGAATAAGTGAGTCACACCTGATTCACCGACTTGAAAGCGTGGAGGAAGTTTATTCTAGATTCAAGGCGACAAGGAGTGTTTTGTTGGAGATAAACTTAACATATAGGCAACTATCAGATTTGTAGTATATTGTTTTAGCTGCTATCATGTCAGTAACCTTTCAAAATGTGATCAACCATCACTTTGCTTTGTGTGATGCTGCACTTTTATTTGTTTCCATAAGAACTGGAGCTGTTACACGTGCACTGGTCCTTTTAAATGTCTGAGCTTTAAACTCATATTAACTGATTTTTTCGGCTTCTTATACATCGTTGCCGTCTCATTTGATACATTGTTATTATAAAAACATAATCATATGTGCTTTAATTAATACGTCATTGTCTTTGATGACAGAGTGGAGAAGCCGTGCCCTCAAGGATGGTGGGGCAGTCCCGTGTGTGGACCCTGTAACTGTGATACGAGCAGGGGATTTCATAAAGACTGCAACAAGACCACTGGAGAGTGTCGCTGCAAGGTAAGAACATACATTACTTAACATTTCCAAAATTGATAGGAAATATGAAAGTATTTATTTGTTTGTTGTTATTTCTTGTGACCACAGTGGCCAGAAACAAGGACACAGACTCACTTTAAAATGACTTTAAAGGTGCATGAATACCACACCTAAATATCTAAATTTAAATACAATTTTATTTATCTATGTCTTCTCCTCCTCCTGCAGGAAAACCACTTTCGACCAGAAGGTGAGGACACTTGCTACCCCTGCGAGTGTTTCTCTGTTGGCTCCGAGTCTCGAACCTGCGACGCCATCACTGGGCAGTGCCCTTGTAAAGGAGGAGTCATCGGCCGTCAGTGTAACCGCTGTGATAACCCCTACGCTGAGGTCACTCCTACTGGATGCGAAGGTATAACAGCATCTTGATCTTTCCTGATTTATGTGATGTTTTTTTCTAGTGGCAGATTGTAATATTACGGAAAAAAAAAACCTCAGAAAATTGAGAGACGAAAGTTTTAAACAATAGTTCTGAAGCTTGAAAAAAGGAGTGAAAAAATATTTTATAATTTTTCTACATATTTACTAATAGCAGTAATAAATTAGTCCTGGAAAAGAGCTAATTTTTCCATACATTTAATAGACTAATTCACTCATATCCAAACTAACAATAAAGTCCTGTCAAAGACAAGTGAAACTCGCCTCAATAAAAAAATAGTTTGAAGTGTTCATGACAAGGACAGCAATGAAAAACAAACTCAGAAGTTGGGTGTATTATTCCTTTAAACATTCAGTTTCACAGAGTGATCCCGGATGAATCGATGAAGTGTCAAAAGGAGACAAATATTGTTGCTCACATCTGCTGGTGCTGCAGTTGAGCTAACTGCACGTCTTTGTCGACACCCAGTCAAGCAGAAGAGGCAAGTCTGGCTGCTGAGCGGACTTGGCAGTGGGACTGCACACGCACAATACAGTAGAGATGAATAGATGACAAAACCACAAAGTCCCATGAACAGAACATGAATGTCAATGTGTTCACTGTTTGACCCAATGAGACGCTCTTCAAAGTCTCAGAATGTGTTTGGACTGTTAATGGAGCTCTAGATGACAAGATGGTTCCCAATCCTGTGTTGTTAATTTTTAATTAAGAGGATTTGAGACGTTTTTTCCACACAGAAACGATC
Organism: Epinephelus lanceolatus; assembly: GCF_041903045.1. Taxonomy (NCBI): domain Eukaryota; kingdom Metazoa; phylum Chordata; class Actinopteri; order Perciformes; family Serranidae; genus Epinephelus; species Epinephelus lanceolatus. The sequence goes on from NC_135756.1 coordinate 22,740,150, forward strand.
AAATAAATTCTGATGCAGGGAGTGTGGGAGACAAGTTGGAGGAATGAAACAAGCAAGAGGTTTCTTTAGTTATGTCCTTCAGGTCACTGAGATGTGACCATCCATGGCAGGCCTCATACCGATCTGTCAGCTGTGCGCCAAACACAGCGGTCGATGTCACCACGGCCTTTAGTCATGACAGAACGTCTTGTGTTTTTGTTGAAGCGATCCTTAAAGAAAGGGCAAGTATGATCTAAAAACAAAAAATACTATCAAAATAAAAGTCTTATCCTGGTTATGAAGTCTGTCGTAGTAGCACGTAAGAGTAAATGAAATGCTGAGAGATTAGAAGCCGTGTGCAACTGAACTGAGCCACAAACAAGCCAACAAGTCTGCAGGTCCCAGCTTGGTTTGTCCTGGAGATCTATTAACCAAGAATTGCTGGAATAAATGATGTCTCATGGCTTGTGAAATTGCTCTGCAGGCTCAATTTATGTCACTGTGCTGGTCTGTCTGGCTGTTTCATAAGGTGAAACATTTACCTATAAACGTTCAGGTGGTCCAGCTTCAGTTTATGATGCACTTCTTCAAGAGATAATTTAAGTGACCAATTTTTGGGTTCCAACACCTGCCTGACACACAAAAGCCAGCCTCAGGTTTTAAACCATACTCACATGTAACCCTTCTTTTGTTGTTTGCCTTTTCTCCACAGTGGTGTACGAGGGCTGTCCCAAGGCATTTGATGCAGGCATCTGGTGGCCAAAGACCAAATTTGGACGCCCTGCTGCCATGAACTGTCCCAAAGGATCAGTTGGTGAGTGCTTCTAAATCCCTCTGATGACAAAAGCAAAGTGGAGAAATAAATGAGCTCTGGATGGAGTCAAAACAGTGTGTGGTCCGTCTAGTTGCAGGTCACTGCTTGTAAAGTTTTATCATACGATTCTGGGTAAATTTGGGGAAAAATGTGTTGACGGTCTAGTTCCACATTTTATTACCTTCAGAGAGAGGCAGGCTAATTGTTCCCACTTTTTCGGTTAGTGTGTCAGCATGGGTTTTCTCAGGGTACTCCGGCTTCCTCCCACCAGCCTGCATTGGCTCATGTGTTTGACCAATGAACTTACACTTACATCTGGATCAACTGGGGTACACTTTCGAAAAAAGAAATACACCATCTTAGTCGGAAAGTTAAATTTATACACAATAAAACGCACCCTTGTTACATAAAATACACTCAGGAGTTTGGCCCCTACAGTGTGACTTGGTCTGGTATGGCCGTTTTTGGAAGCTAAGGTTTACTCTGAAAATCCCTCTTTTACTCTGAAAATGGAGCTAAAAAGTCCCTCGAAAATGTGGCCTAAGAACTATGACTGTTCCTAGTTCTTGCTTTGTCGACAGAATATAAAAGGGGGGTTCTCATGTTTTTAGAACTGCGGAAAAAGTTCCCCAGTCTCGCTTTCAAAAAGAACACCCGCCAGTCTCTCTGCCAACAGATTCACAGTTATTGAGCAACAGCAGTCAGATTAAGCTGCATGGGTGGCTATGTGTTTGTGTGTTAATGTATTTTAAGACATATAAGCACACACACTCTCTATGAAGCTTAAAAACACAGCCATAAGGCTCTCTGATTGGTCTGTTAATCCAGCATAGTTTTCTCATCAGCCAATCGTGTACAGGTTTGTCTGTAGAGACTTTTGGAAAAACACCAGGTACACTAAGCGCTGACGGTAATACCCCTCCTCCTCCTCCTCCTCCAGCTGTGTGTGTGTATATGAGAGAAGGAGGGAGACAGTGGATGTGAACTCAAGACTCCAGTTCACTGACCTGCCCCTCAGTAAAGCACTGTCACTTTCCTGGTTACCCCCGTGGTTACTGCCGTCACCATGGCAACCCCATTATTGTCTCCCCAGACTCATTTGGGAACTTATTTGCTAACACCGCTCGTCGCCATCTCTCAGCTCCAACTGGCACCTCCTTCAGCCATTTCTTCTTCCTTTGCAACAATAGCATTTGAAGACACTTTGCATTTGGATGAAGTCTTTTCTCAAACTGAATCAGACTGGAACAAGTCAGTATTGTATGGTTTCAGATATTTAATCCACTAAGACACGATGGATTTTACATTTTAGAGCAGTCAGGATCTTATTTTGCCTGACTTCTAGGTTTTTAGGACCTCTAAATAGAAATAGAGATTGAATAGATTTTTTTTTAAACTCTGAAAAATGTAGCTGCTAGATCCTTTTATCATTTTTAGCCCTGAGTATTGTCTTTAAGTATTCCATTCTGGCTACATACAGCTGGAACATCCTTAGCCAATTATGTCTCTGAAATCGCATACTATGCACTACACACCCAATATGAGTGCAGCCATGTACTTGTGCCAGCCTCAGCTATATCGGCAATTACAAAATGTTCTTACATACTTTAACTTAAACTGAAGTGTTACTGACAGTCTTTCTTTACTCAGGATCCCCATCAGTTGTTACTACAGTGACGACTACTCTTCCTCGGGTCCACATAACATGACATAACAGAGCAGTCTTGGTCGTTCTCTGTTATTAACATTGCCCTCTACTGAATTACCTTTTGGGATATTTATGCAGTGTCCAGTGATTGCATACTGTAATATTTCACACTAAATAGTATGAAATTCACGTACTGTTGGTTTCATACTAAGGTTTCGGACACTAAAAAATCTGATAACACTTGAAGGTATCTACATAAGGGTGACATGACACTGTCATGAAGTTGTCATAAACATTATGTACATGTCATAAACGTTTATGACTGCTGTCACAAAGTGTCATTCGGTTTCTGTAATGACATTGACATTGTTTGGGTTGTCTTGATTATGACAACTTGACATTAATCAAAGTGACATTATCAGAAGTTGTCTTTGTCATGACAAGTTGACATTAAATTTGTTTGGGATGTCGTTATTATGACAACTTGACATTAACCAGGATGACATTACCAGAAGACGTCTTTGTATCAGTCATCATGTCACCTTGTCATAAACACAAAAAGAGGTGCATTTCTTGTTAATGTCAAGTTGTTATGACAAAGACGTCTTCTGGTAATGTCATCCTGGTTAATGTCAAGTTGTCATTATAACGACATCCCAAACAAATTTAATGTCAACTTGTCATTACAAAGACAACTTCTGGTAATGTCACTTTGTTTAATGTCAAGTTGTCGTAATCAAGACAACCCAGACAATGTCAACTACATCTACTGCTACTACTACGTCATTACAAAAACCGAATGACACTTAGTGACAGCAGTCATAAACGTTTATGACATGTACATAATGTTCATGACAGGTTCATGACAGTGTCATGTCATCCTTATGTAGATACCTTCAAGTAAATTGTTACCAAAAATCTCACATATGGTTTAAGCATGCTAAATAACTTGTTAGTATAGAATTGGGACGCAGCCCCATAAGGTAGGGCAGCCTGTATACAGCCTGAGAGGGTAAACCTGGGGCAAAAAAAATCACAATATCTTTCTGATATTGGTACAAAGAGTTGTTTTATTGTGCCTATAAGTCACCAAAATATGTTCAGATATCTGTGAAAGTTGCCAGACACGTAATTTAAGTTTCTGTATACTTACAGGTACTGCCATCCGCCACTGTAACGAAAAGGGCTGGTTGTTGCCTGAGCTCTTCAACTGCACCACCGCCACCTTCTCCCATCTGAAGAAAATGGTGAGTACAAGTACAATGTTTTATCGATTCTTTGGGTAGCAATTTGATATCTGCCGATATCACAAAGTGTGCCATGATGCAATTTCCATTCGATTTAATACAAGGGCCTCGTTGTCTTTTTCTTGGCTGCTCACTATTGTCTGCCTGGTGCTTGGCTTCTAGCACTGTTTGATTGTTTAGGAAGGAGGTGTGCTTGTATGGACATGGTAACACATACATGCCATGGTCATTTCAAATATGAAAGTGCATCTTAAGGTGGACGATATGTATCCAGGTTTTCACCTTGCATCCATAATATTTGCTCGTAGATCATTTTTAAGGTTTGACTTGAATCAAAGGAGTAAATATGTGTTACACCTAAAACACTTTGGTTACATTACATAGATGATTTTGAAGCTAAAGCTCTTTTTTAAAGTAATATTTGACATGTTTTTAATTCCTCACCAGTGCTATTTTAAATCTGAAGCTTTCATCAGACTGTTGTGACCTTGTGATGGAGAGTACACTGCATTCGTCTTTCTTAGCCATAGCCATAATGATTATTGGCAGTTATTTTTAAAATACTGTGTCGTCAGGGAACTGATGAGTCACCAAAGTGTAATTTCAGAGGATGAAGTTGAGGAGAGATTTAAACAAGTATTGCACCTATTGTGTTTGAACCTGAACCTAATACTCGAGGCGTGAACCTCTACAAAGCCGCACTAATCCCGGGATTGACCAATTTCTATTATGTTTCATCGCGCCCACTCAGCTTGGCTTTGCCTTGACCTGCTTGTTTTCTTTCCGTCCCTCAACCCTCCATTCCTCCAGAATGAGGACCTGCGGCGCAACAGTTCAAGGATGGACAGTGAGCGCTCCAAGACCATTGTGCGTATGCTTCATAGTGCCACCAACAACACGGAGCATTACTACGGCAACGACGTGAAAACGGCCGCCCAGCTGCTGAATCACGTGCTGCAGTACGAGAGCCGGCAGGCGGGGTTCGACCTCACCGCCATGAGGGACTCAGAGTTCAATGAGGTAGAGGAGAAAACTAACAGGATGTACAGATCAGCTCTTAGAAAATTATAAGAAAAGATCTTAAGACTTTAATTTAGTGAAGCTAGTCTATAGTACTGGGAGCACTGGGGGCACACTGCCCTCCACTGGTTCATTCTTACTGGGAGAGCAACTTGATCCATCACTGTAGTAATCCAATACTTAAACCATTGCTATACTACTGCTCTCACTGATGATGCATTTACGACATTTATTCTAAAATCATATACCATGAAATGTTTCAGTCTTAATTTTGTATTTTTCCAGAACCTGGTGCGAGCAGGTAGCGCCATCCTAGATCCTGACACCAAGGAGCACTGGGATCAGATCCAGAAGACTGAAGGTGGCACCGCCCATCTGCTCCGCAACTTCGAGGAGTATGCCAACACCCTGGCACAGAACGTCAGGAAAACCTACCTGAAACCCTTCACCATCGTCACTGACAACATGAGTGAGTGGACAATCTGTGATCACACTGTGTGTAACTAGGACACATGATCACATATGAGTCGCTGTCTACACTCTTACAGATAGTTTGGAAAACTGAGGGGACAAGGACTGAGATATCATCCTCATTATTTGCTTCTGTCTCCCTAGTTCTAACCGTGGACTACCTGGATGTGTCGGACCCGGAGAGGGCGACGTTGCCTCGGTTCCAGGACATCGACGAGGCTTACTCAAGAGAGCTTGGGTCCTCCGTCCACTTCCCCCAGTTCAACCTCCACACTCAGGGCCACAAAGGTAGGAACACTGGCAGAATCTCCCCATTTGTTCCTTTCTATGCTGCAAGAGTTTAAAATGTGTGACAATACACAACTCCAGTCTAAGTCTGTCAATTTTATCTCTTATCCCCTCCCAGCAAAGCCCACCCCTGCCCCTCCGACTCAGACGGATGCCCCACAGGAGGAGGAGGAGCACACTGTGTCCGATAGGAGACGGCGCCATCTTGAGCCAGCCGCCCCTCTGCCAGTTGCTGTGGTGATAGTGTATAAATCACTGGGGAAGCTCCTCCCGGAGAGATACGACCCTGACCGCAGGAGTCTGAGGTAGACAGTTAAACTTAAAGAACTTTCTCAGGCACTTGGCGAGAATTAAATTATGACGTTGCACACCAGGCCTGAAAGGATGGAAAAAAGAGCCCACACACCATCTAAACTGTTGTCACCAGTGTGTATACAATTCTTCATATTCTGTAAATGTTAGAAGAAACCTTGCGTCACATGAAAATTTTTCATCTTTACTGTTAATACATGTCATAATATTTATTATAGGTGTGTTTGAAGTAACCACCTTATCGGTGCCTGCATAGGTCTGTAAGATTCTGCATAGTAACTGAGTCAGGGAGTGGTATGTTTCGAAGATAAGATAAGAACTTAACAAAAGTATAAAAAGAAATATGACCAAATGTAAATAAGGTTTGGGACTGTTATGGTATCATCTACTGTACATGAGCCATAAAAAGTAACTGAAAACTGTAGGTCAGTGATTCAAATACAGTCTAATGGTGTTTTCTTGCATCTCTCCAGGATCCCCAACCGTCCAGTGATCAACACAGCCATCGTGAGCGCCACGGTGCACAGTGAGGGTCCACCCCTTCCTCCCGTCCTGGATCCCCCCATCACCTTGGAGTACACCATGCTGGAGACGGAGGAGAGAACCAAACCTGTGTGCGTCTTCTGGAATCACTCCATCGCGTGAGTTGGACTTCGCACACACACAAATGCATGCCCAAGGGTATCAGGATCCAGAGTAACGTGTGCAGATACAAAACAGCATTTATGATGTCTTTATTTTTTCGTTTCATCTGTTGTGTGTGTGTGTGTTTAGGGTCGGAGGTACGGGCGGCTGGTCTGCTAAAGGCTGTGAGGTGCTCAACAGGAACAACAGCCACATTAGCTGTCAGTGTAACCACATGACCAGTTTCGCTGTGCTCATGGACATCTCCAAGCGAGAGGTATCACAGAAAAGTTGTGAAACATCCAACTGATCTTGCTATATTCTGCCACTTGCCTTGTTATTGACTCCTGACTTGATGTCTCTACAGCATGGTGATGTTCTCCCCCTGAAGATCGTCACCTACACCACGGTGTCAGTCTCCCTGTTCCTCCTCCTCATCACCTTCATCTTGCTGTGCCTCTTGCGCCGGCTCCGCTCCAACCTCCACGCCATCCACCGGAACCTGGTAGCAGCGCTCTTCTTCTCTGAGCTCGTCTTCCTGCTCGGCATCAACCAGACTGACAACCCGGTGAGTGTATTTTTTTAGCCCTCAGAAAATACAGAGCATGTACAGTGGAGACATTTTGCTGTGTATCTGCAGTGTTTTCTCATTGTTTAATGCCGTGGTTTCTAACATACCCCCACAGTCCTGTCAACTCAAGTAGCCCTTTATTGACCTGCCATGCTACGAATGTGTTCTTTTGTAGCCAACCTAATACTTTAAGTGAACTATTTTAAGTAACAAACGTACCTGTTGTTAACCAAAACTATTATCTTTTTTTTCCAAAATCTAACCACGTACGAAACTGCCTCCGCTGAAAACTGATAATGGTCATTTAATGGGCTGATGAGGGCTTTCTGAACCTACTGGTAGGTGTAGCGGGACTCTATCATCTCGACCTTTTTTAATGGTCTCCCACGTAAGGCTATGCGATCATCAGAAGAATGTCCACTATCACGACTGCCGACGACACAGAATGCTTCTTCAAGCACCTCCATCATCGATAAAATGCGGAAAACTAGTTGTAAATGTGAAAAAATGGTTGTAGACAGGACGAGACAAAATAATTACATACATTTTTTACAGACGATCGCGTTCGCACGGGATTAATATTACCCTAGGTATTTTCTCCGGACTGTTTTACAGAAGGTAAAAGTCGCCGTAATTTTCCTGACATTATCCGTAATGATTACGGACATGGCGCGTTCGGACGGGACTAAAATCCCTGGTAATAATTACTTTACCTCATGTCTCCATGTTAGACTAATCCCGTCCGAATAGGGCTTTAGACGTGCGTTAGCCAGGTCAGGAATCTGATTGCAAGCCATCTCAGTTTTACGTGTCTACATGCAAATCAGGCCCGTTCAGTACCTGGAACTAATTGGTAACTGCCACAAACGCCAGACGATTAATAACTTATGCATATCAGCAGGTTAGTTACAACAATAACACTTTATATAGTTAGCTATAAACTGTCCATGAAAGTGTTCATCTATTAGGTTTAGCTATTTTACTGATTATAATCACTTTTAGCTAACTATTTCAGCAGTTAATAACAGTTTCGACTGTTTATCTTACTTTCAGTTTGCATCAGCAAAATAATCTACAGACCACTCTGTGCATTTGCAAGATAGTTTTATGCAACATAGTGTTCTATTAAGTATAATTTGAGTTGAGCCCCTCCATAGCCTTTCCATGTCCCCCTGATAATTTCAGATTTAAACTCTGGGGTACAAGCTCCTTTGCCAGGGTATCACTGGTTTAAGAGATTTCACAGCCATTAAAAGTGTATGTTGGTGATTGAACAGCTGTTGCTGGCTTGTAACGCTTGTGACATTTGGACAGGAAGTCACCCAAGCCAAGTCTTTACATTACAGAAATATTTCTTGTTCAAATGGGCTCATGCTGCATCATCATAAATCAGGAGGAGAGGGGAACATAGTTGATATCCTCAGGATTTAAATGGAAAACAATGCGCATGATACAGGGACACACCAGGTGTACTTCTCCTATGCTTGTGGCACGGTGGAACTTGAGATGGGATAAGGTCGTCTCTCACCGGTGTTTACTGTATTAAAAACTGCCGAGCATCGTACAACATTTGTTCTGCCTGCGGGCTGCCATCTAACGTGGTGTTGACAGGGGCTTTATCGGGTTTAAGGGGCCAAGGCCCTCCTGAGACCGTCTTTATTCGACAGATTATGTGTTTTGATGCTCGACTAATGACTGTCATAGTCAGGAATGTGCTGGTTGCCAGGCCCCCTCCAAATATAACCTCCTGCAAGTTTATTGTATTACTGGATGTAACTTTGTTACTGTAAAGCTCTCTAATGAAAAAGGTGTAATATATATCCTGAGATAGCACAAGAGTCAGAAATCTAATGAGCTGATTATGTTTAATTAATAATCTAGTTTGGAGTTGGGTAGGTCACAGTTATAGCCGTGCATGTGCACATGCATTGACATACTGTAAAGGATCAAAAGGAATTCTTTGAAGTCTGCTGACACAGACATTCGGACTCACACACACACACACATGCACGCGCACACACACACACACACACACACACACATACACACACACACACCTTTGTGTGCCAGTAGCGGAGACATGCTGTGACTGGTACCTGTCTCCAGAAGCAGGCCTGAGGGTGGTAGGCACTGGCAAAGGTTTCCCAAAACAACTTCTTAGTTTTCACTTGATAAATCTCTCGCATGTCTGTGGTACAGAAAACATCATTAATCTGTTAATTGACGGGTAATCCTGCGTGAGGCTTCTTAATCTGAGACATTTGGTAGGCTTTGGTGAAACACAAAGACAGATTTAAACAGTGGACGAACAACATGCTGAGTTTAGACAAGCATACTGGATGACGTTGATTTACCTGCACGGTTCTTGCACTTCTTGGGGTTGTGCCGAGATGGCTGAAAGTTGATTTGGATAAAAGCGTCAGCAAAATAAAATGTTGTGTAGTTCTAAATTTTAAAAAGTCTGAACATGTGACAAGTAGTTTTTTAAAACCTGAAAGTGACATGAATGCCTCAACAATTAATATTAATTCATCATTGTCTTTCTAATCCATCAGATTTTCTTATTTGCCAGCACTTTGTTTGATCCATACTGAGGTTTTTAACCCTCCCTATATATGTGTCCAGGTTCAAGTCTTCAAAACAGTAGTAAAAGTGGAGAAGAGTCCCCAAACCTGCTCAGTAATGTCCATTATAGAACAATATCAAGCTAAAGTTGGCTAACATTAGCTATCATTCAACAACCAAAAACCCCTGGACATTCAAGACTAAGTAAGGCTCTAGCAGCAAAACTGCTGACTATATCAATCGAGCAGTGGTGCGTTTTATTGCTCATGAGTTTACCTTTTCATTTGTGAGGAAGACTATTATTTCCTCTTTGAAAAGTTATATACTGTTGCTTTAAAATGAATGTGTCACATCTGACTAGTCTGGCTAAACCAGCTGTCTGCAGTCTAACACAAGACGTCACAAGATCAACGGGCCCAACTGTCAGTCCCAACGCGGTGGTGAGTGGTAACTGCCAACCACCAGCAGTCAATCAGATGTTAAACATTTTGGCTCAATGGAAAGTAACCAGAGTTTAAAGTCAAGTCATTTCGGGACGGGTTGCATAGCTATTTATCACAAACAATCTTTGAGTGGGTCTTAGCAAAAAACAGTGGGTCTTAGCAAACAGTGGGTCTTAGCAAAAAACAGTTAACACATCATCCCATCAAAAAACTGATACTGAACTGACTTAAACCAACTCTTGAACCCTTGAACAAAATCTTCCTAACAATGCCCTCCACATCTGGATAAACCAGAAGTTTTTATAACTGAAAAGCTTCCAAATATAAAAGCAAAGGGGCCCAATAACCAGCCATGTTGGATAAAAGATTAGGGGCATGAAAGTTTTCAAGTTCAAGATAATTTGTGGGAGTCCTGTCTTCTTGTAGAAATGTTCTGACTCACAGTGTTTTGACTGGGATGGGGGGGGATATGAGCTCTGACTAACAACACGCTGCCTTATCTGCCACTATAACACTTTTTTTTAAAGAAGAAACCTGCACAGCGATTAAAAAATATAATGAGTTCAATATAGTAATGTAGCTTGTGTTTTTTCCATCTCTGAATTCATAAGTGCAGTTAGTGTGCGTGCATGTCTTCTATCTAGTGCTTAGGTGTGCATCAGTATGTGTGTGTCTCAACTGTGGAATGCTGTCAGTGTGCACCCAGGGCCATCTGCAGGATGATTTATTACCCTGTCAAAGTAGTCTCTCTCTCCTGCTCTCTGATCTCCACGGCGATACACAGCATTACTAAAATACAGTAACTCAACTGCTGGGACATTCCCTGACACATTGCATTCCTCCGGTAAAGCTGCAGACATGGAAATAGTGAGGGAAGGAGGTTACAGTGTGGCTGCAGGTCGACTCATTACTGTCTTACATAAATTGACGAAGTTTGTCATTAAAAACAGTTTGAGTAGGGGCGCTAATATTGCTGTTAATCACTTTTTTTGTCAATAAAATGGTGTAAATTTGTCAAAAATGTACGTCACAATTTCCATGAGATTGACAAGACATCCTCAGATTGCTTGTTTTGTCCAACCAACAGTCCAATATCTATACACATTTAATTTACGATGATATAAAACCTAGAAAAACAGCATATACTTACATTTAAGAGGCTGGAACGTAGCTTTTGGTTGGATTTTTTGTCATTTTCAAGACCTTTATTTGTCCCAGAGGGGCCACAGTAGCAATAAATAAGTTAAAAAAAAGACAACATGAGGCTGGACATACAAGATAGTAACCACACGTACATAAATGCATAAATAAAGGAGTGAAAAAGTGAACATATGAAGTAAAAAAGTTACAATATTAGTCAAGGAAAAGAACAAAAAGGCAAAACTGGCATTGTTGGTGACGTGCTGATGCTACCTGTGCTTTACAGAGTTGAGTGGTAAAATGGCTGACGGTATGAAAGACAATTTATATGTGTTAGTTTTGACTGATGGTTGTCTGAGGCGGGAACCAGAGGGCAAAATCGAAGCGCAGGGAGTGGGTACTGTCAGATATGATCGATTCCCCTTTCTCTAACATCTGCTGTTGCACAGTTCAGAAAAGCAACTAATAAATGATTAATAAATGAATCCCTTAAAATGTAGACTCATTTATTTCCCTTGTTTCTGTCTCTCTCTGTGTTTTATCTCTCTTCAGTTCGTGTGCACGGTGATAGCCATCCTCCTCCACTACTTCTACATGTGCACCTTTGCCTGGATGTTCGTGGAGGGGCTGCACATCTACCGCATGCTGACAGAGCTGCGCAACATCAACCACGGCCACATGAGGTTCTACTATGCCATGGGCTGGGGCATACCAGCTATTATCACCGGTGAGACTCACACACACACACACATGGAAGCAGAGCAGTGGAAGATGGCAGATTGTCAGGGTGCATTCATGCTGCGACTCGTCTCGTCTGAAGACGCTGTGATCCTCGTGAGAAAACGATTGAACGAGAGACAGAGGAGGAAAGTTAGGGGGGAAAACCTCAGAGGCGGATGTTATGTGGATGTCCCCAAAATGTCAAATGAAGACAAAAACAGTAGCGTAACAGTAGCGGTGAAGAAGTGTGTGTGTTGCTGGGGATATTCATCTTGACATGCTGCAAACTCATAAATAATTTGTTGATTTGTTTTTATCACCATTTTTTATCGTCTCTCTTCATATAACTGCATCATAAAATTTCAACCATCCACTACCTCCAATTAGCACCACCTTTTTAAGCCTGCCATTTACCGCCTACTTCACTATACAACCCTTTGATGTATGATGAGATTACAGTAATATATTAAAAGCTATGCGATGTGCTGACATGTTTTGGCACCATCGGATGCCAGCAAAGCTTCCTCGAGTGGAATCTGTATTGGGACGGAGTGTGAGAGACGTATAGAGTTGCAGAGTAAAACATACAGAGATCCAAAGATGACAAACAGAGAAGGAACGAGGATGACAAATGACAGTGATGAGTGACTCAGGTGAGAGCGGGGAAACTGAAATGCAGTTGGTGGGAAATTTTGGGTGTCTGCTTGCATTTTGGCACACCCTCAGAAAGTGGAAGGGAGGAGGAGAGGTGTGACAAGGGAAGGAGGAAGAAACAAGGCATAGAGACAGTTGTAACATTCTTTACTCTGATTTTTGTTTTTAATTTCTTGCTTTCGCTCTATGTGTGTGTGCGTGTAGGTTTGGCAGTCGGTCTTGACCCTCAAGGTTATGGGAACCCAGATTTCTGCTGGCTTTCTGTCCATGACACACTCATCTGGAGCTTCGCAGGACCCATCTTTGTAGTCGTTCTGGTACGTGCATGACTTAAAATGATCCCAGGATATACTGGTTCTTGTTGTCCGTCTAGATCTTGAATATATAGTTGTAGATTATGAGGCATATCAAAATAAAGTACCAAAAATAGTCCTGTTAACTGTCAGATATACAAGAATGAAGTGTTGTGTTCACAAACCCTCTTCCTCCCTCTCTAAAGGTGAACATAGTGATCTTTATTCTGGCTGCGAAGGCTTCATGTGGTCGCAGGCAGAAGGCTATGGAGAAATCAGGAGCCATGTAAGTCACATTCATAACAGCAACACAATGATTTGAGTTCAAGGTCTACAAGTGCACGTCACACACTGAGCGAGCCGCCTGTTAATCCCGCTGTCAGCAAAGCAGTAACGATTGTGCTAAGTGGCTAATTGGCATGTAGATGCTGACATGTTTCAGAGGATACGTCATGTTTGTAGTCGACCAATGAAGATGAGTTTACATATCACCTTGGGTCCGTCCTTCACCTTCTCAAAATGATCCCACACTGTGTCCGTCTTCCCTTCTCAGTCCTGCTCTTCGGATGGCCTTCCTGCTTCTGCTACTCATCTGCGCTACCTGGATGCTCGGTCTGATGGCGGTCAACAATGACGTAATGACCTTCCACTACCTGTTCGCTGTCTTCAGCTGCCTGCAGGTAATGGCGACTGACTAAACTGTCGTAGACCAGATTTTATCTGATAATCATCATCATCAATGCTTTCTCACTCTCCTGTTTATAATGCATCTCTTTGGTGTTCATCACAGGGAGTCTGCATTTTCTTCTTCCACGTCATCTTCAACAAAGAGGTGAGGAAAAACCTCAAGAACGTCCTCACAGGAAAGAAGACCATACCTGACGAATCCAGCACCACAAGGGCCTCATTGCTCACGGTAAGTGAAGAGATGTACACTAATATGGCCCAGAATCAGAATCATCAGACAAAACAAAGTCATATATATTGTTTTGTTTTTCCTCCTCTCCCTCTATCCTGTCATCCCTCCATCCTCAGCGCTCTCTCAACTGCAACAACACGTACACAGAGGACGGCCCGCTGTACCGCTCAGGCATTGGCGAGTCCACCGTCTCCCTGGATAGCACGCTCAGGTCAGCCAAGAGCCGCAGCAGCTACCTGGCTTACACACTCAGGTACAACACGCTCACTGACCGCATGGCTGCTTCTACTACACTGCTGCATGACAAGTGTGTGTGTGTGTGTGTGTGTGGGTGTGTGTGTGTGTGTCCACTTCAGACCTTTCTTTATATTGTCTTTCTTTGTTCTCCTACCTGCATGTCTGCTGATGCACCAAGTGTCTCACACTTACTAACACACCCCAAACCCCTAATTTAAAGATATATATACTGCATATATCGACACACACTTTACAGGTGCACACACACTGTCACGCTGTCCTTATTCTCTGCCTCAGCCAAAGCACAGATATGTTAAATTGCTGAGTTTATCTGCATTTTGAGGGTGTTTCTTTCTTTTCTTTTGCACATGCATGCTGCCACAGAATGGCACCTGCACTGTACAGTAACTCTGCTTGCATGAAGGATCATGATGAGATCTGCCAGTGCATGGCGCATGGCTTGGTTGCAAAACCCAAAACACACATATAGGAAAAGACGTATCAACTCTCACTGATATGCACCAAGACAAAAGAACACACCACACTATGAATACACACTGTTATGTTGTTGTGTCTGGTATGTATTGATAGATTAAGCTGCTCGCTTTGATCATGTCAAATCTGCCTTGATGCATGTTTTGTGGAACTGCAAGTGTCATGATATGAGGAGTGAAGATGAGAGAGCAAACTTTCAGAGTACAGAGACGCACTGAATACATTTTAATAATTTAATGTTAATGTGGCACAGCTTCAAAGCACTGGAACTGACAGATAAGAGAAATACACTGAAAGTAAACAATAACCTTCGTGAAGGTAGGATTTATTGCAGAGCTGCTTAAGTTTAACGCAAGGAAAGTTTCTTTATGTAACATATTTCATACACAGAGGCAGCTCAAGGGGCTTCACATACTGACAACTAAACAAAAAGATACAGGAATAAGAAATATAAGTACACAAAACTTGTTTTTACATAAATAATTCTAAAAAAGACGTAGTTCGAAAGAATTAATGAGTGTAAAATAAAAAGTTTGAAATAATGATAATAAAAAACACATAAAAGGCAAAATAAAGTGCCGTTTCAGTGCAAATGAAACATAGAATTTCAGTCAAAAGCAGTCATGAACATTAAAGTCTTTACCCTGTTTTTAAAGTAGTTAACATTGGTGCATATCTGAGTTCTTCCATCAGTTTGTTCCAACAGTGGACCGGTATAAAAACTAAAAGCAGCTTCACCATGTTTAGTTCTGACTCTGGGAGCAGGTAGCTGACCTGCTCCGATGACCTGCGAGGCCTGGAGCGTTGGTAGCAAAGAAGTGGGTCAGAAATGTATTTGGGCCCTAAGCTGTTAAATGATTTACACACAACCAGCAGTAAATTCAAGTCAATAATATAGTAGCCAGTGCAGAAGTGCATAGATTTTCAGTCAAAAAGTATCACTACTGTGATGCAGTCAAGAAACTTTACAGGTGTGTAGTTGAGATCACAATGAAGGCTGTAGGGGCGCTGGAAGTAAGGAAGGGGCCATTGCACCACCCCAATTTACGCCCTTGGCCCACATTATTATAAGTCGTGTATCAGTACCTCTGCTGGTGTGATCCCATCACAATATGATCTCTATTTATAACTTGTTTTTTTGCTTATGGGGTGATAATCACAGTTCAAGAGCAGGATGAACATACTATAGTGTACACTTAAATATTTTATGCAAACCTGTTATGTATAGCACCGTGTCCACTGCTCCATGCTAACTCTTTAGCATCCACTATGGAGCCTACTGTGAAGTTTGACAAGTTATACACCAGCAGGCTCTTACATTTTATGCTGTAAAATGTAAGAGCCTGCTGTACTGCACTGTATAACGTGCTTCCAATGTTATTCGTTCTGCTGCATAGAAAATATATGTGATAAATGATGTGCTATCGTATGTAGCCAAACATTACAGCAGGTAGACATGATGTAGCTTAGCTTTTTTTTATAGCATTTTTAAAATGTATAAATCAACAAGTCTTTCTTATTTTGACTATAGCATACAACCATTTTCAACAAAAAAGTAACATCATAACCAGCCAGCAGAAAGCTGTTGTATTAAACTGCCTTACTCTCAGCGAGGTTTTTACTTGTTTTCTACTTACTACAGTTCAATAGGGTAGGTGATCATACTGCAGACACCACAAGTGTTCATGTGTGCCTGGTATATATAGCCTAGCATTGTGTCCACTGCTCCATACTAGCTCTCTTAGCTACTAACAATATCTTCTAGCAGTAATATCATTGATTATTAGCAATGCCCAAGGTTCCCATGGTCATGAAATTCCTGGAAAATGTATGAAATCATATTTTCAATTTTCAGGCCTGGAAAGGGTTTGAAATTAAGACAATGTTTTGGAAAGTTTTAAATATACTCATATTCATGAAAACGTTACGCGAATGGATATTTTTTAGCATGTGTAGATCGACATGTTTTCTTACTTACTAAATATTAGTATGGGGCACTTGAGCATCAGGACAAGCGTATTCTTGATTCATCTCTAAAGAGTTGACATTTTGAGCTACAGCTCTTCCTGGATATTTCATCCCAGGTTAATCTCACCCGCCCGTCTTGTACATCTGTGTGTTTGCGTGTATCACAGGCATGTTTTCATCGCCATGGAGTGGTGTTACACATAACTGGTGTCTTTAAAGAGTTTTACAGAATCAAGGTTAGGTCTGACTGTACGCCTTGGCTCGTAAAGCTGTCATCTGGGTAACGCGAGCTCGCGATGGGGTCAATGAGAGCAAAAACGCCAGAAGGGGGAAGCGGGATGGCGTGCTGCCTGTGCGAGAGGCAAAGGGGGAGAAATAGAAAGAGAGGGGAGGAGGAAAGAGGGGGAAGACGGGGGAAGAGAAGGGCAGGAGACTTGGGAAGTAAGAGAGATGGGACTGTACCTGTTGAAGTGGGAATGTAATACAGACACACATGCTTCTTCCCTGTGGCACTTGGCACGTCTTCAGCTGCTTCCAGAAGTCTCTCTCAGATCAGCCTCAGATCAGGAGAGTCTCCAATAGCGTTTTCCCCTCCAGCAAACATCTCGACTCAACGTGGAATAAAAAGCCACAGGTGGAGAGGAGATTATTGCAGGTTAAGTAATAAGTCTCAAATTACCCTCCATTTATCTATCTGTGGTAGGCGTTTCTATCAAGCAGCCAGTTTATTAAGTTTACCCTGATGCAAACACACCTAAACCACAATTTAATATTTGTTTAAGTCTTTGTTGAATCCATCAGCAGAGGTTTTGTAACAAGAGAAGTCTGGTGTTCAAGCTGTAGAACGTTACTCGTTTCAAACCGCGAGTTTGGGCTTGAATCAACTTCCAGAGACGCCGCGCTTCCCCCTCTCTGCCTCCTCTTAATCTCCACCTTTTCTTTTCCACTCCCATTTCTACCTCACTCCCCCGTCCTTCTCCTCCATTCCTCCGTCCTATATCTGTCTTTATCTACGAAGGGAGGAGTCTGGTCAGAAGCCCAGCGTCTCCTCAGGAACAGCTAAAGGACACACAGATCTGGACGGACCTTTGTTCCACAGGAACGGCACCAAGGGAGAAGGTGAGTTTTTGTAAATGAAGTCAAACCTCTCACTCACGAGCTTGTGCACAAAGATGCATACATCTTTTTGTTTTATTAATGGAGGTTCATCTTTCTACCCTTCCTCTTTGTCCCCCATCAGACTCTGACTCAGACAGCGAGCTGTCAGTCGACGAACACAGCTCCTCCTACGCCTCCTCCCACTCCTCCGACAGCGAGGATGACGACATCGACGTCAAGCCCAAGTGGAACAACGAGAGGCAGCCTGTTCACAGCACACCTAAAGGTACATGGGTGGTCCTATTGAAATGAGGAAGCCTGCAACTAAAATGTTGAGGCTGACTGGAAATGTCTGCTATCATTGCTGCTCCTAATATGTCTTCTTTTCCTGTCTAGTGGATTCAGTGTCCAATCACGTGAAGCCTTACTGGCCCACAGAGGCCACCACAGCCAGTGACAGCGAGGATCCAGGCGGGGCACAGAGGCTGAGGGTGGAGACCAAGGTGAATGTAGAGCTGCATCCAGAAAATAAGCTCAACCACATCGGCGAAAGAGAGAGGGAGACTCCCACGGAGAGAGACAAACAAACGGCTGGTAACGCCAGAGATGCGGCGCCACCTAGCCAACCTCACAGCAACAGCAACCACCAACCAGAGCAGAGAAAAGGTAACAGAAGAGAACTGTTTTGAATGAAACTGAATTGACTGATGTGATTTACACTGGGCTGAACTCTCTGTCTGTCTCAGGTATCTTAAAGAACAAGATCAGCTACCCTCCTCCGCTGACGGACAAGAACATGAAGAACCGTCTGAGGGAGAAGCTGAGCGACTACAACCCCCCCACCATCACCTCCCCTCCCCCCAACAACAACAACACCTCCTCCCCGCCCCTCTCCTCCGTCAACATCATGACCCCTTCATCCCGGCCGCCCTCACTGGCCTCCAACGACGGCAGTCGCCCCGGCAACCATGACAACAGCTCCCTCATCAAGCCCCCTGTCGCCACGCGGCCGCAGATTCCTGCAGGGGCTCCACCGGCGAGCATCTACCGGGAGACCAACGGAGGGGTGGCAATGCACTTGAAGTCAGGGACGGTTAACGGAGGCAACGATTCTGACTCAGAGTGAGTAGCGCTCCAGAGTGTTAGCATGCAGCGATGAAAAGTTTTTACTTTGCATCATTAACATATAACATCAACAATAATATAAAGCAAATGAATGAGTGTCATTTAATTATGTTTAATCTCTTTGAAAAGGATTAAAGATCAGTTTGATCGTGACTTAAAGAGTTTGAAAAAACCTTTGAACAGTCAGTATGTATCAGTTGACCTTAATGTCAACTAATGCAATAATGCATGTATCATAATACGCTCAAAGAAATGATTGTCAGGTTTACATATTTCTGTTACTTACATATGAAATTTCCTTCCATCTGAATCAAGTAATTTTAATATAAACCAACAAATTCCATTTACCATTAAATCAGATAAAACTGAGATGAATGGACTATGAGAATTTAGAAAGCTCATAGAATTAATGTAATTTACTTTCGTGAAGTTTATGTTTTTATTACTTTGAATAAATTCTCCGTCATCATGTTTGAAACACACTGAAATTATCAACAGTATTAGCATCTTTGCATTTGAAGTCATGTATCTGTGCGCTGACCAGATGAAGGGCAGGCAACTGCGCTAATGCCTGTGATTTACGGCTGTTCCATTCAATCAAACTGGGGGGAAAAAGGCCACTTTAAGTCCCGAAAATATTAGGATGCAAAAGGGAAAAGTAAAAAAAAACTCTCTGAGAAACTCTGGAAGAAAAAAAATCTGTCTTCAGTCTGAAGGAATGTCGTCAAGTACTATCAAACGTTAATGCTGAAGCGTTGTGTTAAACATGCTTAGAGTTGAATGTAATTTCAATGTTTCCATGTTTTTAGCCACAATTCAGATTTTTACTAGTGTTTCATCTGACCTCTGTTGGCATATAAGGTGGAAAATAATACCTAGAGTTCGGTAACGTTACCCAGTAATGTTGGCCTGAAAGTGTTGCATCCATTTGTGGAGTTGAAATGTAGAAGACATTTACTCACCCGACCAAAAACGAAGCAGTTGTTTCAGCCATGGAGCCAACCGCACACAAAATAGTCAGAGTCCTCCTGACCCTTGTACGCTTTCATCAGCTCGACGTGTAACATTAGAGGTCTGGAGGATGTGGTCATTTGTTTTGATGATCATGTCCACACCGGGCAAATTGGTGAAGTTGTGGTAAAAATCACTTTACTTCATCATGTGTGGATGTCAACCAACATGATTTAAAATTTTCTGATGATATTCCAAATCATGCAGTATATGGATTCATCACTCCTCCATCAGAATTTTGCATGTCGTAATAGTCACGTGATTATTTAGTTTGATTAAATTACATAAATGGTATTTGTCGGTTTTATGTTAGACTCAGTTGGATGGAAATTTTAAATGTAATTGAAATACATACACCTGACAAAATATACCAAATAATTCCTTTGAGTGCAGGATCCAGAGTTAAAGGAACACTCTGACATTTTGGGAAATCTGTTGTTTGCTTTTTTGCAGAGAGTTAGACAAGAAGATTGATATCACTCTTTTATATGTACGGTAAATATTTAGCTACAGGCAGAGGCTGGTTAGCTTAGCTCAGTTTCCCAGAGAACAGAGCATACAGTTAGCCTCGCTCTGCTGTTCATCCATTTTTACTTTTGTATAGAGCAAATAAATTTAACTAAACAAATGAGACATAAGGTGTTACTTAATGAGATTGTGTTACCTTTGTACAGAGCCAGGCTAGCTGTTTCCTGTTTACAGTCTTTATGCTAGGCTAAGCTACCAGGCTGCTGCAGGTAGCATGATTTAGTGCACAGGCATGAAAGTGGTATTGATCGTCTCATCCAACTCATTCAAGTGAGTCATCAGATTTCCAAAAATGCCTAACTCCACCTTTAACTATAGCATGAGTAATATGACCACCCTGCTTAAATGCTGCATGATGACTTCCTGCATCCCTGCATTCATTTTCACCTTGCATGTTCTTTCTCCCTGCACCCTTCCTGCACCCTCCCCCCGTCCCTCCTCTTCCCCTCCCTGCGTGTCCTCCATTAACAGCGGCAGTAACGAGACTTCGATCTGACCTGTTAGGAAAACCCAGACCAGCCTGCCCTTGTGAGAGAAGGAGCAAAGAACCTGCTGGGGGAGGAGAGGAAAGGAGGAGAGCCATGAGGACGGGAATAAAAGAAAAGAAAACTGAAGACGGGCAGGGTGCTGCAGATTGGGTGAAAGGGGAGGAAACAGTTCCCCACGCCTGATCTGTCCATCCACCCCTCCTCTCATGTTCCCTCTCTCTGGAGAGCAGTATTAATTGCAGACTTTAAGACTGCCTGAGACAAGAAAATAAGCAGATAATGAAAAGATGTGAGAAAACAATAAAGGGAATTCTGGACTGTACCAAGAGAGGAAGCAATGGAGCCACGTGTGCCAAAACCACTGTAGGAAATGGGGACGCAGATTCGGAAGATGAAGAATTGCCCCCAGGATGCATTGCAAGCCCCAAAACGGTGTTCCTCTGTGGTGGTTATGTTGCCCTGTTAATGGGTAAAGTTAGGAAAGCTGGAAAAGGCAGATGAACAATCACTGTGCATGAACTCAGACTCAGATACATGCTGGTACATTTGTAGTCCTAAAGGATTTCAAGGACTACAAGTCCCATCAGGCACAACCTGCTGTCTCACTGACTATCGGACACATCTGACGGCACTATCACACACCAAGTGCTCTTTTTTTTTGTTTTGTTTTTTACTCAAAGAAAGGCTTCCGCGGCCTCTCAATGCAGTGCATTTAGAGTGTAATTAACATGTAGATATTGTTAAAGGTGAAGAAGAAATGATCTATTTTGTATGTCAGTCGTAGCGAGGACAAGTTTGTCGACTAAAAATCATTTGCCTGTGTTATTCCAATGGTGAAAATCACTTGATATGCTGGTTTAATAGACTGAGAACAATCCTGAATCAAGGCCTTACACAAACAAACACACACCATCTCAACCTGTCATGGGCTTTGCAGAGATCCGCCACACTCTCTGGCACGAACACATAACGGATGCTGTTATGTTTGTGTGTGAGAGCGACCTAGAATGTCCAAAGTACATGCACACACAGTACAGTGGGCCTAAATGAACATCAGTTATGTGGAATGGAGAGGAATCGCCCCTCCTGTTGAAAACTCAGTTTTCCTGTTCAAGCACTATAAACCTGAAGCCTTCTTTTCCAGTGTCCTTCCTGCCTGTTTGTCCGATGCAACACTGTCCTGGTTACCAAAGTCATGAACTACAGTAAATGTGCACATTAGGGTTGGAGTCAGTTTCACTTTTAACTCACTTTTCTTCCAAAATAGGGGGCAGAGAAAGACGTTTACTGGTCTTTGGTGGCATTGAAATACAGCTCAGGATTATAAGTTATCTTAAAGGAATAGCTCAAGTGAGGTTTTATGAGGTACATATCTATATTCTGTGTATTACTTTAAGTAGATAGCAGCCAGTACATCCCCATTTTGAAGAAACAGATGCTACAGAAGCTAAGCAATGTACTCTTGTGGATGGGGGCTGCAGCGAAACATATTTTCGCCAGCTAAAAGAAAACACCTAAAAATATCTAAATCAGTTTGAATGTACGCCATTTCTTTTCCATCAGACATCGATTTCTGACATGGCTCTGAAGCCATACATCGCTCTCTTTAATGCCAGACTCATTGTGGAGAAATAGTGATCACTGAACACAGGAGTTGCTGTTCTACAGCTGCCTTAAGGGGGATTTATACTTGTGCGGCAGACCCTACACCGTAGCCTACACACATGGCCTACACCATTGTAAGCATTTCTACTTGTGCGGTGGTGTGGCTGTGTCACTCTGCAGTTACTCCTCCAAACCACTAGTCGGCGATGGGGTTTCTGTGAAGTGCTGTAAAGTTGAGGTGACTCAAAACATGGCCAAAACACACATTAAACACACATTGAACATGGCTTAATAGAGACAGAAACACAAGTACACAAATCAGCTTCACTATAACTTGCAGCATTCACAGACAAACACTTGTATTTATCTGGACACATTTTCCCCACAAATACAACATGCTAACGTTATTAGCTCAAGCCTATGGCATTTTACATTGTATAATTTAGCCTAGCGGCTACAGAACTTTTTCCTCTTTTCATATGCAGCCAGGTACAGCAGCAACATTTGATAAAGGTAATGTTACTGTACAAATTTAGCTCCCTTACAGCTCACAAGGTTCACTGACAAAACAACTGTCTTATACTAAACACGTTTTCCAAACAAATGTGACATGCTAACATTATTAGCACAAGCCTATGGCATTTTACTTTGTATAAATTAGCCTAGCGGCTAGCAGACTTTTCCTCTGCTCATATGAAGTCAGGATAAATCACACACAAGACTTAAAATGCTATTTTTGTGGAGGCTTTACTGCCTTCACGATTTATTGTTTCTTATCTGTGAAATTAAAGTAAATAAAAGCTTTATTTCCACTGAGGGAAATGGTTTCAGCTTACAAACATAGACAGGAGGTCTGCGTTGCCGCGACGTGTAGTTGCATTTCTTGGGAAGTGCACATCAGGCTACAGCATAGGGTACGGCATAGGCTCTTCGACGTAGAGCCTACGCCGTAGACAGGCATCAATTTGACGCACAAGTATAAATCCCACATTAATCAGTTAGTTTATGTGTGTTATTGTGTTACACTGGCGTTTAAAAGGGTTAATATGGATTCACCAAAGTCATACACTAGCTGAAACAAAGTCTGATCAAGGCAGCAGTACACCAACAGCTCCCATGTTCAGTGAGCCAAAATTGCTGTTTTTATCAACGGAGCCTGGTAGCTTTGACGGGAGAACAGATGGAGAACTCCTGCCTGCTTCTTTTAACTTTGGGGTGTGCTAACTGCCATCTACAGTAGATAATACAATGACTATGCATAAGTACCGTATACAACCCTAATCGTAACTATCCCTTTAGGATCTATGCTTTTCAAGCACTCGCTAATAGATTTCATGTTTTTTAAGCATATTTTTAATCCAAAATCGACTCTAAATCACTCAGTCAACATCGATTCAGTATAAGTTTTAAAACGTTTGAGTTCAAAGTGAAAAAGATGCCAACCCTGTGCATTCTGCAGCTAATATTAGGCAACTTAAAGTCTTGTTTACCACTCACTGAATGCCTTTGTACCATATGTACAACCCCAGTGTTTTGCCCTCCTGTAATCAACGCTGTTGATACATGTGTTTTTTTTATTGATCCGAGACACTGGAAATGTTTTGTAACATAATGTATATTTATTTTTTATGGTTTTAAGACACTGGAAAGAAAAGTTGATTGTGACTGTAAAATTAAAGATGACATGATGAATTTTTAACTGTGTTGTGCAGCCTATTGTAGTACATGTCTGTTGCCTGGAAGGAAGCGTGGCGAGTAGAAACATGTGCAGTACTCATGGGAAATTAGGTAACTTTTTTTGGCTCCGACA
Source organism: Epinephelus lanceolatus (assembly GCF_041903045.1). Classification (NCBI taxonomy): domain Eukaryota; kingdom Metazoa; phylum Chordata; class Actinopteri; order Perciformes; family Serranidae; genus Epinephelus; species Epinephelus lanceolatus. Next base: position 22,764,223 of record NC_135756.1, read on the forward strand.
AGTGATGAGTAACAGAAATTGTTACTCAGGAGCAGGTGATCACATGTGTATAGAGTGTCTAGAGTCATAAATAGCACGACAGATATATATTTTTTTTACTTTGGGGTACATGGGCCACATAAGATTTTTTTTTTTTTTTTCCCCAAAACTTAAACTTTGATTTTTTTTCGTCGTTAGTATTTCATTTTATCAAGAAAACCTTTTTAGGAGTTTTGTACTGTATGTTTAGGTAATAAAATATTCCCATTTTCACATCAGGGAGAGAATAATATTATGGATGGAGGGACAGAGACACCAGATTTCAAACAGAGGCGCACCCTGCGGTGCTGTGTATACTATGGAGATGTTGTCCTTACAAGGTAATGTATGGGGAGAACAGTCTTACTGTCTCTATGTGTCCTGTGCCAAGTGATCAGAGCCCTGCTCACTATCAGAGAACAGCGCAAGTCAGTTTACTGTAGGAGTGAGAGGTTAAAGGCTGACTGTTGAACCTTAAACATAAGAAGTGTGTGTGTGTGTGTGTGTGTGTGTGTGTGTGTGTCAAAGTGGGTGGGTGGTTGGAGATATGGGTGTATCTGTCTGGGTGACTGTGTTAATCCTCATAGAACAATGGTGGCAGCCGGTCCTATTAAATCCCCTCACTTTGATCCAAACGTTGCAGGGCACACACATTTACACACAGTCTATGGAAGGAAGTAATTGCATCACACATGCACACACCTACACACACGATTGTTTCACTGTTGCTGTTTTTAAAAATATTTTTCAGTTGAAGGAAGGACTGAACTCTTTTTCGGGTGAAAATATTCACCAATGGAAGTATGTTCCACTAAATAATCAAAATTTGCTTGTAATCCAAAATTAGCCTATTGTTTTTTGAGAAGCGTACTTTGTGCACAGTCAGGTATCCATAAAGCGAATCTGGTGTCTCCAAAGCAACATGAGATTACTGTTAAGTTTAATTTCATATTTTTTGAATGTTGTGGCTCAGGCAAAAACCTTGTATGTTGACAACCATTACTTTTTAGAAAATGAGGAAAAAACCTTTGTATTGAAGTAACTACAACCCAACAATTTAGCATTAGTTAAATATTTGTGAAACCCACATACAGACGTAAAGGGTAACCATTAACATTATTTGATTGAAGAAAAATAAATACATTAGAAATATGGAGATGCAAGGTCACAAACGACAGGGATGATCTGGAAAGTAGACTATGCTTATTTGCTCTCCTAGCTAGCTTAGCTTAGCTTAGCTTAGCTTAGCTAAGCAGAAAGACTGGAAAAGGGGGTCATCCCTATGTTTCCCGGGTTCTATGTTTCCCAGGTTCTATGTTCCCCACTCAACCAAAAAGGGTTCTATGTTTCCCAGGTTCTATGTTCCCCACTCAACCAAAAAGGGTTTTATGTTTCGCTTGGTTGAGCGGGAAACATGGAACCCGGGAAACATAGGACTTTTTTTGTGTAAGCAGGGAACATAGAACCTTTTTTGCAGGGTTAAGTGGGGAACATAGAACCCAGGAAACATAGATACGCTCCCAAAATATCACATATGACAGCCCCTAATTATCATATCCTACACTTTTTGCATGGATTGAACAAACTAGGTTTAACATTTTAGTTAGTGATATACCTTTGTTATCCCCTGCTTCCAGTCTTTGTGCTAAGCTAAGCTAGCCAGCTACTGGCTATAGCTTCAAGAAAGCGAACAAGCATTTGCAAAATGTAAACTGTCAAACTAAAGTACTGCTTTAAATATTCAAAGCGCATTTGTGACTCTGCGGTTTTCTGCACATGGCTCAAAATGGAGGTAGCTGAGCTGGCAGCTAGTAGCTAATGTAGTGAACAGTGCTAACAATAGCAAAGGTGGTGACAGAGATATAAGTGTTAATGTGGGGGGGAACCAAAGGTTGAGCACTGTCAGTAGTAACAGCTGTAGGAGCACATTGCAGAGCAACAGCAATTAGCTAGCCAGTGGGCTACCAACACAGGACAAAGAACAGAGAAGCTCAGATGACAACACACAAGGAGGTAGTGTGACCTCATTTTCTGGGCAGGGCACCATAGAGTGTTTCAGGTAGGAGGTTTTTCTGTAGGCTGACATGGAAAAGTTCATGAATTTTGATTGGTGAAATGTGAATTTGCTTTACAAATTAGCTTCCTGAAAGAAATTTATTGATTAGGTAAAAATTTCTACATTGTGCAACACAAATCTTCCATAAACTTGCCACTAAATATACTTTATAGTTCGTAGTAAGTCACTACAAAGCCCTGCACTGAACTTTTCCCCTTCATTATCTACATTTTTTTCCACAGCTCGGGCCACATTAAGACCTGGCACTTTGCTCTGGCATTCCAAAGTAAGCCATCTATACGCAGCCCTTCACTTTAATGTTTGTCTGTAGGAATTTGTCTTCAGCCATATGTACCAGATTAGCCGAGATGCACTTAGGAGGCGGCGGATCAAAGAGCTGGGGAAAAGTAAAAGGTTGCTGAGGTCAGACAGGACCATGAACGCTCCTTTTACTTAAACCAGGGGGAAGATGTAAGTGCATGACCTCACCACGAGGCCTTCTCTTCTCTATCCACGTCTTAGTATAGATAAGATAAGTGTACTCTTGTTATTGGTGTCCTGTTATTTGCATTGTTAGGGCCTGGAAATGGTAACTGTGCCAAGTCCGTCACATAAACACGCACACATACAGTCTGCAGCCCGACAGGTATTGCCAAGTATATTATAGTCAGCAGGCAGAGTGAAAGGTTAGAGGGGAGGGTCAGGTTTCACAAGTCTATTGGGCGGTTAGTTGTTATGGCAACTGAAGCCGGTACTCTCCTCAGGTGACATAAGGTACAAAGATGAAGTAAGGAGTTGGAATAGAGGTCAAAATATGACTGGTGGTGGGATTAGTCGTCACAATCATGACACATGTAGGTAGTAAGTTCACAGTAGCTACACTTTGCCTGCGTTCCATATCTTCTCAATGACATTTAATCAACTTCTACACCGGTAAGAAGGCTGTAAAACAATTACCATTTTGTCAGATGTTCAGTATTTCACTTTGGAAAGTTGGGAAATTTGGAAAACCTTTAACTTGAAACTTGAGGAGTTGAGTAGGCACAAGTAAATAGTCTATCAGTGTGACCCTCTGCCCTCCTCTTTATCTCTGTTCCATCACAGCCAGGCAAGCTAAATAATTCAGCCTCATCAGGGCCACGGTTGGCATCCTAAAGAAACGACTGTGCTGCTGAACAAGACCAGGCAGGAGGTGAGACAACGACTGATCCAATTGTGCCATCTACTGGTGAAGAATTTCAAACTATGTAGGCTGAGTGTTCTTTTACCTTTGTGCTTGTGAGGACAGTTATTAAAACCATCAAAGGTTGAGAGAAATCCCTTAAAGTGACTGTAACGTTTTTAAGAAGAATCAAGCCTTTTACAAACAAGAAGTTGAATTCATAAGCAATTAAACGCACCATTGCAATGATATTGCTGCTACAGCCCTGCTTGGTCTGTATGAGTAGTTCATGGTGGCTGATGTTAGCTAATGGTGGCTAACTTTAGGTAGAGATTGCTTTGTATGTAGTTTGCCGATTCTTCTGTACTTGTTTCCTGTAAAAGTATGTTTTAGCATTTTCCAGTATCTTCTAATTGTCACTTGTGTCCACAGTGCCCACTGGAAAAACTTAAAACTTAAGTAAAACCGACGTATCTCTCCATAACATTGAATATTAATGGCTAATTAAGCAATAAACAAAGTAAAAGTTCAGGGGAAAACATGTATAGGATGCTGTAGGAATGAGTTCTTAAATGCAAACATGAGTTAGCATGTTTGCACTTCCTGATCCTTTGTCTGAAAGTCAATGGGTTTTTAGTTCCATGCCTGAAATGAGCTTAAGAGACTTCTATGTCTTGCATTACAGCACAAGATATGTCAGTAAATACAGCACTTGTGAATTTTCTTGAAAAAGGCAGGTGCTAACAAGTGGCTAAACGAGACTACAGAACATATAACTGTAGTGTTGTCTAGTTTGTTTTTAGCCTAACGTTAGCTTTTTGCTTCTGGCAATTTTACGCTTCAAAAGTCATTAAAGTGGTAACCCTAGTGAGGGTCTTGCTGAACGAAATGTGTAAATATCATAAACTTTTGTTTGCCATGGAGCGAATTTTCTGCAATAATCCCAAAAACCAATGGAAATGTCACCTTGGCTTTTTGTTAAGGGAACCAGGGCGGTGCTAAATTCCAAGTTCGTCGACAAAAAACATCATCCGTGCAGCTCTGTTGGTATCATACATTAAGAAGTTTAACAGTTAAAACCTCAACTCAACTTAGCTTCATCAGGACTCTGTGGGTGTGGTTTGATCACACCTGATTGACAGTGGCCTGGCAACATTAGCAAACAACCCCATGACTGTTGATTAATTTGATTTAAAAGCTAGCTGATTGCTGTGGGGAAATACATTACATCACTGCTCACCAAAAAGCAAAGACAGAAACTCAGAAGGCATTGTTCTAACTTTTGGCAAAAATTTTGAGTTCAAGTTGGAAACCCAACGCTAATATGAAGACGCTTCTTGAGAAAATGTGTTTTCAGGGGCTTTAAAATTGACCAAGTAGCTGTTTGTTTTAAGGTGGACTGAAAAAATCAAAATTTCAATTGAGCTTGATCTGCTGTAGCTTGAACTAGATCCTTGTTGCTCCCTGTATGGGTTAACAGTCAACCGGGGCCACACCCCCGATTGGGTATTTGCCTTGCAAAGTATCATACGCGTCAGAAAATAATTATCACCTCAAACTGGATATGGGTGGTCCTTTATGATAGACACACATTTACAATTGTATTTACTGTCGATGGCTGAAACCATGATTTCTATGATACAATATGATACAGTAAAGCATTGGCTTTGGGTAGGATAATGGTCATACTTTAGATTAGTGTAGGATTAGGAGATACACAAGTAGAGATTAGTTGAGAGAAGAAGCAGCACTGATATAATGCTGCATACAGAATGACCCAGGTAGTGTCAAAAATAGAATGTGGTCAATGGAAGGTCCTCAAAAATATAGTAATCCAAACACCATTGAAAGCAATACAACTTGGTAGAATTCAAACAGCTCCTTTCAAATAAGTCCTGCATAATTTTTTTTTGTTAAAATACATTGGAAAAAGTCTTTGTTCTGAATCATAGCTAACTGTTTACTTGAAATGGTAAAATGTTAGTAGTCAATCAAGCATCTTATCCAAACAGTTTTTTTGCATCAGCAGCCTCGTCATCCATCCTCCCCTTCCTCCCCACTGTTCTATAATTGACTCTGGATGCTCCGCCAGTTGCATAAGACACATGTGGTTGTGCAACCCTCTAGAAAATACTGATTTGGGATTAAGAGGGTTATTACAGGGTTTCCAAATGAGCGCAGAGGGAGGATTTGGGAAATCTCAACAGCAGTACTTTTGCTAGAAGACATCTGAAGAGGATCACAGCCCCAAAATCCATTGTGTGTGTGTGTAGATGTGTGTAGATGTGTGTGTGTGTGTTAAGCATGACTAAGGGGAATCCCATCTAAAAGCATTAGTCCACTTGTTTGCTGCATAATCTCTGATGACTGCACAGACCCTGAGTGGTTTCCCATTTAAGCTTATAGTAGTTACAGATCACGATGCAGTGATACAGGCTTCCGAAATATCCTGCAAGAGAAAAGAGGCCTTAAACACAGAGACAGACAAGGAGACAGACAAAAAAAAATCCCCCGTAATCTTAATTTAACTTGGGAAAAAGATATTCATGTTATCATTGTGCATTAGCAGGAGGAACACAACACTTACTGCTCACTGTGAACAATCATCATGAACAGATATCATGACAGAAACATTTACATAGATTTTTCATGCTAATCTATGAAAAGACTAAGCCTTACAATTACACATAACATAGTCGAAAGATCTAATATTCTGTCTCCCTCATGTATGTAAATAATATTGCCCTAAAAATTTGTGTTGTACGTTGAATCGACACCTCCGTGACACCATATCAACAAAAAATTAATATGATAGGTCATTGTCTTGAATTTGAACACACCAATTAAGCCTTCGATCTGGAATAACTGACTTTTTTGGCCACTTGGGGGCAGCAGAGAGATGCTGTGTGAACACAACGCTGACTTATATTATCAAAAAGAGGCCTATTTACACCAGCATTAGATAGTTAGCAACATTAGCATTCATTTGGAGTCGTGTTTCTGGAAAGTGGCAACTTCCTGGGCTGAAAAATTAAGCCACTAGGAAGTGCCAAAATCTGCAGTTCCTCTAATGGGCACTTGAGGGTGGCTCGAAGAACAAGTCAAACTCAATAGACCCCCATGTTAAAATGGCCAACTTTGCAGCAGAAGTAAACATGTTTACAGCCTGGTACAAAAATGGTTTTGGTCTCATTAGCTAATTTCCCCGTTCATGACAACTGCACTGGGGTTAATTTTTTATGTGTTTTAAGTGTTTAAATGTTGTTAAGATTTAAAGTGATGCATATTTAAGGGCGTGGTCCCTTTGAGTCACATGCTGTCTAATGCTGATCCACCCCTTGCTCCTCCATAGCTCCACCCTCTCGTCCAAATATGGTCACTTCTGACTCCAAAAATCCAAGATGGCGACGGCCAATGCCAGACTCAAGGTTTTAAAACAGGAGGTATCTGACAAATGTGAGTCCAACATTCACACTCTTTTAGCTCTGTTTTTGGTCTCCGCCAACTCCTGTGAAAAATATCTGGCTCTTTAGCTGCTATATGCTCTATAATTTTCACTAGCAAGGTGCTAACTTTGTCAGCATAGCATTAAGTTTGTTTTTTCTTTGTTTGTTGTTTTGCTTAAAACAGAAAACCATGCTGATGAGAGCAAACCACAGCAGCAAAGTTGCTGGCCTTAAAACCAAAAAATGAACCCTCAAACAAAGAAGTATTTATGTGGTGCATTGTAAATATCAAATATTGATTATCGCTGCTTTAATGAACTTCAGTTTACATAGTCCTATGCTGCCGCGCGATAAAAATCCTCAGTGTGTTTGTGTGAGCCTATAATTGTGCAGGAATCCAAGAGTGCTTTTAAATGGCAAAACTCTACTGTACAATGTACAGTACTTCAGTGAAGTGGTGCCCTGCAGTTCTTTAGATAGCACTCTGCATTAATGTGGAATGATAGCTACAGTAGATAGTATTCCAATGTGTGGTAACAGTGGACTGCCTATATTGCAAGCTAGAGTCTCACTTTTTACAGTTTCATTGCAGCTTTTCATATTATCTGATTAGTACTGCAAACATTGTACCATAAGAAACGTCTCTAATGGACTAAATGTTTCCCTTTTCTGCTCTCTAAAGGTCTGCAGTGCTAATGAACTAGACATGGAAAGTCCTCTCTGTCAGTGCCTCCACATTTGCCTAGACAAATGTGAAGGCAGGCTCAAGGTGCACTGCCTCTCTTTAGTCTTCAGTAGCAGCTAAAACCTCACAAACATGGATTTCCCGCCAACAGAAGATGCACCTGGGAGACGGTAAGTTTTTTTCTTGTTTTTAAATGCTGAAAGCAACCTATGGCAGAAAGAAATTATGGCAACCCTGGAAAGTCTGATCCTCTTTTGTGCTAACATGTTGACTTGAATTGCAGGCTGCTCACAGACAGTGTGTTTGTGAGGAAGAGGAGGAGGTGACGACGTGACAGCCGCAGGACAACCAGGCCAAAGCTCCATTGAGGACAAGACTACACCGATCCCCACTGGCCTCATTGGTAGTCTGACTCCATACATAGAGAGCACTTGTGATTACTTCCCTGTAATCTATGGTCTCATCTCAGGGGTCAGGAGTCAGTTGACTCCTGTTTCACTTTCTCTGTCACTTTCCACCCATTGCACTCTCCGGTCCTTCAAACCCCCTCTTCTTCTTTGTCCATTTGATCCCAAACTCATCGCACTGTAAGTACAGCGACTAGAGGACTGTCGGAGGAATCACATATCTCAAGATGACTTCATCACTCTGAAACATGATTGCTGAAATTGAGGGACAAGTGGGACTTCGGTGAAGACTCCTGGATTCTGTTACTTTCAGAAGGCAAGAAGAATCTTCCGGACGGACAAAACCAACATGCAAAGGTAAGCACTTCAGAAATGGTCATGTTTTTCACATTTAAATTCTATTGTCAGGATTTGTGGGTAACTTGATTTGCAGGAATAATAAAGTCCCATTTACCTATTCAGCCTACTTAAACTCATTGACATATTTTAGACATTAACCTTCAGTAGACTTTTTAGGAGGCCAAATACAGATGAGGGAGGAACCTTTAAACTTCACTAATACATTTTACCTACTTGTTTAGACTGACACAATTTGTTAATTAGGGTTAGGTCATCGGTTATAAGGTCATAGTAAGTGATGACTCTTCTAAAACAGAAACAATCAAGTATAAGAATGAGTTTAGATGATAGTACTGTAAACTGCTATTTAAACAGGTCTGTCAGAGTCAGGGCCAGAACTACCACTGAGGACAATGAGGTCATTCCCTCTTTATTTTTTCTGGAACCTTCAGGTATTTAGCAACCTTGAGCAGTTTATATTCTACAGTTAAAAAGTAAAATGTTTTTATGCTAATTTCAGCACTTTTAGACCCTGCCCAGTGACGGCAGTGTCAGCAGCTGGAATCGGGCCAGTTTATTCAGGGCGTCATTCACCCCGAGTCTTAGCTGAGTTGGGCAGTCAGATCTGGCCGACTTATTTCTTTCAGCGAGCTGAGTTTGGGCTGAAGCTGAGTCATGAATTTGGCCCAGTGATGGCAATGTCGGAAGCTGGAATTGGGCCAGTTTATTTGGTCCGATTCTGGGGCTTTATTCATCCAGAATCTTAGCCTAGTTTGGGCTGACGCTGATTCCTGGAAGTGTGAAAAGGCAAATAAAGTGGCAACACTTTTATTGACCAGACTGTAGTATCCTCTTGAAATGATAGGAAGTTTGTGGGAAAAACTATGTAACCTAGTACAAATGACAGAAAAACAGATGCAAGGTTAGTTAGGTTAGAATTTCGTTATACGTCTTGACTTTCAGAGGGAGTTCCTTTTGAGAATTGTTCCATTTTAAATTTAACTTGAATCACAGAAATTTGCACATCTAACAATGAACCATCCAAATAATAAAGAGACCTTTACAGGAATGGGCTTTGACGTTTTGGTGTTTTTCTTTTATATCCAAGGTAATGGATATTACGAGTACATTTCCTGTTTCAGAACTAAGAACACTACAATAGAATAAAGATCATTTGGCTATACAAAAAGAAGACAATCATTCTGTGGGTCTACAAAATCGGGCTTTCCTTCAGTGTCTGTGGAGCAGCTCCAGATTTTATGCCAGGGATGTCCAAAGTTTTTTGAATGGGAGCCAGATCAGATATTGTGAAAATGCCTCGGGGCTAGCTGCTTCTCGCATCAAACGTTTTATTAAAAAAAAAATCCCACACAAATGAGACAAATGCAACTGTTTCATCTTTCAGTGAGAAAGTATTCAACTTTCTACTGCCCCCTAAAGCGGTGCCCTTAGAGTTGATTTTACGCTTCTTTGCTGTGGCCATGTCTGCTACCCAGCCGTGTGCTGTTAGGTAACCGTTCGTGTGCTGTTTATGAAAACACATCAGTTCTGCCTGTGTAGTTCATACCTGGTGCATGTCTACAAACTGTGTGATAGTCCTGCCATCAATAGATGAACAGGAAAAATGTTAAGTAATCCTGCTTGATTAATCAACATTGTGTGGTGGGCCACACATAGTGTATTTTGAGCAATGAGCCCCGAGCCAAATGAACAAAAGCAGCTCATGTTCACAGCTATTGATTGAACTTTCCTAGACCATGAAATTACATATTGGAACTCTGAAGGTGTCCTCACATATAGTCCTTTTAAAACAAACCAAACCCAGTCCTCTTAAAGTGGACCAAAAAGTGGACCAACAGAAACAGGGACTCAGTCCTTTTTGTGTTCATATTGTCAGTTCATCTGAAAGTGAACTCCAAACAGGCACTGCAGTGTGGTTATGAAGCCCCTCACTTTCAGATGAACTTGACATTGGAGGAAAACCTTAGCGTTTGTGTACTGTAGACTGTTGCCGTTTGATGTATTCAACACTCCACATCTGGAGATGTGCAGAATCTTCCATGGACCACACCACTCCTTGTCCTGCGTCCTTGCAAGTGTTACAGGTAGACCAATGTGGTTTCGTCTGTTTTTCCTGGCGTCCCAGTGCAATAGCATGTGATCTAGAGCAGTTGTTCCCAACAGGCGGGTTGCGGTCTAAAAGTGGGTCATGGGTCCATTGTGAATGGACCGCAAGTGACTTGCAAACATGTCAAGTTTCTTTCAAACACTCTTTATGTTGAATTACAGTGCATTTCTAGCACAGAGCTTTTACTTTGAAGTGCTTTGTTTCCTGCTGTAGAGTGAATGATTATCGGATATCGGACAGGTGCTTGACAGAGACAGCAAACTAGAGCTCTTGACGAAGGAGAAATCTGGACCCTGTGGCTATACCAGTTGAGAACCACTGATCTAGAGGGCTAAATACATGGCAAAGGGCAAAGCGAACCAAGAGTGCTTTGTGTTAACAGTGCACAGGTTAAGCGAGCCGCACTGTGGACTTGAAGTGAGGGGACTTCAGAAGGGCCTGAGTTCTCTTGGAGTATTCACATATGTGCATAAAAATGCTGAGTCACCGCTCTGAGTCCGTTTAGAGGGTTGAAAAGGACCAAGTGTGAAAACACCCTTTACTTAGGGCCTGTTTATACGGTCCCGTATATTTCTGAAAACGGGTATTTATCGTTGCGTTTACACCTATCATTTACACATAACCAGCAACCAGATTTTCAAAAACGGCTTCCAAAGTGAAAGTTTTAAAAAAATATTCGTTTCTGTGGAGATGTGTAAACAGGATAGACGGAGATTTTGGAAAACAATGACGTTGCAACCCAGTTCACGCCTGCCCATTAGGCGCCCGGTAACCACAACGACAATGGCAGATATGTTGTTTACGTTTTGTTAGCACTTCTGGGAGTCACAAGCTTACAAATGAATTTAGCACTGCTGCATCAACATCACCGCTATACTGGCGCACAAGGACATCTGCTGTGCCCATTATTAGTAAGTGCATAGCAGCTAACTATGCTACGTAAGGTTAAGATATAGTTTATCATTGTTTTTATCACTAGCGCCAAGAGGAAAACAAATCACTGTGCATGTACAGAATGTTCTTCTATGGTGTTTGACATATTGTGTATCGCTACCTACTGGCCCAGCATGCTAATTGCAGCAGGGATATTGTTTTCAAAACTGATCGTGTAAACCCGGATTTTTTTTTTTTTTTTATATGGGATAAATTATTTGTATCGCTGTCCGTGTAAACAATAATTTATGTGGTGTTCCCCTTAAAAAAAATCACCAGAATGATAGAAATTATGCAGACCCCAAGAACCCCCCATTTTAAATTGGTGTTTACGGCCCTGCTAATGGGGTATTTTTACATTGCCTATGCATTCAAGCATTTTGATATGCTTGAGTAGAGGAGATGTCTGCAAAACTTCTTTGCCTTCACAAGTACTACTGTTGGGTGTGCAAAGTATCCAGTGGGCCTGATTGGACCCTTTGGTGGGCCGGTTCTGGCCCCCGGGCCATATGTTTGACACCCCTGGTTTAGAGGGCTGAAGACACTCTTAATTTAGGCGATGTTCCCCTTTAAAAATTCACCAGGATGCTAGAAATTAGGTGGACCCCAGGAACCCCCCTTTAAAATTGGTGCTGCTAATGGATTATTTTCACATTGCCTTTGCATTCAAGCATTTTAATATGCTTGAACAGAGGACATGGAGGCAAAACTCTTGCACCAAAATAAGAGGCAGATGGAACAGGACAGTGATCATATTATGAGTCCACTGGGTAATTTACAGTAATGCTCAATGACATTATAATGAGGCCATTGTTTACCCACGTGTTTTATAATTCACTGTGCATATTGCAGCCACAGGGCGGTGGTAGGAGGCGGCTGTGTTTCCGTGCTGCTGCCTCTCCAGCATCACTCACCGCTAACGGCCCCTTTAAGAACACGGCACCGAACACTGACGAAATTTCCTCGGCTCGGCCCTGCTCCCTGCCCGTTTCTGCGAAATCAGACGGAGGCGAGCCAGTATCTGCAAGCTCCAGGCCGTAACGGTGCTGGTCAGGGCAGCTCTCTCCAGACAGGAGGAGGAGGGGGAGAGACGCAACTGGTATTTTTTTCTCCTCAGTGTTTCCCTGCTTAACCGCTCCACACAGACGATATTTAGTCGGCGGAGAGAAACAAGCAGATATCGCTGGGATGGATGGACCAAGTGAGCAGCTCTCGCCGTGAGACTGGCGCTAATTTGGACGTCCTGAGCAGCAGGTGTACTGAAGGATAAAACAGACTACAGGGAATCTCAGTGTTCATGAAACTTTGCTACGATTTACGTGCTGGGTAAGACTTGTTCCCCCCTTTATATTCTTCTTAAAATACCTATTGTTAGGGAAGAATTGTTAGGGTATTGTTTAATCTCAACCGCCTGTCTCACTGTTTCGTCGGGGTCATCCAAAATGCGGATTAGTGAGCTCTCACGCTGTGTATGTTACAGATGTGAGAAAATGTCCGACCGTTTGTGGGGGTTATTAACAGTTAAACTCGAGGCCTAGCTAACTTCATAGCGTTTAATTCAGTCGCTAAAACATAATGTGAATTCAGCAGTACCGTTTGGCCTAGCTAACGCTAAACTGGAGGGAGTCGTGAACATCAAAGTCTAACGGTCGTCCGCTGCTAGTTCAATGTTATTAGTAACGCCTATTGCTGCTTTTTTGTATTTTCCGCACTTAAACACCCCATAATAACCATTTCACATACATATTATATAGCCTAGCTGCTTTATGTTAATATTTTAATAATATTTGGGCATACACTCGGTCAGCTTTTCATTCATGTAGACGTGAAACCTAAAATCCATCACAGTCAGTGACCGACATTAACCGTTATTTTATTTTCATGTCAAAGTTACATAATGCACCTGAAGGCGCATACTGATTTGAAAAGTACAAGTGTGGTGTGTTCACTGACACCTAGAAGCTCCGAGATCTGAGAGTTGATAGCGCTGTCCTAAAAAGGTGCTGTGAAAATTAAAATTAATTCCCCATTTCTGTCAGTGGGGAAGTGGGGACAAGTATTGGTTTCCTGGCCTGGATTGACCCCGCCAATTGGTGTCACTTTGTCCCCATTGTTCATCTGATTTCAGACACAGAGGGCAGATTGACAGATCGTTAAGGAAGTATTGATTGATTATATCCTTGTTTATATAACTGCATGGTGAATTAATAGCAGTAGAGTAGGAGGGATGGTGCATTGAAGGCAGTGTGTGTGAGTAAACTTCACCTCGCCACGTCTGGTCAATTCAGTTTTATTGATAAAGCACAATATCACAAATCACAATTTGCCTCAGAGGGTTTTACAGCATACAACATCACTCTGTCCCTGGACCCTCACAGCTAATAAGTAATAACCCTTTAACAGGGAAAATGGTAGAAACCTTAGGAAGAGCAACTGAGGAGGGATCCCTCTTCCAGGATGGACAGACGTGCAATGGATGTCGGGTGTACGGAGCAGATCAACATTATAAATTTACAGTAATCCACATGACAAATTGAGAGAGACAGAGACCGAGAGAGACAGAGGCATCAAGGTCGGGCTGTTCCCTAATCCAGGACGGCACTGAACTGATATCATCCTTTTCAAAACCTGGGAAAGCTGTTTTGAAAACATCATCTTGATCCAGCCTTGAATGCACCGCAAGGGCATGCTGGTACTGTCTCTGCAAGATAATTCTGATTTTAAGAGTTGTGATGTACTCTGGCGTTTTGTTAAAAAGAGCCCATGACAATTCTATTATGCCTCAGAACAAAGATGAAATGTGGAAGAAAGAGAAAAGGGACAAATCATCTATTTTTTTGTCATAATTTGCACATCAATTGTGTTTATAATAACATTAGCGCCAGGCATATTGTGCACCTGACTTGTGTAAAAACACAAACTAACCATTCCAAAGCTGCACAGACAGAAAAAAATACCTCGGACATGATGTTGGCTTTGAAAAATGCACGCTATAACTGACTTTTATCCTTGTTCAGCCAACTACACATCGCCCAGAGGGTTGCATTAGTGGGCTAGATAAAAGCTAGTGCATTCTTCTTGTTCCTACCATGTCTTTATTGTTCTTATCTCCTAATCTGTTGACTGGGACTCGAGCACAACCCTCATCTAGCCTTCAACTATAAACAGAGCAGAATATGTCTAATAGGTCTAATTAAAGTCCTCATATCTGCACTCTCCTCCCTTCCTCCCGCTCCATCCCCAGGGTTGACATCAAATAAAAATGCGAGGCTTGATGAAAACATTTACAGAAACATTGTGCATGCAGATTGAGGCTTGTGTTCCAACTTAATAAGGATGTGGATACTTTGTGAGTGTGTTTATGAGGCAGCTTGGTTGCTGAAGTGATACAAAAGTTGCCTGGGCTAATTAGAAAATAGTATTGTTTTGTCTTCTAAGTTGGAACAGCAACTGGCAGCATACTTTGTTTTACTACAGGCAGTTGTTATTCAGCATGGCAGTAGCCTGATGCTTTTTTCCTCTGACCATCTGTTGCCTGTCTTTTCACTATGAATGCAGGAGCTGAACAAAAGTTCGAGCGACTCCTTGGTGCATTCTGGTTAATTCTGGCAAATGAGATATCTACAAGTCATGATAATCTCTTTCTCCATCTCGCATTGTCTTAAGAAACTTGTCGAAGTTAAGATTAGCTCTACAGGTGAGCCTCCTGTTGTTTCTGCAGAAACCAAGCACCACAGATGATGATGGCAGGATGGCCTTACATGGGTTTATACAGCACTTTAGAGTGGAGCAATTGCAAAAGGAAATGAGGTTTGCATCAGTCACCAAAGCGGAAACACTACACTGTGGCATTTCCAGCTAACAAGCTGTTATTGTGAACTTTCTGTCATTTGAAAACAAAACCTGGCTGCCTAATGTCCCAGAAAATACAGAAAGTGGCCTACTTGTGCGAATGCTCTTGCCTGCATTGTACTCAACAGTACAGTACACTACAGTATGCAGTTGTTTCCACTGACCCCCCTTCCTTTCATGCATGGCTGATGGGCAGCAGTTATATAGGACGTAACTGTAGAAAGAGATACTCGTGTCTCATGTGGCTATACCATGCCAGTGTCCTCTTATCAGTGCAGATAACCAGGGGTGATAGGAAGGCCATTCACCTGAATAGTTATTAGAGTAAGATGAGTGTGTTTGTGTGCACCTGGGAGCATTAAGGCTTATTACACTGCCATTCAATTTACGTTATTAGCCCAACAAATTGATGCTCCGATGGAAATAGCCATGCCCTGACGCTAATACATTAAAGAATGTGAGGCCTGTAATAGCACTCATAAAAAATGCATTACGGTTTCCTACAACAAGGATACACTGTATATCTGAAAACAGTGTATGCTATACTTGCAATCTTGGCTTGTGATCAGTGTAGCGTTGTGAATACTGTAGGGCCGCTCGGCTAGAAACGGAATTACTTTACAAGGTGCTAGAGGGCAAAAAGAGTCCATGGACCAAAAATGAATCATCAACTATTTTTCAGCACAATTTGGAAAATACATGGTGCCTCTTAAATGATTCCTTATTTCACTCTTATTATAGTATACTGAATTTCTTTGGAATTCAGGGTTGTTGGTCGGACAAAACAGGACATCTCACCATGGGCTGTGGCAACTTGTGATGAAGCTATTTGCCGATATGACCAAAGGATTAATTAATTATTAAAAAGTAGTTGCTAGATTAATCAATAACAAAAATTATCGTTAGATGCAGCCCTGCTGTGATCACACTCCCTTAACTATATTGATTTTAATTCATTTTAACAACAACAATGGACATTTTAAGTGCATGTGTCTTTAATGACAGTTTTGTATTGCATTTTAGGGATGTCAGTTTTTGTTCATTTTGCTTTAGCCCAACATCCATTAACCAATAACTATTAAATAAGCAATTAATTTTTAAGGAAAAAAAAAAGCAAAATGATGTGAAATACAAGTGGTCCATCCTGTTAGTCTGGCACGCCATTGACTCAGTGAGCTTTAGCATAGCATTTTAAAGGGCTAGCCATGTAGCGGTGGTGAAATTTTAATATTTTGACAGCTGGCTAGCTGCGTTAACATCTGGAAACATAAAGTCCACTGCCCACCCTCTGGTCTCCACTGGTTAGCCATCGTCAGGCTTGGTCGCTTTGCACTGCACACCACCAGGAAGCTAGCTGGAAGCTACCTAGCTACGCTACTAATCCTGCAATTACTGCTGGTAATGCTGACCCCGGGGCGAGATGGCGTTGCTGTGGAAATGTTAGCTATCCTGCTGGGCTTCCCCCAGGTAGCCTAGATGAGTTAGCGGCTTCATACTTAGCCGCAAACCCCCTTTAGCATTGTTAATTATGCTAGCATCACTTGTCCCTTTGACAGTGCTAACCGTGCTAACAGAGCTAACAGTTATAACATAGATAACAATGCTAAAGGAGGTTTGTGGCTCAAAATTGAGTGACCTGGCAGGAGTATAGTTTTGCTAGCAGTAATCGCCGAATGAGCAGTGCCGCCACCTAGCTCGCATCAGACCTGAAGGTGCACAGTGCAGTAAACTTAAGACTACCAGAATGAACCTATAGACTGAAATGCGTAACTAGTCAAAAATATTCATGGTGGTCAACCGAATAATGGTTAATTGTTGACGTCCCGACTCCCTAGTTTTAAGTGTAGACGTTAGGGATGACCTATTGTTCAAAACCGAATTCCCAGTGATATAAAACATAAGATAAAAGTGACAAATCCTCAAATTTTATTCGTCATTTCAATGTTATATCATGATAAAGTTATTATCAAAATGGTTGTCGATTGAACTTCTGTCAATCAACTTGTCATTTCAGCTCTAGTAGAAACTATAGTTGCAGTATTTGAAGATTCTTCACATGATTTTCCCTTTTTACAAAATTGAGAAACACGAATGTAGGACAAAGGGCGTCAGTCTGCCTCTTACAGCCTGATATCCATGAATGACAGTGATTGGCTGTTGCAGTGAGTGTGACCTGTGTGACCAAGAGTAACCTCAAGCTACTACGGGTCATTAGCAGGAGATTACTCAGACAGACATAAGCGTACACACACACACACACAAACAGTATACTGAAGCTTGTACAGTGAACACCCACTGGGCTTGTTGAGCTACTCACCCTTAACTAATATACAGTAATAAACAAACAGGTCTGTGTGTGTGTTGCTATACTGTCATTTTGGTTTATGTGCATTAGTGTGTGTATATCTTTGCCTCCTCTTTGTTGCACCAGCCTCTCCCTGACTTGGTGTGTTAGCATGATTTATGGTTAGTGGATGGAAGTGTCTTTGTGTTGTGTATCACTGAGCAAATGTATCACGAAGGCTCGTTTGTGTGTATTCCCACAGTAACATTCACATAGTGATCAGACCTTGAGCTGAAGCCTTTTCTTCCTCCTCCTCCTCCTCCTCCTGTCCTCTCTTTTCATCGTTTCATCCCTTAAGATGATGATGTGGTTGAAACTGCCTCTGGGCTGGAGAAAGAAATCCTTCAAAAAGGAAATAAATAAGAAAACGTAGCCTGAGGAACACCGCAGTGAAAGGAGGCGAGGAATAGCAAGGGAACATGTAATGTGCTTTTTAATAAGATCTCAGCTCGTACAAATTAGGGCTGTGTTTCATAAATGTTAGCACTTACTTACAGACTGAATAAGATGTGATTTGTGCATTGTGATTTTCAAAGGAACTCTGAATGAAAATGTCAAATTCTTGGGTGTTTTTTGAATTCATATATGTGCATCTGATGCTTTCATTAGTCAGTATTGTTATGGATTGATTTTATGGAAGGTAGCTGTAGGTAGTTTGAGTTGACCAGTTGCTCACTGAGCTGTAGCACCTAGCAGGCAGGTTCAGGTGGTTATTGTGAGAACACATTTCATAGTGACAGGTGTCTTGAGAAGAGGAGGGGGGTGTTTATCGAGCTGCCACTCACCATGTTTCCACTCACCCCTCATGGAGAAAAGGTCAACCCACCAGTCACCTCTGTAATTTCCACTTATATGTGCGCATGGGGCTGGGTTGTCTACATGAGGAAATGCAACATTTGTACTTTCTCCGTTTCCTCGCCTCTTAGTCCCTCCTACACAGATAATGTGAAGATCTGTCCAGTGAGTAATAAGAACGAACGAGTTACTGCCGGTGCTGTATTTATTTTGCTTGTCACTGAGGTCCTCCCACATGACAAAACAATATGAAATATTAGTCTGTGTGTGTTTTGTTTTTCCCCCATAAAATTGTTATTTGTGTCTTCATTTATTGATGTTCTGCTTGTAAATGTAATAATCCAGCATATGGTAAGAATAATGTGTGAATGCGTGACGCCCCTAGATCATTATCTCTTTGTAGTTTCCTGATCTGAGGTTCGTGGTCTTATGTGTGCAGTGGAGCAAGCCCTTAATACAGCCTAAAAGGGATAGTGCACCCAAAAATGAAAATTCAGCCATTATCTACTCACCCATATGCCGAGGGAGGCTCAGGTGAAGAATTTTCCTAGTCAACCAATAGTCGTCATTTAGGGCCATTAGTCGACAAGTTGCCTGCATGTTTATGATATTTATTTTATTATTCAATTATATATTTTGGGCGGGGCAACACAATGGTTTGAGTTGAAGGTGTGAGAAAGAATAGTATCAGTAACATTGTTCACACTGTGCTTCATTACAGAGAAATACAAAACCATACTAATGAACCTTCATTAATATAGGCCTATATTTTATCTACAAGTACACATCACACACTGAGCGAGCCGCCTGTTAATGATGCTGTCAGCAAAGCAGTAATGATTGTGCTAAGTGGCTAATGGACATGTAGCTACTTCCATGTTTCAGATGATACATCATGTTTGTAGTCGACCAATGAAGATGAGTTTACATATCACCTTGGGTTCGTCCTTCACCTTCTCAAAATGATCCCACACTTTAGATTTCCTGCCTGACATGTTATTAACTAGCCTGTGTGATAAGCGCAGGTACCAGCCCTGGAAATTAGGGGCTGTACACATGCTGCGTTTTTACCCGCCTAGAAACGATGGTTGTGTCAGGGGTTTCTAAGCAACCTTAACAAGCATCATATAGCCTATTTACATGAGTGCAGAGCTGATCTTCTTCTAGACGCTGTTCATAACTGTGGAGGCCTATCGTCCATGGGACAGATGTAAAGCTCTGGGGAGCCCTGCACTAACATGATCAACTTTTCTGTATTTATCAGACTGAATATTTACAGAAGAAGGGAAAGATATCTGTCGGCTGTGATTGGTTTGTAACGTGACTCCTGTCTGACTGCTGAGATTTATTTTGATAAGGCACAGCTCCTAATAGAGTTTCACGTTCTTTTGGGGGTGTTTTTTTTCCTGCGACTAAGCGACCAATGAAATATTGCCGAATAATGACCTTTCTTGGTCGACTAACGCTTGGTCAGCTCTTAGGGGGCAGCCCTACTGCTACCAGTGTATCGACACTGCAGAAAATGAGTATTGTAACTTTTATTTTAGTATTTAGAATCAATAGATCAATCAGAATCAATGTTTTTGACAGTACTAGTAACCATTGTAATTAACAGGAAGTTAAGGGGCAGAACAGAGTGTATTTCATGATGGTGGACCGGAATAATTTCCTGGTCCCGCAAAGATCAAGGAGTAATGATTGATCAAACAAGGGATTTGAGATGTACCTTTTTTCAATATTTACATGATATGAAAGACATTGGGTCCGTAACTTTCTTTTCAGTCATTAATTTAGCCTAAAATCCAAGATTATTGCGTAGTTATCGAGAAAACCAGGCCTGGAATGTCTTAGTTGCAGGTCAGCAGTCTTCAGAGTTTTTAGAAATGGAGTGAATATGAAGCGGCAAGTCTGACAACACGCCGGTCGGCTTATCAGTTAGCCAATCATTCACAAAAAACCTGTCTGACAGCTTGTCAGTCAGTTAACCATCTTCGAAGTGTGACAGTTACTCATCCGCTCAAACAGATTAAGTAATCTCTGAGGATTACATCAAGAAGAGTTACACTTAATCCCTTCCTAAATGACAAGTCACAGCAGTCAAAAATCATCACATTCATCATCTTGACTGCATGTTGTGTTGCTCCGTGCTCGGCTGCTGGAAAGGATGACAGATTGTTATGACAATTTGTTGACATATACCAGTCGGTCATATCCACTCTATGAAGATGAATGACCTCTTCGTAGACTAGGACAACAGGAACCTCACTACTGTCTCGTTCAGTCAGCATTTCTCATTCAAAGAAAGGACTTATTGGAGGTGGTGACTGGAAAGTCAACACTTTGGGTGCAGCCAGAGTTTAATAGGCCAATAGGACATTTGTGAACTAGTAGCAGTGAGGGGATCAGTGTGTTGCCAGTGACAGTTTAGCACCTGTTGTTGTTTAAAAATGGCCCTCATTTCGATGCTAATTATGAACTATAGCACATTTGTACTGTAGTTGGCTTATATTGGCTTACTTCTGGTGGGCATTAATAAGGTCATAAATCCTGTCTGTATTTTGTTTTTATGGGTGGGATTAATTGTACTGCAGTGTCAGGCTACCGCTGCTGAATGCAGAGCAAATGCTGCAGTATCTT
The DNA here is from genome assembly GCF_041903045.1 of Epinephelus lanceolatus. Classification (NCBI taxonomy): domain Eukaryota; kingdom Metazoa; phylum Chordata; class Actinopteri; order Perciformes; family Serranidae; genus Epinephelus; species Epinephelus lanceolatus. Next base: position 22,785,025 of record NC_135756.1, read on the forward strand.
GACTCCTGTGACTGTCTATGATGACACAAACAGCCCCCCTGTTCAATCTGCCATCATTACACCTTGGCCCTTGATACCATAACACCATCAGTAAGCCTTTCACAGCCTCTCGCGACCACTGCCACTGCTCCCGCCATGGAAATGAAATCAATAAATGAGGTCAGCAGATCTGCTGCTGTCAACTGTTTGGCAGAGGAGTGAGAGGATGTGGTCATCATGGCACTAACAGGGTTACTGGTTCGATCTTTTTGTGTAGGCAGAAGGGGAGAGAGAAACGCAAACACTGGCGTGGTTAGAGCTTCAATAAAAGGCAAGAGGTTGGCGTTTGTTATGTCATATGTTACTTTGGGGAAAATTTTCTAAGGGCAGATAGGGAAATTAAAAAGGGTGTAGATGTCCTGTAACTTCTGATTGCCTTTACAAATGTTGATACTGAGAAACAAACTTTGGTTCAGACTGAAATACTCAACAAATTGCGGATCCGTCAGCATCAGTCCTTCCAACTGTCCTCTGTCCTCCTTCCTCTGCTGCTGAGGTGATTCACTGCCTATAGGTATGGCCGGTAAATTTTAAGATTTGTGGCAAACTAAGCTAAACAGTTGGACTACAATCAGACAGCTTTTGTTTTAGCTTGCTTGTAACTATGTACTATTAGCTGAGCTAGTGGGCTGCACCTGTGTGAAACATCGCAGCAGTGTGTGAGACTGCTGACAGAGCAGAGTAAAGATTGCTTCTCTACATGTTTAAATGTTTATGCTTGTTGAACACGTATATTGATAAAGCACTGGCCTTAGGCTCGCAAAGATTTTATGTCACGTACTTACAGTAACGAGCGCAGTTGTTGTCAACTCCAGTAATCTTAATTTCGTCTCCATAGACTCTGCTCTGCTGTAAGCTGGCTTCACTTTGTGTTGTGTGTGTGAATGTGTATGTGCATGTATAGGATGCTGGCCCCGATGCACAGAGAGGAGAGGAGCGTCAGCATCATGATAATAAATTACATCATAACCTTAAAATGTTCCAATAAAGAGCTTATCAATACTAAAGTCTTTAATAATTCAGGCTTGGGGCTGTTTTAGACACGATTTCAGCACCTATCCCAAGAGTAAATTGCAGTGGCTCTGGGGATTTAGTTTTTCATCTAGCACCATTATCAGGTGCAGATAAAATTTGTCAATACCGTAGTTTACGACCAAATGCCTATAAATCTAACACACCCATCAGCTGGGTTTGTATCTGGATTAGGCTATGTCTACTCTAGTTTTTGCACCAACTACTTTTTTTATTTCACTTTCTTTTATTATGTCTATGTTATGTATCAAGACACAAAGTATATTTAGTATATGTGAAAACCTACTGATTCAGATTTAGCTTAAGCTTTGTGTTTAAGTCCAGTTTATGACAAAGGGGGTGGTAATTACTGCTAGTTTTCTATGTATTAGGTTTTGATAAGGTAAGAAGAAGAGGAAAAAGACCGCACTGCCATACCAACAATAGCCCCTGCACTTTTGTGTCCCCACAGGGTTGCCGTCCGCCATGTTAAGGTAAAGCCCAGGTGCGCGGTGTTGACCATGCTAAAGCGCCTGGACAAGATCCGCTTCCGAGGCCCCAGGACGAGAGAGGACTTCCCGGATCTGGCCGAGTCGCCGCCCGCCTCTGACAACGAATGTAGCGATGACATGCAGCTGAAGCCCAGGACAGCTCTGCGCGACACAGAGGAGATCCTGCGAGACCCTGTGAGTGCTCATCATGCTCAGACATGCTTGAATGCGTGTGTTTAGGCTGGAGATTTGACTCATGGTCACATTTGCAGTTGATTGAGTTTCATGGAGGAAGCAGAAAGTGATTAGTTTCATTTCCTGTTCCTTTTTTTCCGTTTCTGTTTCCCTTCAATTCTATCTATCTTCATCTTTATATCTCTCTGCATCTGTATTTGTCATACTGAATACATGGCTATCTTGCTTTTGTCTTATATACACACGTTTAGCCTTGACGTGCTAGGACAAACACATATGGCGGTGTTTATTAATGTAGGCTACTCATGAATTATTCTGTCTGAAAAGGACGCTCTGACCTCGGCATGACTCTAGCATCATATCCAGAATAACACAAAAACAGAGGGAGGGAGAGACGCAGTAGACGCTGTTTCACCTGTTTGATGTTTTCTTAGCACCCTTAGTTTAGGGCTAAAAATGACAGTACGTTGTTTTGTTCAATCCCACTTGTTTTTGGTTACTCTGAAGAGGAAAGGAAGACTGATGGAGGGTGGGGTTGTTACAATAAAGAAAAATGGAGGAGATGACAGCGATACAGATTTGCCGATGGGGGACATGGAATAGAGATGGCAATCGACAGCAGACAGGAGCAGAAATAGTGAAAGCAGCGTTGAGATGAACAGATATTGGATCGCAGGAAGGGGATGAAAAATGGAGGGAGAGAAAAGATTAAAGCGAAGAAGGTGATAAAGGGGGCCAGAGGACAGGAACTGAGCCTCGGAAGATTGGACTCTGAGATGTCTGGAGGGGAGGAGATGGACAGGGTGAAGAGGAAATGCTGAGAAAGGACAAAGACGCTAGCCTTGACTAAAAAACATCCACATCATGTTTTGATATTTCTCCCTCCCATTCTAGATCCTGTTCATATTTAATGAAATCTGCAGCTCTCTCTTCCTTGTCGGTGACTAAACCGGCAGTATTGTCGTCATCATCATTCACTCACACTGATAGGAAGATACAGGCATTAAAAACACCAGATTAGTCACTTGATGGTATCATTTCCTGAATGAAGGCTCCAGGATCTCTTTCACTTTCTCTCTTTTGTTTTCCGAAAATAGACAGCTGATATGACTGTTGCATGGAAGGTACTCTGTGGGTTTTCCTGCATCCCAGTGAAAGCTGCAGTGCACAAGGCCAGGTGGTAAATGAGTGGTACTCAGAGACAGAGTACATCATTAGACAGTGACATCAGTTAGGGGGCAGTTTTTTTCACTTGTCAGCAATCTAGCTGACTGCAGTCCCTTTCAGCGTACTTTGTGGGCATGTGCAACATGTGTCTGTGTTTGCGTGTGTGCACCTGAGCCTTCTTGTGTGCACAAGTGTGTCTGTAGGCTGGTGTTTGTATGTCATGTGTGCTGGTGTTTGCCTGCGTTGGAACCATCCCACTGGGAGGGCATCGCCCACATCACGGCACTGATGAGTCACACTCCGTAGCCCCAAAATAGACCAAGCTAGCTGCCATTCCTGCTGTGACACACACACACACACACACACACACACACACACACACAAACACAGACACACAAGAGACATGCAGTCTCTCTCCCACCAATCGTGCTGTTGCATTCAAAATCTTAAAGCTGCCACTGCTTGGTTGAAATATCATCTTCCCTGCGTAGCACTCTACTGGCACGTTGGAGCCCACCCAGACACACTCCAGGACTAGATTACATGACCTGCCTCTAAACTTCACCTTTATTACCTCATATGTTAAAAAGAAGACAGAGCGTGCCCTTGGGCTACATGCACTGAGACTTTTTGACAAACTAGCTTGTGTCATCCATACTAAACAGGCAGAATGTCACTGGGCAGATGGTGTTCAGTCATTGCACAGACGACTGCGTATGACCTTAGTGGCCTCTTCTCGCTTTTCTGCGAGATCAGGTGGCTGCCTCACTGCACATGTCATACTTTGTGTCATCTAGTCATTATCTATAGCAAATCTAAAATACATTTAGAATTGCAGACAGGTGTGATGTGATGCAGGTCAAGACAGTGCCTGATATTAAGATATTGCTAGGTTTTACAGCCCTACAAATGTCAGCTTTATTGGTATTATTGCACAATGATTAATGAGCATTTACATATGAAATATCTCTCAAAGCATTGTCAGTATTAAAAATGATGATCAGAAGCCACTTAACCAACCATCAGTGCTGAGCAGCTCTTCAATTTGCCACTCTGTGCAGGAGTCAGTGCTTTCAGTAGCGGGTCATGAATGCTTGAGCCTGTCATCATGTCCACAGGATTTAAAATCAAGTCTCTTATCTCTTCCAGTTTCATAGTAAGGGCCAGAGATAAACCCTATGGCAGAGAAGTCCAAAAGCGCACTGAATACTGAAGTCAAACCACAAGTTGTTTTTTTATGGTTTTGACTTTTGTCCTACCCAGAATACATACGATGTGGGTTTTTGCCAGCTAGCTGTTGCTGTGGATTGCAACCTTGCAGCTGATGCTGCTTTAGAGGGTTGTGGTTTACTGAGACGCTTGCTGCTGAAACCCCCGTGTCTAATTTTTGTTCTGTGGCATGAGTTGCCTGTCTGGTCTGAGCTTAGTCTAATCTGATGATTTTTTTTTTTGTTTAGCTGTTTCATTTTTATTTAAAGTGGCAATAAATGAGTGTGCAAATGTTGCAGAATTGCACCCCTGGTCCACTGTCTGTAACTAACTTGAGTTCTACACACAGTTTTTGCTTGTGCACCATTTTAAAAAGTCAGGGAATCAGAGGGTTAACAGGAAATCAGGTTAGGTAGGGAGGTGGGTACATGGTTTCTCAGAAAAATAAAAGTGAAAGTAGAACAGGATGTCTGTCAAGTTGAGAGTAATCACGATATCTTCTACACTGTTAGCACTTTCTACCATTAGCAGAGGAATCACATTTCCTGCTGGTTCATTTTATACATTTTTTAGCGATGCACAATATGTATCTTTTTTACAGATAACCTGCTTCTCATGGCCAATAACATAACAGATTATTTTGCATTTTTGTATTAAAAAAAAAGAAGAACCAGAGGGTTAGAAATGCAAAGATGTAGTGAGAAAATATGGATAATCTGACCTAACCAAATCTCACTGACAACACTATTTTTACACAACAGAAACGAGAAACGGTTCTGACTCTTCAAATGTTAATTTGTTTCTTCTTGTAAAGTATGTCAAAAAAACTTCCTACACTTACTTTTGTTTTCATAGAGCATTTTGCCTAACAGTTGAAAATAAATGCTTTGACATAATCTGTCAAAACAGCAACGTCAACATATTATACACAAGTAATTGAACCATAAAGTAAAGTACCTACTTCTTCTTGCGGGGACACAAGGAAACTACTGCTGCAGATGTTTGAGCTCTGCGCAAGGGGCAGTTGCTGACCATCTGCCAGCACACACCCAGTGACAGTGCTAGCTGTAGCAGCACATTGCAAGTGTTAACTGAATACGCTTTTATGTCTGGAACCTCCCATCTACAACGGGCTTGAGACGTGCCCTCGTTGAGGGCTTGGCTCTGATTCCGGAGTTACTCATCTGCCGAACCAAACGGGATCAGATCAGACACGGCTAGCGTTACCAACCGGTTAATAATGGGTTTAACCACAGAGTTGAGCCTCTTTTGGTGACTGGACCGTTTAAAGGCTCTGCGTTGGATGTGAGCCACTGCTGCTGTGTTAGCACGTGCTAACTGGGCAGATACTGACCATTTGCTGGTAAGACAGCGGCTCTGGAGACAGTCTTTCAGCACTGCATCTAACCTGTTAAACAGCAGCAGGAAGTTTGCTGATCTAATGGGGAGTCTGGCAATCGGGGATCAGACCTTTGGCATAATCGTGTTGTCTATCTCAGAAACAGTGAAGGACGTCCACACTATTGAAACGACATGTTTGGCTCTCTAGTTAATGTGCTGCACTTGTGCTTCTTCTATGTGTTTATTGGAGGCTTGCGAACCACCTCAAAAGCGTACTGCCACACACTGTGTTGGGGTGTGTAGATGCTGCCTTTGGTAAGCCAATGGGAGCAATTTGGCTTTGTTTTATTGGTGTAATTTATCAGCTATAATCTCTTAATTAGAATAATGCATAATAATATCAATTTCCCATTGTCAGACGATAATTTATCAACCTTAAATATATCGTGCATCTTTATTATTTTTCTGAATTAAACTGTTACTGATGACAGCATAGTAATGTAGCATCTTGTGCCATAAATGCCTGATATTCACAATCACATTTTCACTAACTTTTTTACGCTTTATTGTCTTGACGTCTTTACATTCACACATTTTATAAAATAGAAGTGGCACACCCATGTAGTCAGTGTCCATTGTGCAATAACACTTTCTGTGACAAACTAGGTATCTTTCTAAATTGTTAGTTATTGGACATGGCTGATTAAAGACTACCACCAGCCTGCTGGACTGACAATCTGCCAAATAAGGAGAAGGTCTCTTGTGATACGTGTGTTCATGAGCAGATCAGGGCCTTGAAATCACACCTCCTGTATTTCCCTATCCTACTGTGAGACACATTTAGCCCCATGAGGAGGTTGCAGGCCTAAAAAGCACAACATGGAAGAAAGAGTATTTAAAAAGTGTGTGAGATCCCCAGAGCTGTTCTCGAGGATGAACCAGACATTTCTGTGTCAGTTCTGTGCTGAGGCAACCCATGGACAGTGTCCTAGAGGCTGAACATGGAGAGAAGAGGAATGGATTGAGGAGAAGAAAGGATCAGCTGAGAAGTACAACAGATGACTGAGGAGCGTGAGCGGGAGGATAAGGAGATCAGTCAGCACAAGTCTCTAAACAAGAGGCAAAGAAAGATGTGGCAGACAGCATTGAGATCTTCACTGTCTCCAAACAGAGAGGAAAGGCTCACTGGAAAGAGCTTACTGGAAAGAAGCAGAACAGAGAGGAGACACAATAAAATATTTTTAACACAGCTAAATAGAACTAGAGCTGAAAAGCAAGAATGAGTGCATACAAATTGGTGAAACATTTTCAGTACTTTTTCTAATCACATTGCTGTTGATGTAAAATGTCGAGTAAAGTAAAATGTCATGGCCTGTTACACATAGATATGCATCTATTCATTTTGTTGCTCTCTTTCGGTGTGGCAATTCATAGCCGGATGCATTATGTTTCAGGTTGTCCGTCCGTCCCATTCTCGTGAACACAACATCTCAAGAACGCTTCGAGGGTAATTCTTCAAATTTGGCACAAACGTCCCCTTGGACTTCAACAATGAACTGATGAAATTTAGGTGGTCGTAGATCAAAGATAAAGGTCACTGTTTGTCTGCCTCATTCTTGAAAACGTGATATTTCAAGAACACCTCAAGGGAAATTTTTCAAATTTGGGGTAAACGTTCGCTTGGACTCAACGATGAACTGATAAGATTTTGGTGGTCAAAGGTCAAAGTCAGTGTGACCTTGCATCCATCTCATTCTTGTGAATGTGATATCTCCAAAACACCTGCAGGGAATTTCTTTTTTTTTTTTTTCCCCCTATGGGGTCTAGGGGGTAATTGGCTGTTTTTGACTACTTTTCATTTTACCTTTAAATTTCACCTTAAAAAAACTGTTTACCTTGCCTTGTTTGGTATCATTCTTTTCAGCACAACCTCACCTGTGTGACTTTACAGTTATTTTTTCATTTTGACATACTGTATTAACACAGTGGACCTAAAATCACACAAAAAACATAAAATCCGAGTAGGAAAAAGTTTGACTTTTTACTGTGAAAACCACAAACATGTCTAACGAACCATTTTTGTAACTTAGAATAAAAATATAAATTGTAAACTTCAAAAACATATGTCCTAATTTAGCAAACAACAACGTTATACATAACTATTTACATTAAAATGCCTCAGGCGTTTTTGAACAACTAGCCTACTTACAAAACAATCAGATGCCACACAAATTATTTGTCAAAGGGAAAAATGCCAGCACTCACAAATGTCCTTTTGGTAAATTTAATAAACCAACTTGGGTGGCAGTACCAGAAACACAGACGTTTCGACATAAAGTCTTCTTCTGTCGAAACGTCTGTGTTTGTTGCTGTTTTTGGCCGTGCACCTTTCTAGGGGATTTATTTTGAGAGTGCTTGCTTTTCTCCTACGTGATTTTACACATATTATTTGTGCCACTCTGAAAAACAGTTCCTGTCCACCACAACACACTACAGGAGGAGGACACAACAGGAGGACAACAGGAGGAGTGACACACACTGTGTGGCTCTGCTGCCTGAGCAAACGGAGATCCGGACCTGGTGGGCGTGCCCTGCCACACCGTCCGCTCCTCTGTGCGGACCTCCAAGTACCGCTCAATGCGGTCGTCGGAGGCTCATTTTCCTCTCTCCTCTTCCAAAACACACTACACCACACATTAACTATACACTCCAAACACGCTAAACGTCACAAATCCCAACTCTATCTGTGATTGCGATCGGTGTCTCTCTTGCTGCTGTCTCTCTCACTGCCGTCACTCCCACAACTTCCCCCTCTTCCCCAGCAACAAATGATGTGTGTTGCCATACAATTTTGTGATTGGTTGACGTGGTGCATTTTTCAACCAATAGGAAAGAGGGTGTCGTTTTGTTTTTTGCTGTTGCCTTCAGCACTTTCGTCAGGGCCGAACGGCCCGTTTTTACCGTTTCTTCCTGCATCAAACACGGATCAAACGTGACAACAATATTCAGGAAAATCATGGCATTTATTATTTATCATAAGTCCGGTTTTATATGGCCTATCAAGACGATTTCAAAAGTGGTACAAAGTTTGCACTTTCCACACAAAATGAAACAGAGACTCAGCGAGGCTGCGTGTTGCTGCTACGTCGTCTCAAATCGGTCACGTGATCTTGACGTGCCGGCGCAGTTCTGGACCGCAGAGGGTTAAGATATTTTTTCGGACATTTTTAATTGATAGGACAGATGAGCGCGGGGGGGGGTGACATACAGCAAAGGGCCACAGGCTGGAGTCGAACCTGTGTCCAAGTGGACACAAAGGTCCACTTGGACTGAAGAATAAACTGATTAGAATATGGTGGTGGAAGGTCAAAGGTCAAGGTTAGTGTGCCTCAGTAAAATTTTCGGCCACAGAAGAAGAATTCTTGCGCTAATTTGAAAAACTTCACACAAATGTCTAATAGGATATAAGTAATAACATTTAATATCCAAAAGGTCAAGGGATACTGACCAATTGGTGACACTAATCTTACATCCATGTTTTCACAGACATGGATGTAAACTGTAAGAGGAACTTGAATGGTGTGTAAAGGCCTACAACCGTTGGGTGGTACTTCTAGTTTTTTTTTTAGTTAGTTTTAATTGGTGAAAAAATAAAGCCAACAGTGAACACACTGACTGGTTTAGAGGTCACAATTTTCATATTTATTCACTTTTCCCCATCCAGCCTTTCACCCAGTCCAACCCCTGCACAACACTGAAAACACACATTACAGAAAAACAAAAGTTTATAATAATTAAAAGGGGAAGACAGCTATAGCTAGTGATAAACCTATACAATAATACTAACAAATAGGTGAGCAAGTAGATGGCCAGGAGAAGAAAGCGAAAAGGCAAAATAAATGAAATAAATTTGGGTAAAATACAGTCATTGCAGTTGAGCTGCAATGGTTAATCAATTAGTTGTCAGTTTATTAATTGATCACCAACTACTTTAATAATCAATTAATAGTTTTGATTAATTTTTTAAGAAAAAAAGTTAAAATTCTCAGATTTCAGCTTCTTAAATGTGAATATTTTCTAGTTTCTTTTCTACTCTATGACAGTAAATTGAATTATCATTGGGTTGTGGACAGCACAGATAGACATGTTTCATCTTTTCTAAAATCTTATTGACCAAACAATTAATTGATTAATCGAAAAAATAAATGACAGATTAACCGATAACAAAAATATTCATTAGTTGCAGGAAGAAGGCGGACCATGAGCCATTAAATAAGGAGACAAAGGGTCACCACTTCTTTAGAAAGTGCCAGCTAGACCCTCTAAGCTAAACTTTATCTGTTCCATATGCAAAAAGGACATCACATCTTTCAGCCAGACAGAGAATGGTGGAGCAGAGTAGGCGATTTCTAGGTTGGGAGTATTCTTTGCCTGGTTAGAAGTATTATGAAAGCAGTCCTGTCAACCAGATAACAGTTGCAAGGGAGGGGCCCTGCTGGCATCCTGAAAATGGCAAGTAACAGGCAAGGCTGTTACTCAACAGTGTCGAGAATACAGAAAACTAGAGCTGGGGATTGTGGCTTGCTTGCAACTTAAATTCATAATATAATGCAGATGTTTGCACCTCTATTCTTCACCAGACAGTGAAGATTAGTTTCACAGTTGGAGTATGTTGTGCTCAGCGACCTTATGTCCACCTTAAACAGAACTAACAGCTACATGATGGAGAGGCTGAGAGTGGGTGTAAGCAAAGTGCTGCAGCTATGGATACCACAACTTTGATGCTTTAACAGCACTCAGTAATGAAGTGTTTAACACACGAAGAAATTGAAAAGATGGTTTTACAGCAGGACGCAGTGAGATTCCTGCACTCATGTCAGCCTCAGACATGAAAGAGGGAGAGGGGGGAACACTATAATTAATCAGCCGATAATCGTCCAGGGTGACGTCAGGGCTTGACCCACTTATGATAACCAGGAGGTACTGACTGAGAGATGTCGACCGCATCAAACAACAGGAAGGTTTGCTCACGTAATGCACCGTCCTTGGACCAAATCATTTGAATTTGAAGCTGACAAATACAAAACCAAGGAGCACTGCTGCAGCCGAGTGCTCGTAATGCAGCAAAACTTCTTTCCACTCCCTGCTGTCTGCTCCTTTCATCTCCTCCATGTCCTTCACGTCTTTGTCTCTCTGTCTCTTTCGCCTTCCTCCTCTCCCTTTTATCCTCCTGTCTCCATTTAATTCTCACACCCTCTTTCTGTTTCTGCTTCTCTCTTTCAGTCAACATCCTTTCTCCCCTCCATGACACACTTCTACAGGAGGCTTTTATTTGTTGTCTTTGAAGCGCTTCGTTATTCAGGGACACTCTCTCCATCTCCCCATCTCTATGTCTCCCCACCCGCTTATCTTGTTAGGCTCTGGCTTGCTCCCAAAGCACATTTTTTCAGGTCAATGTCAGTTTTGTGCTATCTCTCTCTCTCTCTCTTCCTCGCTCTCTGTCTCTCGCGGTCTTTGCAGAGAGCACATCAGCTGAAGACATTGCAGTGTGTCTGCGCAGGCACACGCAAACCATGCTGGTTGCTGTCAGGGAGAAGCTGCTGCAGCGTGTGTGCGGTTGTGTGTGTGTGTGTGTGTGTGTGTGTGTGTGTGTGTGTGTGTGTGGCAGGAGTCTTTTAAAGGACCCTTGCTGTAGTCGAGCAGCGATTCTCAACCTGCAGTGCTCATCATCCGCTAGCACCGCCGTCTCTCCCCTGCTCTCGCTCTTTCCTCTCCTCTCCCTCCATCACCCACTCACCCTTTTTTTTCCTCACACCCTGTCCCTGATTCCTCTCCTCTTTCACACAGTCGTCACCTCTCAATCATTATCATCCAGCCGGTCCACCTACACACATGTTGTGTTGCTAGCCGTGTGTGTCAGAGTTAAAGCCCTTAGTCATAAGGGTGTGTGAGTCATCAGTGTTTGCTGTAGTGAGGAAGAGGGGGGGATTCTCCTCTTTTTCGCCTTCCTCATCCTATCACGCTCCAGCTGGACTTAGACCGGGACAGGAAACGTTAGCGTGAGTCATGGCACCATGCTAATCTGTGTGTGTATATGTGTGTGTTACATCATATGGGATATCCCTGCTCGTGCTGACTTGTATGTATTTTTTTTGGCGAGTAATTCTAAAACCAAACATCGCTTTCTTTTGTTGTCTTTGCTTGTGAATCGAATGTTTGCCTGGGTGTGTGTGCATGGTCGTCTTTGTATGCGCTGTATGCATCATTGTGTGTGTATGTGTGTTCACAGGCAGGTTCGGGGTCTCCCACCATGGCTGCGGCCATCCAGGACTTCCAGAGGTCGGAGTCAGACCGGCTCAACGAAGTCAAAGGTCACCTGGAAATTGCCTTATTGGAGAAACATTTCCTACGTGAGTACACGGAAAAAACACGTTCTGGTCTTCTTTTGAAGCTATTCATTCAGATCGCACTTCAGATATAGAGAGACTCATTCAAACCTCAAGATATTATTTCAAGAATTCATCTTCACTGTCCTCACACGCTTTCTATTTGCTCCGTTGCTGAGTTTATTGATCAAATGTTTGCTGATGCTCCATTGGTTCAAGTTGTGCCGGGTGATATGAAACATCTTAGTGTCTAGTGTTCTGTGTGTTGCACTGGTGTTGGTTTTAGTTTCCCACAAGCTGCCTCATCTACCTCTAATTTTAGCTATGGATTTCCCACATTACCCAGAATTCCTCTTGTCAGTTCTCAGAGAAAAGCTCTGATTTTGTGGCACTCAGCTCATGGTTACACAGAATATGTAGGTGGTGAGGGAGAGAGGAAGATTGGGGGGAGAAAGTGTGAGTTTCTTATCTGCACTGCCTTTCCCATTTGTTCTGATTGTATACCAAACTGTGCCTGTTGCAGGCAGCCTCCTCTGTTTGTCGAGAGGCTCTGGTTAAACTCAGCTGTAGCCGAAATGAAATTCTCCTCAGCACCCCATGGTGGCACTTACTGATGTCTCATCAATTTACTGTACATGCTCTTGGTTGTTTTTATAGAGAGGGATCCTCTTACAGCTTTTGATGACATCCAGTACTAGCTCTTAATATCATTCTGCTCTGTGGATTCTGGTCTCACAGGAGGTTGGTTTTGTGTATTGCTCTTTGTTGCTGTGGGCAACTTGACTCTAACAGACTGGCTGTCCAAAATAACCATGGTGTGTTGGGCTTATTACATGAAGCAGCAGTGTGCTGCTCCGCTCAACTTGAAAGCTATAATAATACCCGATTGTATCTGTGTACAGTATTCAGCCTCAGTGCTTGCTGTAATGTTGGCTGTTGTTAATTTTGATGTTTTATTCTGTCTTACCTCCAAAATTTAGGAGAGCTCAGCTATAAGCTCTCTACAATAGCAAACTTTTCTCTACTTTAAATGATGACTGGAAATAAATGGTCTTAAGATTCCAGTTTAATCTGATATTTAGAATACGCAGTAACCGCAGTAACATCCTGTTTTGCTAGCTGTGTGTTTATGTGCAACTGTATGCACCCTTGAGTTACACTGGAAGCCTAATGGAAGCAAGCAGCTACTGAGCTAATAAAAATCAATTTACCATGCTACACCAGAGGGGCTCGCTCTTAGGTGAAGCATCCATGAAGCAGGCAGTGCATCCTCAGTTAACCTACAAACCTTCCTGTTCATTTATTCATTTGTTGATTGTACCTTGCCTAACCTTGCAGCCAGCAGTAGCGTGTCTACAGGGATTTAAGTGCTATTGTCAAGTTACCGGCCACAACATGAAATATCAAATGCCTGCCTGTGTTAGGTTTTTGCTCTCAAATTCAATTTTCTATAATATCATGACACAATCTGCTATAGTAAGTATGCAGTTTCTGCCCAGCACCAAACAACAAGGCGACAGGCTGGTGATCATAGTGGAGCATTCAGCTGATAATAGAGCCAGATATTTCTCTCAGTAAGCGGTGGAGACCAAAACAGAGCTAAAGGAAGAGTCACTATTGGACTTCATCAGATGGACACAAACACTACTCCAGATGCATACTAACAATATGTACTTTAACAATATGATTTTTAAACCTGCACCGACAGTTTAGGGCTGTCATTTTTCAAAAAGTCAAGTTCAAGCTAACACGTAATTAGTTTGAAATAATTGAAAACGTAACCTACATTAACCTGGAAATCCATATGCCCCGCCCCCAGCAAAATCGAATTTGCACTACACGGGGATCTGGCCCAGACGAGCAGAGCCCACTGAATCGCCTATTGGACCAATCAGATCAGTCTATCTGACAGAGGCGGGCTTTGGGCAGGCGTAACATGATGAAGACAGTGCTGCGCCGTAGGGGTCGAAAAGTAAACAGCCAAGATGGCAGCTGCCGAAGGACCACGTCCATTCAGTTTAGCTTTGGAAGACACGCTAAGCCAACTACACTTATCTTTTTCCTTAGAGAGGAACGGAAGACTGCGCTAGAAACCTTCGCTTCCAGGAAGGAAGTTTTTGCGTTTTTGCTGACGGGATATGGCAAACACATAACATATCAGTTAGCCCCACTGGTCGGCAAACAAATGGGGATTAGTGCAATGAATACGTTACCTTGTTTTTTGCTCTGAAAGGGCCATCGTGCCATACAGTTGCGTGCGGTGGCATTTAATATGCCTCAGTTAGTGCCGCCCCTTGGGTAGGAAGGGTGTATCAGTGAGGGCCAGACTCAAAATCTTTCCAGGCTAAACCTACATAGTAGTAACAGTATATACTGTGTAACTGAGTCGAGCTGCAGGAAGTTATTTTGATCTATCTATCTCTTTATCGGCAGCTTGCAAACCAAATTTAAAGGTACACTGTGTTGGTGTGTATATCCTGCCCTTGTTAAGTCAATGAAAGCAGTCTGGCTTTGTATTATTGGCACTATTTATTGGCTCTAATTTTAATTATCGGAATAATGCATAATAATAGAAATGTTCCACTATCGGCTCGATATATATCATACATCCCAACCTGTAACCCTTGAAATTATTGTTTTCAGGAACCTTAAAGCTTCCATTTCAAAAGAATTTCAGTTTTACTGTTTTGACTGTTCTGTTTTTAACTTGTCTCATGTGAGGCAGCTGTTTTTTATTTGGAAGTTCCAATTAAAAGAACAAAACAGTCAAATGTGATGAAGTTCAGTATGGTTATGATTATTTTCCCCCTAACTGCAGTGTGTAGTAGATGCGGTTACACTTGATTTTTCTCCACATTCATAAAAACATGGACCAGAATCATGACTCCATCTCATTGTGCAGCATCCCCTATTTAAACTCTGATGGACCTAAAGTAAGCTGTTTCTGTTACTATTCCTCTGTAGTTTTAGGGTAAGATGAAAATAGTGTATGTATTGCAGTTTGCAGTTATTGATATGCTGTTAATCTGTATATTGTAGTCCCAAAAACAGTGAATGGGGGAGGGCGGGGAGATGAAGGAGAGGCAGCAGCCTGATGTGAAACAAACTGCATGATGATGAGTCCCCCCACTCAACTCACACACATTTACAAGCTTGTCTAACCTGGTATTCGATGAGGAGGACTGGTTGTCCTGTACCATGCAGCACATTGACAGTCCCGGGGTGTGTAATGGTCTGTGAAGTTTTTTTTTCCCCCCCTTGCCTTTCGACTATGTGTGTCTATTAGAGAGCGAGTGAGAGACAGGGAGAGAGAGCGTGAAAGAGAATACCTCGGGCTATGTCCTCTCTCATAATGCCTCTGCCTGAGCTAAAAGGGCTGGATTCATTGTCACACAGTCAGGATGCTAGCTAAATGAGCTCACCCTTCATGGACCTGTCTTCCTTCCTGTTTGCCCTTTCCGTTCTCCCCCTCCCTCCATCTAGAAATTTTCTAGAGCTCTCTTTGCCTTTTTCTCTCCATCCCGCTGAGCTGCTCTTTCAGGATCTGCCCGCCATTCCCTGCTCTTCTTTTTTGCTCATTTATCCCCTTCTCTTCTTTTATTATGCTTTTGATTTCCCCCTTCTCCTTGTAGGACACTGCAGTATGATGTTTTGGGATTCCTCTGGGGTCTAACAAACACACGTGCTCACACATGAACACTCAAGCCGCTACCAGCTGTGTGAGTGTCATGAGCTCAAAGAGTTAAAAACAGAAGTGTTATGATAGCTCCCCCTAAGATGGCAGCCACTTGGCATTTTGGATGGGGACTCCAGAGGGGAGGTTGATGTTGCCTCCTGCTGTTGATTGGTAAAGGCTAGTAATACCTCTGGGTGATGTTGTTTTCATTTCTAACCTGTGTGTTTTTATGCCCTCTGTTTGCTTGTACCCATCCACTGCTACTCCCTTCCCATCTCACTCTCTGGTTATCCATTTCTTTCATACCTCTCAGCCTTCCGTCCTATCTCTGACCAGTGTAATTGTATTGCGGGTAACACTGAAGCATGACAATCCATTAGCACCTAATGGAGTCTGGAGCTCTCTGCCCTGCACTCTGGTTATTGTGTATTCTATTTCTGCTGTTTTTCTTTGTGCTCTACTCTGCCTTCCTGTGCTTTATTTAGTCATGGTACGCTAAACAATGCACTGCTGAGTGTGTTTGAGTCCTTGCACTGCATGGCCTTCTATAGAAAGACCTACGTAAGTGTGTATTCATCATATTATAGGTCACATGTTAAGCGGCAATGCATACAGCCTTGTATGTTCATATACAGTTTGTCATTTTGTAAGGCTAATGAGATTAGCGGGGTGACACAAAAGATTCCTTGTAGCAAGATATTATAGGTTTATGTGTTGTGTAATGGCTTTTCTGGAGCATAGGTGCTATAGGAAAACAACATACTGTGACACACTGAGTGCGTTTACATGGACAGTTAATTTCCCTTTTCATTCAGAGTGAAAGTTCATTCCTATTAAAAGTGATCTTGTAAACACCTAATTCTGAATGAAAATGGCCAATGGGATTGAAAATTCATTCCGATGTAAGGGGCTGGAATATTCCGTTTCTAATAACGAATGAAGAATTTGTCACACTTGTATACACTCATTCCTCTTTAAATTCATTCCAGTCTTTCCGCGCATGCTCGTTTCCTTGCCCTTCTGTCGCGATGACGTATATAGTGCGCATAGCAACGGGCTGAGATAGAGCAGTCGGACTCATTGCACTCACCTGTTTCCATTCGCCACAGCACAGTCAGCTATCTCCCTTCTTCTCCTCAACAGACGAAGCATTAGCAGAACAAGGTTGTTGTTGTACTGCTGCTTCAAGACTATAAGCAAAACAAGCCTGAAAAAGGCACTAAGAACAGCGTCGTCAAGCATCTTGTTATCTGGAATGAGGATTAGAGTGTTTTCTGCCGGTAAACGTAAACACGTAACATCTGGCCTGCCTCCTATCCAATCAGAAACCTTCCCTGCCCCGAACCTTGTGCGGACCCGAATAAAGACGATTAAACTGATCTCCCGTGTAAACTCTCATTCGGAATGAATATTTCCCATGTAAACTACCTGAAAGACTTTAATTCCGAATGATTTCATTCAGATTTATTTCACTCCGAATGAGAAGCCATCGTGTAACCGCACCCATTGGAAGGATTTAGAAATGATAAAGTTATAACTCCTAAGATTTCTGTCCAGGTTGATTTGGCGACACCTGTTGTTCTAACTGGCATTTTTTTCCATTATACCATGACGAAGTGTGATCTGATTTCATGTTGTACACACACACTGAAGAGTATTTTTCCGCACAGCACAGTAAAGTTTGTTTCCCTTGCTGAGGGCTAAAAGGTGTGCAGCCTGTCGCTCACAGCTCTTGTTCCTTTTCCATTCAATTGGCTGACTGACTTTTTTCGTAGATGTATTTTTGATCAATGATCACAACCCTAACCCCTGCTAAGCTACAGTAACATCTGTGACAAATACATTGCGGTTCCTGTGACTGCTTCATAATAAATGCCACCCCTCATCTTAACATTTATGAAGCATTTAATTTGAAGCAGCAGGAAATGTTTGCTTTGCTTTGGCAGTGATTTGATAGAGCTGTAGGGGACAGTGAGGCTGATATAAATGAGATAGGTCTGCAAACAGTAATGCTGGATCACGTGCATGCCTCATTTCCTGTGAGTCCCTCGTGTGGGTAGTCAAGTTGACTAAACAATTACCAAAAGAAAAAGATCAATAAATATTAAAAAAGGGTATTTGCAGGTATCAATCATTTAAACTTGCTCTAAATAAGAAAATCTGCTCAACAACTAAGATCCACTTTTGCAGTCACTAGCTTTTTAAATCCTTAGGTCTCCTCAGGGCCAATTTAATTTCATGTTTCACTTTAAACTCCACTGTGTTGTTTTTTTCCATTGAGAAGATAAGAAAATGTTTTGGCCTCTAAAAACATGTTTCCCCCAAAGGAAAAGGCCCATAATGACATGAGAGGAAATGGGAGTAAACGTAACCGAGACTCATCCCAACCATTGAAGTGTGTGTTAGTTTGTGCTTTTTCCCTCTAATGGTGCATCAGAAATGATTAGTCTAAGAAGTTATTTGGGCTTCTTGGATCTCTTTCACACTCGGAGTGAACTGAGCGTAGGCGTATTTTCTCTCTCCCCTTCTCTCTCCTGCTGACGTCTTCCCTCTCTGCTGCCTAAAATAAAGCCGGGGGCCCACGCTGTATGCTAAAACAAACACACTGCTTAAGTATATTGTCTCCTGCCTTCACAGGAGGCGTGAGTTTCCATTCCAGATGGCGTGTGTGTGTTTGTGTGTGTGTGTGTGCGTGTGTGTGTGTGTGTGTGTGTGTGTGTGTGTGTGTGTGTGTGTGTGTGTGTGTGTGTGTGTGTGAATACAACGACCCATGCCTTTCCCCTTGGCATTTGTTGTGATTGACCAGTGCTATTCTTAGGGCACTTAATTGGTTAATTTGTAACCATGTTTCCGGACGTGGAATCACATAAGAGGCTAACACACACTCACACATATGCAGCGTAGGTTGTGATGGCCTTCTGCTGTGTTATAGTTGTGTTTCCTTTAGTTTTCCTCTCTCTCCTCTTCAGGTACTTATTTTTTCCCTTCCTCTCAGCTATTCGTCTCTTTCATTTCTCTCCTGTCCTTGTGTTTGTCTGTATGCACACACACACTCCACGACAGACTAATCAGATTAGTTTAAAGGGCCAGCAGTGTTTTCTCAATCATTTAATAGATGCAGAAATATGTGTTCACCTCATTCCACCTTGACCAAGCGTGCAGTGCTGCAGCAGTCTCTTTAGTCTGTCAGTGTTTGACAGCTTTAGTAATTCAAGGAAGAGGCAGTTCACTTAAATCCCGAAATATATTTTCCCACATCCCCCTGTTGAAACCCATCTATGGAGGTAGTTATGGTTTGATTTGCCCAGGTTTTGAGACCTTCCCACTGAGACCTCTTGTGCCACCTTAATACAGTTAATGGATTGGTGAGTGGTGCACAGCATTGAAAAATTACATTAGGAAAAACAGTGTGTGTTTTTGGAGACATTGCTGTGGTTACATGTGCAGGATAATCCACAGACCTAGAAAGAGCCACAGCCCCTGATAAACCATCCACAGTGAGGTCTGTGGATTATCTGCAGTAATAAGAATTATTCTGTGCTTGCGGCTTTTTAAAAATGTTTTTATAGGCACTGTAATGTAGGGGTGCATTATAATTGATCTAATGTATTACAAGGTAAAATACATGCAAGTTTTTACTATAATTCAAACGTGATTAAAGCAAGACTGAATCCAACCTAGTGCTAATGGCTGTTGTGTCTTGGTGATGGTCTATATATGTATGGTAATTACAGGTTGGCTGTGGGTGGGCAAACTTACAATTTACATTGTCAGCTCTCACAGATTAGTCTGTACTGTTTACACAGTGGTAGCTATTCTAGTGTCTCTAAGTAATGTCTGTTATGTCTTATCCTAAAATAAGGGGGCTCCCTCATTTTGCTCCCCTCCTGTTCCTTGCTCATTTTTGGTTGTGCTCGGCGACTAGCATGCTTCTCTTGTACGTTAATGCAAGTATTTACATTACCTTTCCAGCCTCATGACCCCAAATCAAAGCTGGGAGACCTCTGGTTTGTTTAGGCTAACTCAGTTAGCTTTAGCCTGGTCCACAGCTGGTAACTGGTAGCTGGTCTGGCAACTCTGTGGTGAAGAATATTCGGGAGACGTTGCGATAACATTTGCTTTATTTCTTCTGTGCAGCAAACACAAAACAAAGTCCTTTTGACAGTCATGATACTGAAACCTGAGCTTTATGCTGACTACTGTAGCTCAGTGGTGTGGTGGAGGGTATACTCAGGTATACGGGGTATACCCACTTCTTCTTCTATCCATTGACAGTATACCCACCTATCAGCAAAACAGCCATTGTAATATAAAGGAGAGTAAGCCGACTTCCTCATCAGTAACCTACCTATCTACCTAGTTGTACAACTACCTCATCAACTACCACTACACCACTACTGTAGCTTCAAAAAAGCATGGCTTCACTGTGTCTGGCACCTGCCGCCCCAGTTGTAGTACTTTTTTACACACTCACACATACGAGAGTCTCCCTCCCCATAACAAATGCCGCCAGACTATTTCACCTACACATGTAACCTGTCTTAAAGGGTAAGGCTTGGGCAGTAACATTAGTCATGGAAAATGAGAACCATGCCGCCAAGCAGCAACAAATCTGTAGCGTGACGTGTTTGACATCCTGTGATGAGACTATTGCACATGCCCACATCGCAGTATTGATGCTGAAACGCTATATCGTGCATCCCTATCATAAAGA
Organism: Epinephelus lanceolatus; assembly: GCF_041903045.1. Classification (NCBI taxonomy): domain Eukaryota; kingdom Metazoa; phylum Chordata; class Actinopteri; order Perciformes; family Serranidae; genus Epinephelus; species Epinephelus lanceolatus. The sequence goes on from NC_135756.1 coordinate 22,805,254, forward strand.
TATAGATTGATGTTATATAAAATGGCATTAGCCTTGTTAGGAAGTGTTATATAACATGTCCCCAGATGTCAGAGCTAGACTGCTATACTTTATGTAGTCCAAATAGCTGAGACAGCCAGTCTTACTGACTGACAAATTTTAAATTCAAATCATGAAGTTCTCAGTAATCAGATAATTAGCCGGTCAGCCATTCTCTCGTTATACTAACACTGGGAACTCCATCTTGTGTTGTGCAGAGCAGTGTAAGGTTGATGATTTATAACAGCACCCACAGTAGACACAAACACAATGGAGATGTAAATTATGCAAGGGGTTTAGCATAAAACTGCACTGTAGTGTATCCGCACTCCCAGTGTGTCTAAAATAACCAGAGTGGGAATATATGGATGTGTAATTCTATAATTTTCATCTGTTTCTCAGCCCTCGCCATGCTACACACCAAGATTTAAGATTAGTACTCTGAGGACACAGTTTCCTTGAGTGATAACCTTGCGATGGCCCTGTAATTATTATAGTAATGGATGTAGAAACAGAGAGATATATCAACCAGAATGCTGAACTGACCCTCCTTCTGGTGATAAAATGGCAAAGGGTAGTGCTGGTGGAAGTCACCTCGTGTAATTATATGAGCAGGCCTAATGTGCTAAGCTTTTATCGCTCCCTTTCTCTGTTTCCCCTCAGCTCTCCCTTGCCTTTATTCTTATTCCCTTTCACTCCTACCTCTGAACATCACTGTCCTTCTCTGCCCTTGTGTTTTGCCTTGGTTTTATCCTTGGCTTGGTTGATATCTCTAGCTTTGTCTATCGGTGTTACAATACAATTATTCTGTCGATGTCCGTCCTGGACCTTCCATGCTACTGTGTGTACATGTAGTTAGTCTTTCAATATTTCTACATCGTACTGTGTAGTAGAAATGTTCTGCTATAACTGGGTTCATAGGTTTTACAGCGACTAGTTCCACAATATTTGAGAGAACTAGATGTGTGTGTGTGTGTGTGTGTGTGTGAGGCTATCCTGTTTGAGGTCGTGTATTGAAGGTCACTGCGGGGGAACAGGCCAGGCTTTGTGCACTACAGTGACTTGCTGATCAATACAGTGTCCTAGCTGCTGCCCTATTTCACACTGGGTAGAGGGGCACACACATGAAGGCTACACACAAACATGCAGCAGCAGCAGCAGCAGCAGCAGCAGCAGAATAACTGACGGCTAATGGAATCAGAGATGAATTGCAATAGGTCTATAATGCTATGCAGTGTTGTTCTTCGCAATAACTACAGGGACTACCGGTGCTGGGAAACCACCCGGAATAACAAGTACATCCCAGTAGCGTATATCAAACAGACACCAGGAAATATCTTATTCCCCACTGACAGATATTTAAAAAAAAATGTATTAAAAATTCAGAGATACTGTGCCAATTTAAAATCCCATAGTCCACCCACATAAGTTGCCTGATTAGGCCTCTTATCAAACACTGTGGGTGACTACAGGCTGTAATTAATTGACAGCTCTGTCCTCTTAGAGCAGGACTTTATACACCACCATTATTGTTATTACTTCATTGAGTTTATAAATGTCACATAATTTCCTGCACAGCTCATTTCACATTTTTGTCTTGTCATTGCAGGAAAAAAAGCAGGCGTTACAGATAGCATTAACAATGTCTCAGTTCGCTTCACCTGCCGGCGAGCCAAGACAGTGAGCCAGCATGCCTGCTCCCTGAAACCCAACCCGCTAAATGGAATTCAGCCATTATTAATTGTATTACTCACACCAGTGCTGTTCCTACTTTGACATTTTCAAAATGTCTTCTGTGAAAAAGAGCAATTAGCTAGAGTGACTGCAAACACCTGAGTGGGTGTGCGGGGTGTGGTGTGCTTGAATGGAGTGCCTTGCTAAAAAGCAAGCTGCCACTGTAGCTGTTGTTCTAGCTTTAGCTTTAAATTTGACTTTGAAAGTTTTTTCTTGACTTTGGAAAGACTGTTTAAAGTTCCCATGAAATGAAAAATACAGCTTCCCAGTTTTAATCTTGTGTTCCTGTGGTATCCTTTGTTATATGCCAAATATATGTTATAAAAGATCTTTTCTCTTTCCGTAAAACCAGGGAAGACAGGTTCAAATGTTTGATAACTCATCCTGCACTCAGGGGCGTTTACAAAAGTCCACTCAAATGAGAATTTGGGTAACTAGTTAGCCAAACTGGTCATATAAAACTGCGCTTTGCTGTTTGTGAGTTGTAGTAGTTACAAACTAAAAAGGCAATATGGAGAGAGATAAGAGACGTGTGTTTGTATATCAATGAGCAAAACCTTTGTTTTCAGCTCCAAAACAAAGTTGCTGAGGTCTAATTCATTCATCTCATTCTCCTCCAAATCTAACAGCGAGGAAGGTGTGTGTGAAACCAACAGTCCACTCAGCCGTTGGGGTGTAACGATCCATCAGACTGGATCGATATATCGATTAAATGATCCAGTATCATCGATGCAAAGTGAAAACATCAATCTATATCATCATCTTTAGGACACACTTTTATTTTGAAAGTCTGTGTCACCATCAAACAGTGGCAGGCAGATGGTAAGCAGCCAAGAGAAAGACGATGAGGATAACGTTATTTACAAAGGAATAAATCAGCAGTGTGGAAATGTTTTGGATTTCGGAGAAAATACAAGAACAGACAGAGCACATGCTGTATGTAAACGATGCAATTACGAGATATTAGCTGACATTAGCTGCTCTGTTTCAATAATGTTGGGCTGAAAAAACGTGCATGCAGGCTGGAATTTAATCATGATGTTGTGTCGGGAGATGCAGTGACTTGAGTATAAGAGGAAAGAGGAAAAATGTCCGCTAGCCGCATGCTTAAGCTCGTAATAAGTAGCAAACAGCAATTGTATTGTCCATGAACCTTGACAGTTATTACTGAGCTGAATATGATACTTGTGTTAAACAATGTTGTTATTAATCCATGTTTTATGGCTGTTGGGAGACGCTTGCCTTCAGGGCTTTGAGCCAGATAACCATGAAGTTTATGAAAAAGATTGTGGTTTAGGACCTTAAGAAAGGTCGCTCTGTTAGAAAGCCTTGAAGGCTAACTATCCCATGTGCTGTTTTATGTGTGTTTGTGGAGTCAGTTTAAAGTGAACTTTACTTCCCAATTACTTACATTATGTGTTTCTATCCTTTATGGCCAAAAGTAAAAAAGAAAGGGGTGGCAGCTTCTTCTGTAACCGATTGTGTCATATGGACATATAATATCGTCTCATATTGATTGCAGGCCCCTGAATGGCATCGTGGCAGAGTTTGTAATATTGGCAAATATAATATCATCATCCAACGAATCAATATAGTATTGTATCGTGATGAAACTGGTGAGTTACACCCTGACTCAGCAGCAGACTCTGCTGTAGCTAAACTCTAAGCCCGCCCACTTTATAGCAGTCCAATCAAATGTGAAGGATTTGATTTAAATCACTCTTATAACTGTACACTGTTCAAATATTCCATTTTACCGGGAAATCCATCACAGTATGGTAAAGCTCAGGATACTCTAATGAAAGTTTCACTAGGAGCAAGTTTCACTTTTAACAAATGCACATAAAGCAAGACTCAGTCAAGGTCGACTCATTTTAAAATTTACAGTTAATGACACATTGTAAATTTTTTAATGCAGGTACTATGAGGTACCAATAAGGTCAGCGTTGTGTGATTTAAAAATTCACAGGCTTTTTTGTTGAAGAAATTGATTTTACTTCTTCTTGTGTGTGTGTGTGTGTGTGTGTGTGTGTGTGTGTGCGCGTGTGCGTGTGTTTTGAAATTGTAGAAGGAAGGCCTTGCTCCTCTATTTTTTATCGGGTGACACCAAAATCTGATATTTGCTTTAATATTTCAGAGTGCAAAAATTGTTTCTTTTGTCACACGGAATTGTAGCAGCCTTGGAAATATCTCACTATAATGCAACATTCAGGCTTTTTCAGTTTCTGCAATAAGACAAAACCCAGAAAAGCATCTACAAATTGCACTTTATGAGTCTTTAAGTAAAAAAGGTGAGGATGACGGTGTAGTTTAGTCCTATACTGTGTCTTTGAAGACAAAACAGAACAAACAAACTTGTTAAAGGCTTTGTAAGATATTCATTCAGAAGTAATATACATAAGAAATGGATTTCAGTAATTGATGGGCCACACATTGTGTGTCTGTAGTGTCTGGAGAGTTCGTATACAGCAGAAAAATGGATGTAAATGAAAAGTCTTCATTTCATATTCTCGGAGATAATTCTGCAAGTGATTGAGCTTTCTGTGGGACTCTGCCTCATCACTGATTGCTTGTGCACTGATGATGATTCATTCTCCATCTAACAGCTACAGGACATGCTGCATGGTAATGACTAAATCTCGCTCAGTGAGGAAGCAGTCTTTTCTGCTGTAGGTGAGCTCTGTACGAGAGAATTTCAAGCTTTTTAGGCAGAATGGGTCCTGACAGCTCAGACGTAGAGGTATCTGTAATTGGGATGTTTGAGTTTGTGGAGAAGAATGTCGGTGCAGATATATCATTTTACATTGGTTTCTCTCACTGTACTTTCATCTCTGTCCCAGTTCTTGCATTTTAATTTTGTTGTACTCTCATGAGTTTAGCCAAGTGTGTGACAATGCAGCAGGTGGCCACATGTGTGAAGAGAGTAGGTGCTCAGTTTTATGACCAGGCAGCTTGTCCATGACTTAATGTGTGGGTTCTGTTGCAGCACATTTAAAGAAGACAGGATGTAAGCAGCACCTCAATGATTGACATCATCTATTGCAAAGATTGTAAGGCTTCTGACATTGTCCAGAAAAAATTGCACAGTGCTGACTGGTGCTTACATCAGTTGTTCTCTCTTGGAAAGCACTTGGCTCCCAATGGCAACAGGAGGCTCCAGTCTTGACCAGATATCTATGATGTAATGAAATCTATAATGTCATTACAGCTCTCCAAACAAGCAGATGCTATCCACCCTGCTGACACAACATTGGATTACTGGACATTGTTTATCTAGATTATTTATCGCATGTTCCTCTCCCACATAAATATTTCAGCACACACACACACACACACACACACACACACACATACACACAGTGACATAGACTTGCTGTAAGGGAGCCTGGCTCGATGCCATGTGACCAAGAGATCAGCTAAGACAGTATGGCAGAGAAAGAGTGGTTTTGTTTAGATGTCACAGGGAGGGCTGTGAAGTTTGAGATTTAGCCATGAAGCTAACAAAATGTTGTGGAGGGGTGAAGTGAAACAAGTGGGTGAAATCTAGGTCACCTAAAGATATCAGGACCAGAGTGGAAGGAGGCCACAGAGAGGAAAGACAAAAGAAGACAAATACAGTACTTACTCTTTGTTCTTTACAGTATAATTATTAGAAAATACAAAGTAACATGTAGAATCTGACTGGGAAAAAAAGAACTCTTTGGATACATTATCAATATCCAGGTCAGATATGTGCTAATTTGACACTGTAATTCCCTTGAAACACTTGTGGAGAACCCAAACGTTGTGAACTTTACACTTGCAGATTGAGGACAGTATCAGCAGTCTGGTGTGATCAGCTGTCTGTAGATATGTAACAGGTTTAATTTGTGAGAGAACATGATGTCTCTCAGTTAACAACATGATGTTGTTATCTGTGTTAAACAGAGAGAAAGGAGGTTAGATAAAACACGTATCCATATTGCCAGTTACAGTTTGGATTTTCTCAAACTCCCCATTTGCCAACTCTGTCTTTTTTAACCTGTCTTCTATTTTTCATGGTCAGTTTCTTGAATGGTGGGCTAACATCTGCAGATCGGCTCACGGCCACAAAATTCAACTTTCCTTTCTGCTCGAGTCAACCAGAGTTGTGGCAAACACTGTAGAGAATGTGAACAATGGAAGGCCAATGTGAAGCAGCTGATTCTCCCTCTCTCTTTCACTCTCTCTCTCTCTCTCTCTCTCTGAACCCCCCGTGCCCCCACCTTTCTTTAATGAAAGGAGCCATTGTCTCTGGCCTGGATTGAACAACTCACACAGTACTTTTCCTTTGAGGTCTTAAAAACTTTGCCTGCTTAGATGAAAAGCGATTCGCCTAGCTTGCGTATTTACAGTACTCGTACGCACTCATGCAACACTCCTGCACACAAATATGAACATGCACAAACCCAAACGCAACAGATACGTAACACATGACCACGCTAATGAACACAACCACTCAAATAAACTCATACTGACACATGAACATGCATAATGTGTGTGCGTCTGACAGCTCCAGTGTGCTCTGAAACCTCAGATTCCAGGCCCTCTTAGTCTGCTGGCCACCCAGCAAAGCCCCACCTCTCCCTACCTCAGCTGCCCTCCTTCTCTTTTTACTGAGTGTCTAACACACTCACACCAGCTCTGGTCACTGACCATCACTCTCAGTGTGTGTGGAGGCCTTTCAGAGCAGTTCTCATTTTGCTGGTGACCAGTTAGCACCGAGGAACCTGTCCTTGGCCTCTGCTTTGTCTCTGGATGAGGCATGTGAACATGGAGCATATACCTAAGTTGCCAGGTTTGGAGGGTTTTGAAGAGGTTTGAGGTCATCAGGTAGCAGAGGGTGCTAAGCAAACTGGACCGGACCAGGAGAACCTGTAGCCATGGCGCAGTTTCAAGAAAGAACCAAGGCGGCCACTCTGCCGTCCCGTTCCTGCGCGAGTGTCCCAGGGACTAGCCGAATGCAGAGACGGATGGCTTTGTGCAAGCTGGACGACTGCACCTTTGACAGCTTTGAGCTGCTTTATAGTGGAGCTATCGATAAGATCAAAAGCCACAAAAGTAACCTCAACCTCAGTAAGTTTGTCAGCTTCAAAATCAGGAATTTATGGGCAAGTTGAACCCAACCATATTGCACTGTAAAGTCGAATAAGATACTGTAATTTGTCTGTTTTATATACAACTTGTGTATGAAATATCTAAATCGTCGGTGATCAACTGTGTTTATAAATCATGATAAACTTGCCACATCTCTTGCCACGTCTAGGCGCCATCTTACTCCCCCGCAGTTCTCATACAACTGAGGTTTCATCCAGTAACTACAATTAGACTAACAGCAGAACGTTACCAGCGGAAACACTGGTCTGTTTTTGCAACTTAATTCGACTCTCAGCACCGCTTGCTCAACGGAGTAGCTTCAGTCTACATTTCCCTTTGCTGTCTGTGACATGGCAGCCCTCAGTGTTGATAGGCTATTTATTCCTGATGTGTAACCCATCAGACATTGAGCGAGGCTACAGAGTGGTGACTGCATCAGAGCCAAAGTAGTGGTAGCACTGTTTACAACAGAGGTGGTACTCTAAACTTCTGTTTGCACTTTATCAGCCCCAGGGAGATATATACAAGATAGTCAAGTCTAGGCTCTATGTGTGAGATAACCTCGATCCTACTGAGGTTAAAATTTGTCAACACAAATACGATTCACACATTCAGCCAAGTCTCAGCAAGTTGTTAACCCAAAGTCACCTCTGTCCAATGAAAAATAGCAACTTTGCCACAGTGGTGAATCATGACCTCAGACACTGCAGTCCACTCAGCTGAATGTTGAAACTAGTGCAAAGTGCCTTGAGGAGTTGGTCTGTGTCTGGATGCTGGTTCCAAGAGAACATTAATCAAGAATGTACAATGTTAATTATATAACTTGAGGGAGCGATGTGTGTAAGATTTACGGGGATTTAGTGGTATATAGCAGTGAGGACTGGACATTGCAACCAGCTGAAACTTTTACTGGTTGGAATTCCTACAGTGGTCATTGTTCAGGAGGTTTTACAGTGAGTCGTATGAACAAATGGCCCTATCTAGAGCCAGTGTTCAGGTTGTCTGTTCTGGGCTACTGTAGAAACATAGCGGTGAACATGGCAATCTCCATGGACAAGGACCCGCTCCCTATGTAGATATAAACAGCTCATTCTAAGGTAACAGAAACACAATGGCTCTTATTTTCAGGTGATTGTACACAAAGAAAAAATACTTATAATACTATATTCCATGCCAGTATATCCCCCTGAATCCCACACACTGGACTATAACTCAATTTCACCAAATGTTACCTCTATTTTTTGTCATAGTGTTGGTTTTGAAAATTGCTGTGTCATGTAGAGGATATAAAGGAAGTCTCTCATGTGACACTCAGCCATGGTGGTTGCTGCATGCTTGTGTCACCTCAAGTTCACCAAGGCTCCACAACATTTCCCCAACTTTTGGTTGTAGGTCTTTGGTTCAATAACAAACAAAGATAATGGCAAAATACAATCCGAGTGCCATTATTTTAAAATGTTAAAATGATATCTGAAAACTTACCTTTCATATTTTTTTATTTGCTTTAACCTCTGCAGAGTGTCTTATCTGCAACTACAACATCTTCGTCTCTCGTCTTTAACCTTAACCTGATCTGAATGTGCTGTGTTACCCAAAGCAAACAAGATCTCATTAGCTCCTCTTGGCTTCAGTCGCCCCCTCGTACTGCAATTAAATGCCCTCAACATCAGAAGTGTTTGCTGTTGCTGTCTAACCTGTGTTAGCAGATTATAATGTGTGTAACTCTTATCAGATGTATGTTGTTTTGGCATTCTTTATCATGGCAGTGAAGGTTAGCGCCATTACAGGTGACACGCCCTGGCATGGCATTTAGCTAATCCACTATCTGTGTGACTGATAAATGGTGTCGTTACCTGCCTTCATACTGGCCAAAGGGACCCTGTGACACGGTAACCCGGGATGAAGATTTATATATAGATGACGGCAATCCAATTTTAGCAGCAGAACGGATGTGTTGACAGTATTATTAATATGCTATCTGATGGAGGGGGGCCTCTGTGGAACAGGAAAACGATCGTACTCTATCTGTCTCTGTATATAACACTTTTGGAATGAGGCTTCTGTTTCTGGTGTTAGAAAGGAAGGAAACTATGGAGAGGAAAAGGGTGGAGAAAGGGTAAAGGAGTTGTAGAGATGCCTGTACATAGAAGTAATTGCATAGGGTGAAAGGAAGGACTAACATACAGGGGTAGGACTGCAATAGAAAATAATGCTGCATCCATGCATGCGGCATGAATTTTAGTTGTCGTTCTTAAAGTTCAAGCAATTGTCTGTTGCTGCTTTTTGGAAAAACCAACAAATGGACTGCTGCGACTTAAATTAGCGCAATTAATCTTTGAAACTTCTCTGTGTCTGTCAACTAAAGATTGAAGCATCTTAAAGCTGCATCACTCAATATTTTTATATTAACAATAGAAAGATGATGACATGTTATTTGAAAGGGGATGCTTTGGTGTCAGACCCACAGAGAATTATCACCTGGGTCTTTACAAAGACGTATTGCACTGTCAAGCTTATTGTCTTGTTTTAGTGGCCTGCAGCTTTACTGTTTTGGTTCAGACTTACCACTTCAACCTACATCAGCCTTGTTCCCACCTGCATTTTCAACAGTCCCCACCCACCCCCCACCCCCACCCCGCCTTTACACAATCTGCCCGGCACTAAATGAAAGTTAGCAGCTAATTCCCAAAGGAGTGGGTGGAATAGATCAGTGGTTCTCAACCTTTTTTTTGTTAAGGACCGCCAAAATTGATACACATTAAGTCAGGGACCCCCATGTGATAAGATTTAGTTTCAGTGACCTCCATCACAAAAGATTTTGGTTGTTACATTGTTTGGCAGTAATTACTGTGGTGGAAATTTTGTCTTCTTCATGCATATGCTTGTATTGTTTCATTCTTCCTATGTGTTTGTAAGTGTGTGAACTTTGCATTCCCCTTTTGTAAACATCTGTCGTTACTTGACATCATCAAGAGATTTACATTCACTATAATCTCGCCTTTAAAGACAGTCCATTGACTATCTAACAGATACAGCCGATTACCTAACATGTTATATACTAGATTGCAACAGGTATGTTCCTCTGGTGTAATCAAGAGAACATAATTAAATCAGGAAGGCCCAAGAAAGCTACAATTGATTTCTCATTATCTTGTCGTCTGAGTGCAGGTATAAAGATACCCTGTGTTCACTGTTCTGGGCACAAACTCTGAGCTCTGAGCCTGAGGATGCGCCTTCTCTATAGAGAATAAACTCTCATGCGCAAAGCTATTCAGCCTTACTTGCTGACTCCCAAGCAGATCGGCAAAAAATTGCCACAACATTACCTTTCCCAGTAAAAGAAGTGTAACGAATTTCTAATACAAATTTGGCAATACTGTTACAGCCAGCCCAGAAACAAATAACTCATATCAACCTGATTTTGTTGTCACCCCTACTGAAATCTTAACAGTCAAACAATCCCAGGGTTCATTTCCAGAATTGTTGTGCATGCACGTTACTTAGCAGCAAGCTAGCTTGAGAGATTGAAACGTACATTCAGCGGCTGGATATTTTCCAGTTACTTTGTTTTTGTTGGATGGAAAGATGACAAGAACGTGGATGTTGCAAGTAGTGGTAGTAAGACTGATTCCACTGCATAAAAACACAATCTCAAACTTCCTGAAACACCCAACCAAAGGTAAACCCTCTGGCCGCAGAGGTTGGCTGTAGCCCTACACCGGCTTAACAAGCAAAACTGTGTTTTAGTCATGAACAGCAGGCTACAAGTAACAAAGAACTAATGAAGCTAAACTAATGATTCTTTCTCTTTGTCTTTGACCCTTTGTCTTTCAGACAGATTCTTGGGAAAATACTGGTCAAAGGCATCAGAAGTCTCCAAGGCCAAAAATAATTTTGAGCTATCTAGCCTTAGCTGTGCACGCGGGAGATTACCTTTTTGAGTTGAAAGGTCGCAATCACCAGTTTTTTGTGTAACATAAAAGTTATATACAAGTAGTGTGTGATGAATTACTGTTGGCCTGGAATAATAAATAAGGGATGAATTTAACATTTGAAAAACGTGCCAAGTAATGAGCAGTTTCATTTTTTGAGTAGCAAGCCCAATGATATGATTCCAACCAGTTCTATAGTTGTCAGTTACAGTGAGGAGATATCATCAGAGGAAGTGAAACCTTCAATCAGAATATTCACTCTTATGACTCTTAGTCACATTGGGATCCCTGCTATAGTGAATTAAGAAATTGAAAATAAACTATTGCCTATTTTTCTGGAGACACCCTGGAATGCCCTCAAGGAGTCCTTGGTGTCCCCAGACTCCTGGTTGAGAACCACTGGAACAGATGATGTTTACAGCGTATTGTGCTGTCCCCAAGTGCCTCTCTGAGTATCACTGTGTTCCTGTCTCTCTTGATTCTCATTTATAACCAGTAGTAAGTCTATTTTAGGCACTTTGTTTGACAGAAAGGCCAAAATGTTAAGTAATCTTGTCTTTCAAGTGAGACTTTCAAGTCTCATCTATTGCTGTTAAGCGGTACATTCAGTACAGCGTACAACACTGATCTAGTTCTGCCTACACCACCCAGGGTGCATCACTGCTGTTGTTAGTCATTTGTCTAATAGGTTTACAGTTGCCTGTGGATCTCCTGGCACAGGGCAACCCAACCAGTCTTAAGCTGCTTAGCAACCTTTGGCCGGCCTCTTGCTTACTCTTACGCACCCACTCTCTCTGTCTTGTTTACATATATAATGCTGTATCATAAACACATTCTTAGGTTAGCAAATAGGGAGACAGGCAACGCTGAGCTGGTGGACGGGTGAAAGTGTATGAGAGGAGTCATGTTACATAGATGAAGTAAGGTGTTATGGTTTCCTCTCCCAGTGCATAAGGTTTTCTAAGTGGCGACCAGAATATGTCTTACTGCTCTTATACCAGAAATGCGCAGGAGATTATACTATACTAAGCTAAGTGGATTGCTATACGTGGGAAACAGAGATCCAGTGTATGTTTTCCTAGTTAGAGCACCCAGTGTTGTTGCCGATGCTTTGGCTGCAGGAGGTGCTTCCACTGAATGTTTTATTAGTGTTAATGGGAAGAGATAAAGGACAAGTGAGATATGAGATTGGGTGATGAGAAAGAGAAACTGGCAGCTGAACTCTGGTAATATGAATCCTCTGCTGTCTGCGTGATGAAATGATCTCAGGAAGAAGAGGAGGGGATCAGGTGATATACATTGTGTAACTGCTTTTATCACTCTCCTCCCTTTCCCTTCAAAGTTTAAGGGTACCACTAGGTCAGGTGATGTTTCTGGGTTTTAGGTTGGAGAGATGTTGATCTTGATGTTGAGTGGCACCACTTTGCTTTTAATACCATGTAGTGTTGTCATGCTGTACAATTTCCTGTTAATCCTCAGTATGATAGTGTTTCCAATAAAGTGGTACAACAGCAAGTTCTGTTCCTAAGGAGAGTCTGCTGGCAATAAAAAAGCAGGTTCAGGTTTTTCTATATATGAGGATGCAAATATGTGTGTTTGGAGAAGGATTAAAAATGTGCTTTAGGGCTGCTGTGGTGACAGAATTTCTCCTGTGTTGATTAAGGTTGGCTCAACTGCATGAAATGCAAATCACATTGATCCTAATTTTAGTGCTTCATAAATAAGCTTTTTGTCAGGTTACTATGAGGTATAGTGTTGCTTTTTAAATGACAAAGATGACACAGTTTTAAAACAAAGTAACATTTCCATTTTTGAATGCAGAACACAGAAGGGCAATGAGATACAGTGTTTTTCCACCTGAGGGGCTTTGGTTGTGTCTGGTTGCTATGATACAGAATATCTGCGGAAGTAAAAATGTTGGCAGAAGAAAGAGCACTTGCTCTGGATAAGGGGAAGGTTGAAGCATGAAGGGAGAAGGGGCAGACCTGTTGGTCTTAGTGGGTTCAGTATTCATTTCTTCTCCATTGTTGTTGTTTGTCAGCGATTTGACGGTTGGTCTTTGGGGTACTTGTACCGTCCTTTTACTGTGATTGGACAGCTGGGTAAAAATGACAGTGCCGAGCCACTGCAGCATTTCACCCAAAGTTGAATATTTTTTAACTCTCGGAAAGCAGAAAAAAATGGCAAACATGCAGTGCTCAGCGCAGAATAGACACTCAGTGTTGTGTTGCACTGCTGGCGTTTGAAGGCCCCAATCACACAGAAAGAAATTTGCAGGTTGCAAAATGTGAGGGGCACCGCACTGCCTTTTTTTGTTTGTTTTTTTAAATTGAATGCCACTAGTAAAAAAACTAAACAAAAATGCTTGCTGTGCCTTTTTATTGTTGCCAGGCAACCACCCCATGACGTCCTAACACTAACCGTCCTGTGTAATTAATCTACTGTTTTTGTTTCCTCAGTCATTAGTATCTAGTCCCTAATCTGTTCAGGCAGAGGGTACTTGCTGTAGCTCTGGTTGAGGCTGAGAGGCTGTCAATAAATAGTTTGTTGGGCACAGGGAGACGGAGATCTGTGTGGGTACATACATGAGACCTTTAAAAAGAGGGTAGGTCATGGGGAGTACCACCAGTTGGTCCAGGAGCTTCTCCTCAATGAGGGAATGAATGTCTCGGGGGCAGTTTCACAGCCAACTGTCTATCGTCTTGCCATGTAGCTCTGGGTAACCAGCAACCGCCACCACCAGTTTCTCCTCCATTGTTTACCAACTGTAAACATGTTGTCGTGACCACCACAGATTGCCCGCCTCTCAAATTTTCTGATGGGACAATTGGCAAAAATATAACAAAAAAAGAGAGGGCGTGGGGTTGAAGTTTTTTCAACTCAAGGAGTTCAGAGCGCTCTGGCAAAAACACCAGGCGCCCAGAGTGCAGAAATGTAAGGTGCCTCGCAACGCACATTTTGTGTGATTACATGATGGACGCCTAATGAAACAAAGAGGAAACATGAACATAGCGGTTATGATGGTTGCTTGCCATCTGCTGCAGTTGACTTGTCAGTAGCGCTGTATTGCAATATTGCATTATTGCAACAGCCCTGCTGCACTTTTACCCATTCTTGTTTTTGTGCCCTATTCTGTGGGTACATAAATGTATAAATTTATTCGTTCATCTCTGCACGTGTACACGCTTTTATTGCCTCCTCTCCTCCAATATTTATGTGTCCCTTTAGTCGGGGACAATAGACTGAGAGGAAACACTGCTGATGTTGTACCCCAGGCGTAGAAAGCCCTGATACCTGAAACCTCTTAATGTGAGCAGCTGACTGACAAGGAGGAAGAGTGGAGTGGACGTGAAGGTGAAGGTGAAGGAGATAGCCTGAGGGAGATAAAACAAGAGAAACACATATGCTTAGACGCATTTCTTCTAAAACATCAGTTTTCCCATAATTTTTTATAGATTAGATTGTCTGCAGGTGGTTTATCTGAAATAGTGGATGAAATGTTCCACAAAGAGTTCAAATTTCCCCCTTTCATTCTCATCAAATGCCTTTTCCATGACCCTGAATGTGTGCGCGGAGCTCTTCAGGTTGCACTGTTTTCATATAAAAACATTGAGATACTGATCTCCAGCGTTTGTGTTGTGTTTTCCAGAGGAGGAGCTGAGGAAGCTGCGGGAAGAGACCAATGTGGACTCTCTGCGGCAGGAGCTAGAGCGAGAGCGAAGCAAAAGGATAGACCTGGAGCAGAAGATGAATGAGGTGCTGAAGACCAGGTAAGACATTAAGACAGCGAGTCAAGTGCATGACGTGAGCGACGAGAGATGAGGGTGGGGAAGTTAAAATGAGGGAATGACAGGAAATGGTGACACTGCACTTTATGACATTTAAGATCAGCAGAGTTTATCATAGGTCAAGTCAGATGGTGTGTGGGGGTGTGTGTCAGTACCAGTGCTACCCAAGGTTTCGTTTATAAATAGAGGCCTCAGCAGCTTGGTAGGCGGGGAATTCCATAAGGAGGTGTGTTTGTGTGTGTGTGTGTGTGTGTGTGTTTTAAGGGAGACGGAAAGAGAGAAAAAACAGAAACGAGTCATGTGCCGGTCCGCGTCGCCAAGTGTACTCTGTGACACAGTAGCTATGCTGGTGTCAGGAAAAGCCTGCGCCTCTTGGCACCAAGGGAGCCACCCTTAGACCCAGGGTGTGTATGTGCGGCTCTGCGCGTCTTTGTGATCAGATGATGCTCCTGGGCCTGCCAATGGGAAATTCCACTGGAGCTCTCCAAGTGATTATCGGCACAGAAACACGACCTCAAGAATGCCAGACAGTTCAGGATTTTGTAAGAGGTAATCCGATGCAACATGACCTGGGAGTTTTCTCCAGTTAATCCTTTGTCAGCAGTATCCAGGAGAGAAGTAGGTGCCCTTTTTTTGTGGCTACTATCCAACTGTTGGTGACCAAGGCAGTAGAGCTCAGTGGCCAGAATTCAACACACTCTGGTTTCACTGAAGCTCTGAGGTGTGAAAATGCAGTGAGAGCCTCTAAGTGATCTTGTTTGTGAGTGCAGCATTTTAGATACAGACAGGTGACAATTCTGCATCTTTATCTGACATTTTTGTAGAGCAAGGAGGAATGAGAAAATAATTGAGAGATTAATCTGATTATTATGACTCCTGTCAATCAAGCCAGCACTTTTTTTGAATGACTTTGTGAACTGTTTTTGAAGTTGTCACCAAGGCAGGCTACACAAGAAATTCACCAACCACTAATGCTTTATTTTATAGGTCCACAATTACAGATTAGTTTATCAGTGCTTTCCAGAAAACCAATTGGAAATTATCACAAGGGCTGGGTATCAGTACTCAAATAACCCAGTACCAAGTAGTATTGAAACTTCTCCAGTCAAACAATACCTGCATACAGGGCGTAACTTTTTACCTCATCTGCCATTGGCTAGTGACCTCCAAAAATTTACCAGCCAAATAAAAAAATTATGCCTTGTTTGACTAAAAATAATTACCTTACATTTTTAGTATGAAAATCCAACTTTAGCATCACTTAAAGGCGTTAACTCAAACTCAGCAGTTCTCAACAATTTCATAGTGACTGAAGAGCTAAAACACTTACTTGCAGAGCCACTCGAAGTCCGCCATCGGCCTTCCCTTCTTTCCCAAGGCACAAATGGTCCTAAACATGGTCATCATTTTTCTTTTCGTTGGGTCGGGTATTGCCGTCACTGACTTTACCAGAGGGGTTGAGTTAACAGGTTGAGAGGCTTTCAGGCAATCACTGTGGCATCTAGAACTCTCATGGTCTTTAATACTTTCTAAAACGAAGGGATTTTGCCTCTGTGTTTCTTTGGCGCCCTTGCGGCAAAGGCTGCAGCTCATCGTGTTGGTGTGGGGGTTGTAAGTCAGCCATGACTGCAGCTGGCCAGCCTCGTCTAGTTTCCATTTTTCAATAAAACACCGTGCGACATTTGTACTCCGTTTAACTGTCTGTTCTTCTTGTCCAAGTCTAACATGTTCATCTTCGTTTTTCCTCTTTTCTGGTGGTGGCTTCACACCAGGAATGTGTTGCCACATCTTGCTCAGAAGTTACCATAGAGTGCCCGGGAAACAAGTTCCGGTAGCTGACGTCATGCGTTCCCGGCACAAGTACAATAAGCCACAATGGTCAAAATAGTCTGACACAGCTGGCAGAAATGGTCGAAGCACATATAAAAACCCACATGCAATTTAACATTTTCCATCAGCCACTGGCAGGTGTGTGCATTTGTCTTACACACCAAACTCATGTTTTACCTGCCATTGGCGCTTGGCGGGTGTTACTTTTACGACCCCCCCCCCAAATATTTGTATGGTTTTACTTGCAGCCAATCACTGCAAGCATTCTTCAATTTAATTAATGCATCATGTAATTGGCCCACTACCGCACAAACTGAAACCCATTCAGCCTGTATCATGGTGAGGTCAATCATAGTGTACAGTATTTGTATTGTTTGTATTTGACAGAATTGTTCGTACAGTTATCTAATAAATATTGGATGATGAGGAGTGTTTTTGGCATTTTATGCAACTGAATACTTTCATTCACATGATGCAATGTAGATGAAACAAAAAAAAGTTATCAAATTAAGGAGTGTATTGATATCTTTATCCCCTAAGACAGCGGATCCCATCTGGTCTAGCCACAGGGTCCAGATTTGTACTTAGTCATAGGTTCAAGGACCACACAGGTCAATACATTCAGCATCATACTTTAATTTGGCCATGCTATCAAGCTAGTTTGCTGTCTCTATCAAGTACCTGACGTTAGTCACTCTACAGGAGGAAATGGCACTTCAAAATAAAAGCTCTGTGCTGGAAATTCCCTACACTTAAAAATAAAATGATTTTTTCAAACTTGACACCTCTGTGAAACACTTGCAGCCCTTTAAGAATGGACCCAGGAACCAATTTTGGACTGTGACCCAGCAGTTGGGAACCACTGCCCTAAAAGGCACTGGTATTTAGGGCTGCAACGATTAGTCGACTAATCGATGACTAATCAACTATTAAAATAATCTGTGACTAGTCGGTTTGAGTCATTTTTCATAGAAAAGCACTATAAAAGTACCCCAAAATACTCTTACTGCAGCTTCTTACGTTCAGATATTGGCAGCTTTACACACTCTCCCATGACGGTGAACTAAAACCCTTTGGCGTGAGTACGAAACAAGATATTAGATGACGTAATTTTGGGGTTTGGGCGAGACAGACCCTCATTTTTCAACATTTTAACACATTTTTCAATAAAATGATTAGTCGACTAATCGAAGAAATAATCGACAGATTAGTCGACGATGAAAATAATCGTTAGTGGCAGCCCTACTGGTATTGGTGCTCGTGTTGTAATTTTTTAAAGGTTACCCAGCACTAATTATTAAGTAATGTGGTGCTAATTAAGGGGGGAATGGACAGATCATTGTCAATAAAAATGGTATATAAAAGTGTAGCAAGTAGCTGAACATGCAGAAATGAAAAATTTGTGTACAGACAAATCATTCAACATACTGTAGGCCTACATGAAGAGAATGTTTGTACTGATAAATGAATAATGAATTGATATTGACCTCTGTGTTACCCATTATTAGTTCCGTATTACAAAGTTCTTTCGGGGAAACTTCTAGGAAACCACCAAGCCATTAAAATGAAACATCGCCAACTGATTTCTCAAAGCTCTAACCTTCAGGGAAAAAGAATTGCTTTGTTTTTCCGAGAATATCAACACAGTATTTATTTTTTGAGCAAGCATTTCTTGGCCATTAGCATGAAACATGAAGACCCCTAAAGCATTAATGATGAAAGGGGACCAAGCTTGCCAAAGCCAATAACCTCTTGGCATGTTGTTTCACACATCTGAAATATAGAATTAGCTTGAGTCAAATCAGATAGAAGTGTAAAACTAATGTGTGAGGACATGAGCTCTTCTGTTCCACTCTGTTCTGTTTTTGTTGGCACCTGCTATGAGATTGCAACAGCGAGATTATTGAAGCAGATTGAGACTGAAATTGTTTCTCCTCATTCTGTCTTGATCCCCAGATGTGTCTATCTAACCATAAACTGCCTGAGACATGCCGGCAGTGGGACTCTAGCTGACAATAGAGAAGTGAGACTAACACTTGACAAATCTTTCCTCTTCTCTCTCTCCGCCTCAGGCTGGAGGACTCTCCGCCACAGCCTCCCCGGAAACAGCAGTCGCCCTCAAACAATGGAACAGGTAAGACCCTGGAGAGGGAGTGTGAGAGAGTGGGGGCGGAGGGTGAGTGGGAGTTCAGGGGGACTGACAGGAAATGAGTTTGGGAAGGAAGACTTTGACGTCTTCCAAGTGTGGGAGTAAATCAAGACGACTGTGTTTGTGCGTGTGTTGGTGTGCGTGTGCGTGTGCGCATGCGTGCAGGGGAGGCGGGGATGTAGGATGTGTGCGGTGGAGTGCTCGACAGGAACAGAACAGTGTTAAACAGAGTCGGAAATGTTCCTGGGTTATTGTAGGACATGCACAAGTGTGTGTTCAGCAGCACACACACTTATAAATGGTGATTCCTGGTGTGCGATTAGTTGTATCAAGAGAGCGAGCAACAACAAACAACTTTAATGTATCACCCACTATTCTACAAAGGAGGTTAATTGATGTCATCATTACAGATCTGCGCTGCCAGTGTTACTGCCATAAGGATGTCTGTGCATGTGTGTGCGTGTATTTTTAAAATATGTCAGTGAGGGTAGACAGGAGCTCATTAATGCAGCATTAGTCAGACGGTGTTACTGAAATGTGTGTGTTTGGGTGTGTGTTTTTGGGCTGAATAACAGCTGTGACAATCGCAGTCATAGTTTGACTTCCATAGACCCAGTGACGTGTGTGTGTGTGTGTGTGTGTGTGTGTGTGTGTGTGTGTGTGTGTGGTTTCAGAGAGCGAAAGGGAGGGAGAGGGGCTAATTTTGGAAAATGGGTTATGATTGTAGATCACTTCATCTAGGGCAGACATGCCTGTGCTCTAACTAGTGTCGGAGGGGTGTGTGGGTGTCAGTGTTTTTTCAGGGTGGATTAAGAGTGTGTGTGTTTGGGCTAGTGTGTGTGGATAAAAGGACAGAGCGAGGGTAATCTGTTAGGTAAAGGAGAGGATAAACAGAGTAATTTGGGCTGATGGGACCGTGGTAACTGTGTAAACTACAAATTAAAATGGCTTCATACAGAATGTCATCTGCAGCAGAAAAACAAGAGATTTAACTTTGCCATAATGACTTTATCTTTTTTTTTAAATGTGTGTATTTATCCTCTGAGAGACGCAGAGTGCACTCACACTCACAGCCACCTACTGTAGCTGCTCATTACAGCCACAGTAAATAAGTGTATACTTAATAGTTAAACCAGAGCAGCTAATGTACTGTTCTTTGCTCAGGTGCACTTCAGCATTAGAAATTGACCGTTTGCTAAGCCCCGCCCCTTAGACGATGGCTACAAACAGGATCTATATGTGTTTACGGGAATGCCTCCCTCACTGTATTCACAGCCTCGTAAGTGGAAACTTTCTGAAAGATCCAAGTTCGTGGCCTTGTGTGCACGACTTCCCATGTCGTAAACACAAGCTCTTGACTGAGAGAGAAGACTGAGACTAAAGCTACATGTCCCTGGCAAAACCCTGCATCCTCAAAAGAAAGAACAGAGGAACCACTGTGCTGCTTAACACAAGGGTTACATGTATACACTAAAGGTATACTACGCACTCATACAAAAGTTGTCCCTCTTCATCATCACTTAGAAGTGTGTGGTGGTCTAATTATCTGCAGAGACTCTGCCCTCTGCCTGTATTTTTTATTTTACTTATTGTCTTGGGCACAGCGTGCAGCAGAGGTAGCGACTGGACCCTGAGCTGCGCCCATCCCAGTGAGAGCTGTGAAAATTGCTGACACAGCGCTGGCAAAATGCAAATATAGCCAGGTGAAACACCAAATGGACAAAGCTTGGTCCAAAATGAGTGAAGCTCGAGTTGGCTTTTACTTTCACCATCGCTGCTAATACTGTTTACAAACAGTAAAAGAGAATTGCTGCATAGAATACCTGTAATGTTTATATTTTCACACTGTGCTTCACTTTAAAAGAGAAAAGGATTTTAGAATGAGGAATAACTAATGAGTTTGGCATCAGTTACAGAGATCGATGGAGCCTTCTGTCCATACTCTGCATTCATTTTGTCTATATTTGTGCATGCTTTCTGAGATGCCATGGAGCCGTACCACCGTAGGCATTGTAGTGTAGTGTTGAGACTGTAGGAGACAAAAAATAAATTTAAGTAATGGCGTAATGGAGTGAATCAGTAATATATAGTGAAACTAGTGAAAGGAATTCTCCATTCACATGCCAGGTTGTACATAAAAGCTGCACAGACCTCCACCATTGCCTCGTTTGTCGTCTGCCCTCTAGTGCCATATATTGGCTGTATCTATGCCATTGTAAAGAACATATGGAAGTACGATGTTTGAAATGGACATATCTATTTTTGTACATAAAGTCAGTATGAATGAGCCACACAGCCATCTGTATAGGAACAACACATTATTGTTGGTGAAGGGATTTGAAAAATGTGTGCCTGTGGTAAAACAGTACAAGTTGTTATAAATTGCTACAGTGTGGTGAACCAAACCTAACTAAGGCACCATTCGCACGCCCCTTTGCTCTGTTTAGCAGACAAACAGCAGAAGGAGGTGTGGAGCTCGCGGCTGCAGAAGTGGCTGTACGAGCGCTTCGGGGTTTACATCGAAGACTTTCGTTTCCAGCCGGAGGAGAGCACCGTGGAGGCCGAGGAACCGCTAAGTGCTAAAAGGTGGGTGAGAGCTGCTCTGGAATAGAACATGAAGTGCCCGTCCTCGGGTATTGATTCTACAGTTGTTCAAAGAGATGTGGAGTCAGACAGCTCGACAGCAGCTGGGGAGCACTAAAGGTGTGCAGTCAAACAACAGTTGTCTTGGATTGTGTCACCTTAAGCCCGGATTTCTTTCACAGTTGCTTCCATTTCAGACCATGAATGTACACTGTAGATAATAACAACATTGTATCCTGCTGTATATACCTTTGACAGATGCTACTGCACTGCAGCTAACTTTTGTTGTAGTTTATTGGTTGCCAGATTAAATGTATTCAGATCAGATACTTGCAGGGAGAAAGCAGAGAGGAAGTTGGAGACACTTTTCAAATGTGTTTTCTCTGTTCCCTCTTTTTCTCCTGCTTTGAAAAGGCGAATGACTCATGCCAGGCTTGTGAAGTGTCATCACCTCCCCTCGCTCAGAAAGCAGCTTTTTCTTTGTGAACCTGTGTGTTTATACGTAAGCATCTGCGTGTTCTGACCTTCACTCTTTTGTGTTTTCCATCCAGGTTAACAGAAAATATGAGGCGACTCAGTGAGTACTCAAAACACACACACAAATAAATAGAAAAGTATAATATAAGTGCAGTTAAAATATCGACCTTGGTGCCATACTGTACTGTTCTTAAAGTAAGAAATATTTTGTACATTTTTCTGTGCCTTGAGATCAGTATTGACAGGCAGAAAACGGAGTAAAACAGGCACAGTGACAATATATAGTCGTCCCAAACCACACTAAATTCATCCCTCTACTCTTTGTTTTCCAGAGCGAGGAGCCAGACCTGTCACCAACTTTTTAAGGAACCTCTCCGCCTTATCTAATTGGCACTCTGTCTACACCTCAGCTATTGCCTTCATTGTGAGTGTGCACCTTTGTTATGAGTAATTGCTAAGACATCACTCTATTATGTTGAACTGTGTGCTGTTGATTAAGCTCAAAGTTTTAATAGACTAAGAAGTGAGATCTTTAAATTGACTGACGAACCCATTTGGTTGTACATGACAGTGAAGTGAAATGAATGGCAAAGTAATTTCTGCTCAACAGTGACAGATTGCAGTGGTTCTGTCAGAGGCCGCGGGGGGTTAATCAGATCTTCATTAATGTCCACAGTCAGTGATTACGCCAAATTATCTTCAACCTATCGATTTTGGCCATGTCAAGGCTATCTCAGGCCCACGCAGACGCAACGTATCTTTTTTTTTTAACGCGTTTGTTCACATACAAACTGTGTTTTATGTCACTAAAAACAAACCTCTTGTAACAGTCCGTGCATTGTGAGGATTTTTTTCAGAAAAACTTCTTCAGTGTTGCCGTGTCAACAGGGAAAAGAGAGTTTTTGGATTAAGATGTAAGAGTGTGTGCCCTTATCTCCTTTACTAATGAGGCCACATTTCGTGCAACGGTAGACATAGCCGAAATCATGCTGGCTCTACTCATGCTGACAGGACTTTTTACAGGTTTACACTTAAATGTACAGTGATTCTTCCACTGTATTTAGGAAGAGATGCATCAGAATGCAGTACTGAGGTCACTGCTTTAGGTTGCCTTCTGATTATAGCTGTTTTCAGGCTCCAACATCTTCTTCTTCTTTGCAAAGCGTTAGGGTTAAGGTTATACTGCTGCCTGTAGGTTTTCATGATGACAGGTTTTCTTTTTTTTTTTTTTATAACAGTGTGTGTGTGGATGGGATTTTTTTCCTGAATAAAAGAGGTAAAACACTGTTTACCAAAAAATAAATAAATGAATAGATAAAAACAATATCAGTGTAAACTCGGCCTTAGTATCTTGAGATGATCCTGCTCTAATGTTGACTGACAGGTGGCTCTAATAACGTCTTCCCCCGGCATTATATCGTCCAAAATTAAATGCTTCAAGTCAGTGTTGTAAATCATCATTAAAGGGAATAATTTTGTTCATCTTGCCATAAATTTCTCTCATGCATTAAGTCTCACAGTTTTCTTGAGTTAAGGTCTGGTGTATAAAACTTTATTATGGACTGAAATAATTTTCTGTCGTCAGTTTTATCAGTCTGACCCATGGACTGTATAATAAAGATGGACAATATGGACAGTTTCCCAAAAGTGAAGCCAAAACATGTCGATTGCCCCCTTGTGGCTGGCTGCAGTATAGCTCATAAACCCCGTCCCCTCCATGTTAGTGAATGGGCCATGGGGCAAACTAAAAACTCAAAGTAAAAGTCAATTAACTTTTTCCCAAAGATGGTTTCTATCATTGAAGGTAGGTGTCAGCACGCTAATGTGCGTTCAAATGTTAATTCTTCTGACAAGTTTGTTTTTTATTACTTATTTGATGCTATAAGAAAAAGAATGTGGTTTGGCATCATGGCATTAGGGTTGCAACAGTATTGCATTGTAATGAATGCATATGAATGTAAACTGTAGCTCTCTAAATTTTGATCACCTCTGAGAGAAGATCAATAAACCAAATGTCAGAATGTGTGATGTGGTGCTGTTTCCTTGTGCCTACAGATCTACATGAATGCTGCTTGGCATGGCTGGGCCATTCCCATGTTACTCTTCCTGGCTATCCTGCGCTTGTCCTTAAATTACCTCATTGCCAGGTAACAACATTTCTCCGCAGCTGATAGTCAGATATTAGAGAAGCAGCCATTGTGGCATTGCTATGGTCATTATTACTGCTGTTGGGGCTAGTTTGAAAATGTTTTTAGCTGTGACAAGATTTACCTTGTGCTTTGTGTAATAAAACCCTGTTAAACTAAACCACTGAGGCCACAGCTGTGCTATCGGTGAACAGATGCACACTGCTGACCTCTTATGACTGTGAGAGCCAAATAAAAACATGAATCTACTGCAGCAAATGTGTGTTGATGATAATGGACACGCGTGTATTTATGATCATTATGCCTGTTGCTACACAGACGACCAATACATCATAGCAAAGGCAAACCTCTCTTTGTGCTCACAACAACCACAAATAGATTAAGTTATAAAAACATCAAAATAATTTAAAGTGGGGCAATTTGGTGATCACCATGAAATGAGGGCACATTAGTGTTCATCAGACATCTGTCTGGACTTGGACTAACAAACTGGGACACCTAGTCGCCTTTAAAGTGATGAAGGTTGTAGAGATGATGGAGGTTGCAGAGTTTAGTGGCCTAATTTCATCTGAACAAAACACCTCATAAAAATGTACGTTACTCTTCTTCCTGTTTTCCAGAGGTTGGAGGATCCAGTGGAGCATTGTGCCTGAGGTCTCAGAACCCATGGTGAGACGGCTTCCCACTTCCTGTTTAACTGCTTCCTGTTTCTGTGTGTCAGGAGGAAAAACGTATGCATCAGTAGAGGTAGATATTATGTCTTATTAGCTTTTCTTTGTTTTGTGCAGGAGCCTCCAAAGGAAGACTTGACTGTATCTGAGAAGTTCCAGCTTGTACTTGATGTTGCACAAAAAGCACAGGTACAACACAGCTCATGTAACTTCTCAAATCAGTGTTAACAGATAGTGAAGCAGTGCTGGTTCATACAGTGCTTCAACTCTCCTTACAGAACCTGTTTGGTAAAATGGCCGATGTTTTGGAGAAGATAAAAAAGTAAGGAAAAACAAAGTATTTTACTAAATGCTGGGATCAAGTATGAAAATAGTGTTTAATAATACTTAAAGAAAGACCCATTGACTTATATTTTATTTTTCCTCTCCCTTGTCTTTCTGTGTGTGCTTCAATGCATTGTTCTATCAGCCTTTTCATGTGGGTGCAGCCAGAGAGCACCCGGAAACTCTACATCTGCCTGTGGGTGACTTTCATCACCTCCTGCGTCCTGCCATATAAACTATTGGGCTTCATGATGGGTGAGAGAGACGTGCACACACACAGACAAAGCTTCTTTATCCTTGTGACATACTCTACACACTGCATAGGTCCTTGGAGAATGCAAATCCTTATACTCAATTCAGTGCACACAAACAAATGCATTCATGCAGCGCTTGTGTAACTGTTCTCGCGCTCCCTGCGAGGGGTCGCTGCAGGCTATTGGCATGCCTATCTGATAATATTAGTTACCGCTGTGTCTTGTAAACAAAGTGTTTCCAGAGTGCTGTGGGCTCATATATCCTTGGAAGATGCTTGGAGCAAAAATAATTGTTGACACAATAGTTCCTGTTCATTTTACCAGCTATGTATAGTTGTCACTGTAGCCACATACATTTCTTTATCCTGTTAATGATAGTGACAATGAGGTTCCATTACTGAAGTTGGCAGGTAGCCAAACCAAATTTGACAGTGAACTTTTGGGCTGCAGGTCTGCTTTGGTCCAAACTAGGGATGTAAACTGTTGACCATTATTGGGTTAACCATGACTGGTTACGCATGTCAGTCTGTAGGTTACTTCATAATTTACTGCACCGCGCACCAACCATGCCTTGTGGGAGCAAGCTAGGGGCACCGCTTATATGGCGATTACCACTAGTAATGCCGTCCTTACCCAACAGCGATGCTGTGGAAACATTGTGCCCACCCTCCAGGCTGCCTCCAGGTCACCTTGGTGGGTAACTGACTCAGTTTTGAACCGCAAACCCCCTTTAGCATTGTTAAGTTCAGTAAACTGTGTTTGCACTGTTAGCAGTGTCAGCACAGTTAGTGGTGCTAACATAGCTAACCATGATAAAGGGGGTTTTGCGACTCAAAATGAAGTGGCTTACTTGTTGGGGTTACCTGGGGCCAGACTGGAGAGTGGCCACCATGTTTCCGCAGCAACGCTTATGCGCCACTGGGATGACGTAATCAGCACTAATAACCAAATGAATGCCGCTGTTAGCTAGCTTCCCATGACTTTTCCTTTAGAGCCACCATAATGTTGACATTTATGGTCCTGAGTGAAATGCAAATGCTCGCAAGTCATCAACATGGGTATTTTTCCTATCTCTGCCATCCATCCCATATATGATGAACACATAATTCTAGAAATGTTCTGTTTGTCTAGTTATTGTCTGTAACAATTAAAGGTCCATATTGTAGGATTTATTGGTGAGGTTGCAGAGCTGAGACTTTTCCTGTGTGCCAAGCTTGTAGGAGAACTACAGTTGCTGACGTGAATGGCCTTATCTAGAGCCAGTGTTTGGTTTTTGTGTACTCATAATAGATGCCCTCAAATACCACACACTGGACCTTTAACTAAGACCTTGTTGTTGTTTTTTTCGAGTCATTAACAAAAGCAGTCAAAGTCTTGTTGGTTACTACACTTAGCAATTTTGGACACTGCAAGTAAGTTTAGAGAGCAGACTCTTTGTACAATGAGTCCCCATTTCACCATGCTCTGATGTAACATTTACATAATTCAAGGCTTGTTTTTGTGAGTGAGGACAGATGTCAGTCCAAACACTAAAAAAGCCATTTAAAACTCAGCTTCCTATTTTAATACGTGTGATTCAAAAATATTGTAATGTGAAGGCTTTTTAAAATGGAAATCATGTGAAAGAATTTGAATGATAGGAGGGATACAGAGGTCTGCACCATGAATGAGATTTCAAACGATGAAAGGCTTTGAACTGAAAAATGGAAGGTCTTTGGGGACAAGGTGAGGAGGAAGTGATCAGTTTTTTCATCCTTACTCACCGTCTGCATTCCCCCGTCCTCGTTTGCTCCTCTTCAGGTCTATACGCCGGCATCAAGTTCTTCATCATAGACTTCCTGTTCAAGAGCTGTCCGAAGCTGCGGGACAAGTACGACACACCCTACATAGTGTGGAACAGCCTGCCCACAGACCCTCAGCTCAAAGAAAGGACCAACGCCACTGTGTCGAGGCGGGTAAGGGCGCAGAAACACAAACATATACACATCTGAATCAGCTGTTTGCTGTCCCTCCTCCTTTGTTGCCTCTTCTTGTAGCTTTCCTCAACTAACTCTTAAGAGACATATATAAGCACACACACTCATTAAACATAACTTAGTCTGAAATAGGGCTGAACGATAAATCGCATTCAAACCAACATCGTGATGTACTGCACCACCCTCTAAATGACATATGCAATCCACATTAACATTCGGGGTGCAGCTCAGAGCATAATGTGTGTGTAGTCAGTGTGTGGTCAAGCAAAGAGTGATGGTGACGGACAGTGATGGATGCGCTCAGAGCTGACGGCTGTTGGCTATCGCAGTAAAGAAGAAATTAGCAGTAAAGCTGTCTTGTGTTGTTAAATGTACAGTGTAGGTTTCAGTTTGTCCTTGAATAAATGCTGCCGCCCCTCCAGACCCAAGAAAACTTACTGTCTTGCTTTCCTACTGCTGGGTGAAGTGAACGCGGTTAGCCTCAGATTTATCTCAGCGTTTTTAAAGTGGTGGAGTCACTGTCAGTGTGCACTTTAGTTTGTGTGATTTGTTACTGTAACTGACTGGAAATCAGTACGAGTCATATTTATTGTTTTATATATAACGCTCACACTAGGTCCTGTTGCTCTGCAGTGCTCTGCTGTTCTTTTCTCGGATTTTATTTATTATTTATTGACAAAGCTTGAAGTTATAGGTTATAATATTTTACTTTGATTGAAAAATTCACACACCAATCATCCCATTTCACCCTAACACAGAGGCCTGACCTACATGAAAGAGCAGTTTATATAAGATGACTGTGTCCAGTGTTGTGTTAGTCATACTAAAAAATGATTTATAGCTTGTGTATAATGAATAATAAAGAATATAGGGAACTTATTGTATGAAAAAACTCAATTAAATTAAGTTCCCATGTTGTTTAGCCCTCGTCTGAATCCTGTGTCAGATAAAATATGTTTGAAATGCATGAGGATTATTTCAGCTACCCTAATTCTTTAAGCTGTCCCTGTTAAGCTAAAGCTGTAACAGAGAAAGTTTACACCTATAGAAGCTTTGCAGTTATGTCATCAGTATGTGTGATTTCAGGTTATTGCCATATAACTAGCTAAAGAGCTAGTTTAGCAAGCAAGCTAATTACCTCCGCCAAGGAGGTTGTTTTCGCCAGCGTTGGTCTCTTTGTCTGCAAAATATCTCAAAAAGTTTTGAACGGATTTTGATGAAATTTTCAGGAAAGGTTGATAATGGGACAAGGACAACATTTTGGTGGTGATCGGTTGAAGCGAAGTGGATAAAATAATAAAATTGCGGGAAATCTGAGCTGCTTGGCGGAGGTCTGCCCTCTCCGAGTGCTTTTCTATCTATCTTCTTCTTTTTTAATAGCATGCTAAAAATGCAAAAGAATTGAGGCGTTTCATCTTCAAATAACATATAATTTCCGTACAAACCAGAAAACATTTATATCAAGAGATCGTCAGAGATGGTCTTTCAGCTGTAGGTCAGGTTGAACCTTTCATGTTGCCAGTGCGTGTCAGTCTCCCTCCCACCGCCGACCCCTGCTGTGGCGGGGCAAAGAGAGAACAGACATCAATAAAGTCTCAAAATACCATCACTCCTGTCAATAATCCATTACAACTCAGCCACTCACGCGTGTGTGCGCGTCTCTGACACGTAGTATAGAGTGTACGAGCATGTGTGTGCATGTGTGTGTGTGAGCCTTTTGCTGTGGCGTCAGTCACAGGTGTCCTCTGTCGTTTCTCTCTCTCAGCTCTCTGGCACTGAGAAGGTAGGGACTCTGGTGTGTCTCCCTTTGTTTCCTCCGCTGCACCTGGGTGTGCCGCAAACTCACCTCAAAGCCTGTGTGTGTGTGTGCGAGATGTGTGACACACCTTGGGACTGGCCGTGTTTGTGGACAGAATGGATCAAAATGTCTACTACTAAAACTAAATTTTAGTTTTTCCATTTCATTGAATTATTTCATCCATTTGCAAACGTATTAAATAACAAATTCCCAGATTGTTGGCATTTTGGATCCATTGATGTAGATGCTGTGTGAGAGTTAGCAGTGTTTACTGATTAGCTATAATGCACATAGAGTAGTTAAACACTGTAATTCCACATTAGCTCATTAAATCCTTCCCTTTTCCATTACACGTAGTAATTAACCCTATAATATAATTGCTGTTGATGTTTTAAATGTTAGTTGATTGTTTTCCGAAACAGAATCTCCTGCACAGAGAGGACTGAACAGTAAAGAAGGATCCCTCTGACCTGAACATGTACATCAGAGTGCATTTTTCCACATACTAACAAGTATTTTGTGCTCATAAACTGGTGCTATGTATGACGAGTGAATGATGGCCTCACTCTCTGCTTTGTACATCACACCTGAGCCTGATGCAAACAAGTGCACATGCAGAGAAATGAAAAACTGGAAGTTGAGCTGTTTCAATTTTGGCCACTTTTCTCTTTAGCTCTGGAAACACATATTGGATGAGGCCACAGACTGTGTGGAGATATATGATTTTAAATATTTATCCTTGCCCTTCCTGCTTCTCGTCATCATCACATTGATTCCCTCTCTCCCATCTGTCTTTCTCCCACCTCCCCATACCCTTTTTGTCTCCTTCATGGCAATTTTTCTTTTACTTTTGTCCTCCTGTCATCCTTTTTTTCCCCCCCTGTCTCCTTCTTCTCCCTCCTCCTCCTCCTCCTCTGTCTCTCTTTCCAGGTTCAGCCGGTGGTTTCTCGAAGCAGCCTTGCCACCGTCCCATGTGGGGTGAGCAGAGAGGAGGAGACAGGTCGCTCCCACAGCACCAAGAAGGGAGCCTTTCATGAGGTCTTCAACCTGCAGGAGTCAGAGCGCCCTCTGGCGGGTGAGGGGACTTACTGCATCTTGTAACTGTTTTCATTTGAATATGCCAAATATCTGCATTGCATTTTGCACAGTTAACTTCATTTGTAATAGATAAAGATTAGAAACACTCAGTGTAACTCGGTAGATGTAGACTGTGGCTATAAACCTGTCGGCTATTTAGGCCAGCATCCTCCCTCCCTACCACTACCTTTGTGTTCCCATTTTCAAAATCTCCTTTGCTACGGGAAACAATATGCGAGCTAACAACTTGCACGCTGAAAATGGCAAGTTTTCACAAAGATTTGGAGGCATGCCTGCAGCGTTAGTTGGTAAAAGGTTGTAAAGATCAACAGCGAATTTAAAACAACTTGTGAACACATCTTGGAAAAGCCCAGACTCCCATCTGGCAGAACTCTCACACTGGGTGTTGATCCATTTTCCAGCCAGTCGGAGTTGACTTGCCACATCTCCAGCGACACTGACATTACCAATGTACCGATCTGCTCCACTTCACACAAGCTTCTGTGATCTCGTCATAATAATGTTTTGCTAAACGGATCGACTGAACTCCCCCAGGGCTTAAGAATAGTCAGGCTTCACCTTCAGGGCACAGGCTATCAAATTATGTTTGTCAGTAAAAGTTCTGGCATTTTATTTTGCCATTTTAGTGACATTGCTCACCTCCCCATGTGCAAATGTTCGTCCAAAACAAGTCCCCACAGACACTATTCTGTCTGAGCCTAGTACCGCCTCAGCCTGTGATTGGTTTAAAGAAATACAAACAAGCTAGAGCCTTTTTTTCCCCCCTAGGAGAAAGATAATTGATGATTCCAGACCTTTCTCTAGTGCTGTGAAGATAAGTCTGGTCTACATGAGACCTAGAAATGCTAAAAATCGAAGGTACCAACCAGCCAAGCTGAAATCATGACCCAGCTGAGAAAAAGCAAAAATCTTGACATTGATTTTCTCACGGTGGTTTGAAGCCAGGCTGCACACATTTAGTTGTTTTTTTTACTTATCACTGCACAAATCTTCTCACTTCTCTGCTCTGTGTGTTTTCAGTGTGTGAGAACGGCTGGAGGTGTTGCCTCATAAACAGAGACAGGAAGATGCCCACAGACTACATCAGGAACGGAGTGCTCTACGTCACAGAGAAGTAAGTGCGAACATCTTCTCTCAGAATGTTTTATCATTAAATCTGTGAGTGCGTGAGAGAAAAAGAAGTTGCTCTTACAGGTGGAGCAGAGAGGAGGAGCAGTAACACTTAACACCAATGGGTTTGTGGTATTAAGTACCTGAAAAGGCTCCTAACTAAGAGCTACAACAGATCTCCTCCCCCTCTCTGTGTCAGTCAGTCAACAGTGGATCAAGTAGGACAGCCCTCCCCCTGAGAATACCTCTGATCTGTAAATCTCTTCACCTCTCTGGATATGTAACTGACAGGAAGTCCATTTGCTGTGTCGTCTGTTTTGCTTGCCTGCTTGTTTTACCTCGGGCCTCCTCTCAGCAAGCGATGTTTTGTCTCTCTCTCTGCCAGTTACCTGTGCTTTGAGAGCTCCAGCTCCAGATCCAGCTCCTCCAAGAAGAATAAAGTCATCAAGCTGGTGGACATCACTGACATACAGAAGGTAATCACTGTACAAAATAAGTAGGACAAAAATATATATAATATTTTCATTGTGTAATTCTTTGCTATTGAAACTTATCATAACATGATTGTTTTCTGAACTCTGCAGTATAAAGTGCTTTCGGTCCTACCAGGAAGTGGGATGGGCATCTCTATAGCTACTCCTTCCACTCAGAAGGTACAGTGTGCAGTGACTTTTTTTTCCCTCTTTAGATCCAAATGGTGATTTTGGTTTTAAATAGATTCTGTGTAGTCAAAATTTTTTCTTAATGTCAGCTAGAAAAATCCTCATACGTCAACATCTCTTTAGATCTTTGCTATGTCTTCTTTGGCTTAAAGATCCCCTCTGGACACGCTTTAAGATATAAATACTCTGCTTTCAACAGTAATTTGTGTCTGATATGTCTTATTCCAAATATCTTGTTAAAGATTCTTTTCCCTCAATGAGAAATCCAGAATCTATAGATATGTAAATGATTCACTGCTCCTACTTCACTAAAGTTCTCAGCACCTACATCATTCTGCACAGTGGTGGCCAAACAGGCAGTCAAGCTACAATAAACAAAACCCATTTTTGAATGCAGTGAGACAGCACAATATTATTTTGTCTTCCTTTGTGAACAACTTGACAAGCCTTAAATGATGAACCGCTCTTCCCATCCATGGGCGTTTTTATTCATTTGTGATTTAACATTTGTCCATTATTTATGTAACTCTAAAATGATGCTGACTTGCAATAATTGTTTGGGGTGTTTTTAATTTTACCACTGGATTCAGTATGAGAAACATCCACAGCCAGTGGCTAGATTTATAAGATGTGCATAGGATGAAATATGTGACATCGTCTTTTTTTATGCTCAGTCATCCAGGTCATGGTAATCTTGAGTGCTGTATCATAGGCAACTGGGCTTGCTTGAGTTTCACCTCTCATCCAAGGGGCTTCCTCAGAACTGAAGAAGTGAAGAAGCTTCTTGGATGAGGGGTGAAACGTCTTCAAGAAACTCAAGCAAGTCCAGTTGCCTATGATATAGCTTTAGATCATTTAAGATCAAACTTCCAATAGCTTCAGGCTGGAATTGGCTACGTTGGCAGCCACAAACAGGAGAAAACTAAAACGTTTTGAGGACCTTGACTTGCCTATCTGATCAGTTATATCTGTGAATTAAAAAATGTCCTCATCATTATGTCTGGTTGAGGAAATAGGTGTTTATGATCAAGTTTTCTATCGATTTCTTTGGGACAGTTCATCAGTACTGACCATATGACCTTTGACACTGAATGTTCTCTGGTGTATTTCTCAGGGATATAAGATATTCTTTACCATCATGGCCTTTTTCCTTTGTGATTCAGACTGACTGGTGCTTTATTGCAGGGCTGCTCGATCATGGAAGAAATCCTAACCACGATTACTTTGGTCAATATTTTTATTTTATTTTATTTTATTTTATTTTATTTTTTTCAATTTTTTATTGAAGTTTCAATCCAAATACATAAAACAAATGCACACATGAAAACAAACAACCCTCACCCCACCCCCCCCCAATCGACTAAAGATGTAACACATATAGACAGGTTTAAGACATTGTGAGGTTGCAATCATCTCATTATGGTTACCAAATATAATTATCAGTCAGTCAAGGGGTGCAGCTGCACACATACCAATAAATAAAAAAATAAAATCAATAGATAAATAAAAATGCAAAGAGCTCTAGAATCCATTTTGCACACACAAGGTGATCTTGATTTTCTCTGTAGAAGAAGACCAAGAGGAGATAGTGGCTTGCTTGACATTGTGCATCCTTGCTACTGACAGTTCCACGTAAGCAATGTCTAATAAAGAATTCATCCAATGAGTCCAAGAGAGAATGTGAGGCGGTTGCCAGCGAAGTGCTAGCATCTTTTTGGCAGCTGTCAGACCAGCAAATAAAACAGACTTGTTGTGACAATTAGATAGAGTTAAGACAGAGGTGTCATTCAGTAAAAACAATTTAGAACAATAAGGAATTTCAACATCAAGAAGTTCTGACAATGTAGACGATATCATTTTCGAAAAAATTACAACTCCTGGACAATGCCATACTTTGGTCAATATTGAGATCACAATTACATAACACAGTTACTCATTGACTTTGGAAACATCATGCATTTATTGAACTTAAAAAAAGGCTTAACATATAATTCATCTGAAAAACAGGCTGGAGGTGAACTAAACATGCCCCAGGTTGAGTCAGTTTTTCTTTTAGGGAGGGGCAAAAGTGCACTGCTATAAAGAAAAGGCATGCGCTGGATTTATGACACAAGACCAGGGCTCCAACTCTTTTCACCACCGTCCCAAACCGCTCCAAAGTAAATGGTGGTCGTCCCAGTAAAATTATTTCCATGATTAAAAGTGATGCCTGACATAAATAAAATATCATTGAAATGACTAAATTAATAATAAGCTCACATTTTATGAAAACATTTGTTACATAATTCATAAATCAGCCATTTTTTATTGTAATACCTGTAAACTTTTTTACCAATTTTATTAACATTTGTAAACACTGTAGGCGCACAAATAAGCAGGCCACCAGTCTGTTGTGAGACAGAGCATTATTGGAGTTTGTCTCGTCTGTGGCACGTCTTGCCACATAGACCGCTGGTGACACCAGAAGGCATAAAATCCCACCACCGCTTTGAGACGCCATTAGGCTACACCTGCCTGACAGCAGCGACAGGTTCACTGTTTTCCGATGTCACTGTCACAGTTTGTATCAATACTGAATTGTGTACTTTCGCAATCCTACATTGATAACTTCATCAGCGATTAATGCCTGCCTACATTTCGTCCCATAACTGTCCCAAAATGTACTTTTTTATCACAATGATTTTTCTGTCCCTGGGACAGTGGGACACTCTCAGGTTAGAACCCTGCACTGGACAAAAAAAGTAGCATTGCAAAGTGGAATACAGCATGTTATATCTTAATTATCTTGTTTTCAAAATTGTAATTGAAGATAATATTCGATTTATCGCCCAGCCTGACCTTATTGTATAACATCTTGCAAAGTAGTGCAGCGATCACATGTAAAATGTAGACTTAAATTCTCATCATTTCTTCTCCCTCCAGCCATTGGTGTTTGGTGCCATGATCCACAGAGACGAGGCTTTCGAGGCCATCTTCACCCAGTACATGAAGATCATGACCACCACCAAACCACCTGCCAGTGCAGAGCTCTAGACGGCCCGTATCCCAGCAACAGATCTCCAAACTGGGGTTTAAGTCTGGGGCAGAGAGCCTCCTGAGATTCAACTGGACTGGAAGATGATTTAAAAACAGCTCCACACTCCTCTGCTCTGCGTGAGCCTCCTCCTCTTGTGATGGGCGTCAGCTTCCTCGTCGATGGTCATCGGCCAGCTTTGATTGGTGGATTTCCTATCTAGGCCACGTCGGAGGGGGGACGTGTGGGTGTGTCAGCTACATGTCTGTGTAGTTGGGATTTAGTTACATCACACACTTTTTGTGGGTGTTGGATAATGAACAAAATCCGCTAACTGGTTGTGTGGAGGAGTGAGGATCGGTGTGGTTTTTATCAATCAGCAGAAGGCGGCGAGGGGGCTGGTTCTCCTCTCCCACCTGACTGACCAACTGACTGGCTGACTGGCTTCCTGACTTACTTGTTTCTGTTTGCATGTGTGAGTGGGTGTGTGGGCAGGAATTATGGTCTTAAATTGCGTCAAGTGGCTCTATTTTTCTCTTTATTAGTGAGTCAGTGGAGTGACTTCTACTGTGGTAGGAAGATTTCAAGAAGTGCTCAAACTGGCCGTCAAGTGAATATCATAGAACAACAAGAAGACAAATAAGAGGTTCTTTATAACTGCCAGACGTCTGTAGGAACAAATATGTGAATTTCAGCTTTATAAATCAGAGCAAAAACAACCATTGATGTTGAAATATTTAGAAATCTAACAGGCTGATCGGTGCCTCGTGGCATAGCCCAACAAAATTCTATGTGTACATGTGTGAGTGGTCAGGTTTTTTATTATTGTATTAGCTGTGAACATGTCAGATCACCATTTGACTGACATAGAGCCTTTCTGTTAGTTTACATTGCTGATGTCTAATTTCTTGACTTTTCCTCCTTTCTAGACACATTTCAGCAGCGATGGTATGTTTTTAGTCTTCTTTGTCGATCTAACAGATGTTCAGCATCCGCTTCGGTGTTTGTAAGTGTGCGTATGTGAAATGTGCAGTGATTTTTTTTTTTTTTTTTTTCTCTCTCAGAAATGCCTTTCTTTTGAAAAATGTCTCTTTGTAACAAACAGCCTTCGGGATGAGTAACTGGTGGTCCTCGAGCTGCTGATTGCGTCCAAGACGAGAGCACAAGCGCTGTTAGATGGTTCAAACACTGACTGCCATTCGGAGCTACGACACAGTGGAGAGCATAGCCTCCCGTGTCCAAGCTTCTCTTTTAAAGGCACAATCTGTACATATATAAAGAGATTCTTCTTTCTTCCATTGACGGTATTCCCCTTGCACTTTATTAGAGCGTTAACTGGATTCTCTGGCATTTACGTTGCAATGAATAGACTTTAAATACTCAGTAGTTACGCTGGAATCCCTGGTCAGTGTTGGCAAAACAGTCTCAAAGCTACACTTATGTCCTAAGGTATTTTTCTTTCATCTGCTGGTCTCAGTGCAGAACATATGCGGTCGTAGCGCATTGTATTAGTACCAGATTGATCTCTGCTAGGGTTGGGCCAGTGT
Source organism: Epinephelus lanceolatus (assembly GCF_041903045.1). Lineage (NCBI taxonomy): Eukaryota > Metazoa > Chordata > Actinopteri > Perciformes > Serranidae > Epinephelus > Epinephelus lanceolatus. Next base: position 22,841,480 of record NC_135756.1, read on the forward strand.
AGAAACTTTCAAACTGGTTTGATATTAAGCCAAACACTGGACCAGACCAGTATACCGAATTTTACCACTAGAATTAGTTGCACTTGACTCAGCAGCCGCTCCCAAGTGGCACAGAATGACACTGTGTCAAACGAGCGTTCGACTGTCATGTCAAATTGCGTAACAGTGGAGCTCTCTGTCCGCGCTGAATCCATTAAACATGGACTTCTGTTGCGTCATATAGCTGTGTGCTCGAGATCATACTGGAGATGTAACCACTTTAAAGATGGGTGAGTGGCCTAGTCGCTATCTTCCTTCTTTTGTTACAGTAACTTTTAAACAGAAATAACATGTTTTAAATCGTGATAATAACTGGAAATGATGTACAGTATAGTCAACAGCAAGTAGGTTGTTAATAGCAACGGTCATTTACTAGAAACTTTCAGCTCCTCGGGAGATCTCCCTCCGACCAGCTGTCAACTTATTCAGGTTCTATAGTGAAATGAGGTATTGTAAAGATAATTTCTCAGCTTAACTAACTGAATCTGCCGTTCCTCATCCATCACAGCGTTTCAAAGTGAGTACAGGAATAAACAACAACACCTGACTAAACTTAAACTAAAAACGACACTCGCTGCCAGTTAGGACACCTCTTTCATCAGCTTCAAATCCAGAATGTTGCCATACTGGTGCACTTTTAGATTTTGGAGAGACGCACTCTGCTATGTCTTCTCTCATCACCCCAAAAAACACATGAACTTACAAGTAAACAAACAACAATGTGCGCCTCTACTGAAATTTGATTTCCTTCTTGTTGCTGTGCTCGGCTTAATAGTAAATTAATGGCTCCGTTAGCCTGTTTCTAAACATAAACACATAATATTATGTTAAAATCATGTTGTCATATTGCTTGTTGCTAATGCAATACAAGCTTGATTTAGCACGGAGATGTCGTTGGCATATTTTGCTGAAAAAAGCGTCATAATGACAAATGCTGGTTTGCATAAAATCAAACCGATTTGAGCTCTTACACCGTGCTGGATCGGCAAAACCTTAGATCGCCTCAACTCTAATGTCTGTCACAGCCAGAAAACCTGTAAACCTTTAAAGAAGGTACTTTGAATTATAAATATAAACCTGATCATCCAAAACCAGCGCAGAAATATTCATTAACCTTCTGATTGGGTGATCTCACAGATGGTCAGGCTGTTTTAGGTTACATACAAAAAATATAAATGCTGGATTTATTTGTTTAAATAAATCCATTTTTAGAACAGAAAACCAGGACTATGAGATATGAAGACATGCCTAATAACTTATTTCGTTGCTTATTTTTTCACTCCTCTGTAACGCCACAGTGAGTCGAGATCGATGTCTGGCTGCTCTTCCACTTGTTCCAGATCATCTTAGTGTGAGCTTTTGTAAACCGTAGTATATGATATATATGGATAAAAGGTCTAGACTGAAGAGAATACTTCGACGTCACTTTATTTTAAAGATGCCGTTCACGAGAATAAAGCCGGTCTTTACTCTTGCAGAACGGTTTGATATGTAGAAATAATGATGCCAAACTATGTCAGACACTTGTTTTCGTGAGAGGAACGGAGACAGGATACGGGACTGGAGGTCATGATTTCTCTTCAGATTTTTAGTACGAGAGGCAGTAGAGTAGCTGTTCCACACTCCTATTTACTGTACGCTCAGCAGCACAAGCTTTAGTTTCTAATGTGTAAATCTTACAGAACACTGTTAAAAGGGAGACCTTGACATTTATATGTTTATTTTTTCTGGACATTTTCACTCGCTGGACACTTCCTACTTGTTTAAGAATCTTAAATCAGGTTTTAGTCGACGTTCCTCAAGAAAAACAGGATCGTTTTCTGTTGGCTGCACTTCAGAACTGCCCCGTTCATGTCAAGGTTTCTCATAGAGTCTATACAAGTCCTCTTATCATCGATTAGAATCAACTGTGCTGGATATGAAGTTGCCAGAGATGCAATGGACCAGCTCAAAGAACCACATTATTATTATTATTATTATTATTATTATTATTATTAGTTAAAGCTAATTAAGAATGGATATTTTTCTTTGACATCCATTTGTATGATTTGGCCTGTTATGTTTAGGCTGCCTTCCCAGACATGGATTTTCTATTTTTGTTTAGGAATGAATTAGATCCATGACAGAGGGAAACCTGTGGGATATTAGAGCAGGTGAAATCAGTAACTGACGCTGTCTCACTGTGTGATCGGATGGCTCGTTGTAGTCCTTAAAGCTTTTACCTGAAGCCTTGTGTAATCTGTTAACTCTGACGAACAGCTCTCTAACAAGGCTGCGCTCAGATAAAGCACAGAATGTATCATGTTCTAAAATATTTTTTTTCTTTTGCCAAATCTGTAATTTTCTGTCTGCCATATTCTGCCTACGCTCATGTTTACAGAAGGTTGTACAAATTTTGTTTTTCTGTTTTTGTTTTTTTCTTCTTAACCCAGTTTGAATTCCTTTAACTGTGGAGTTATGAAGACTGGACTGCTGTTCTTAAATGAATGTCTCAGCTCTCATTGGCTCTGCAACACTCACATGACTATTTCTGCTCACTGTTAACCAATAGGAACCTCAAACCATGGCGACAACAAGAGTATTTTAAACCTCATTCAGCATGTAAATGGTCACATCCAACATCGCAGTACTTGGTTACAGTGTCGTGTCAGTTGCAGTAAACAGGCTTCATACAGAGCAGAGATGGTCATGGTGGACTGAAGTGGCAACATCAGTGTTTTTGACATTTAGTTTGTCCTTTGTGACATAACTTTTTGAAGAGAGTAGAGAAAGGCAGAGATTGATTCAAATTATGTGGAAGAGAAAAAGTGTGCACTCATATTACTGTAAGGCACTTTGGAGCAGATGTTAAAGGAATTGTGCGACATTGTGGGAAACTGGATGAGACGTCTGATACCACTCTCATGTCTGTGTGCTACATTAGAGGCAGTACCTTCCTTTCCAGTGTCCCCCAGTCGACCTTATTCTGGAAAATGGTAGCCAACAATGAGAGACGAATGAGATCTAAAACCTGTTTAAATCATGTCATGCATTAAACATATTATGTTTGTCAATTTAAAACACAACTCCACAAGTCAAGAAAGCCACAGTTCATTGCAGTACTGTTTAGTTGTGTTTGAAACTGTTCAGTGAACGACATCACTAGTCCCGCAAGACATACGTCACCAACACTAGCTAGTTAGCGAGCTACTTAGCTATGTCCCATCAACAAATGTAACGTTATCGAACCTGTTGTGTTCTAATCAGCAACTATGAAACACAGGCATTGTAGCTTTCGCTAGAGAGAAAGCTATGACGTCATTTATGTGACTAGTAAAGTTGTTCTAATTACACATTTTCAGTCTTTTCAACAGATTTATGACAGACTGCGACTTTATTTATTTATTTTTTTTTTAGATTTTTTTTTTTTTACTTTTTGGCCTTTATTTGACAGGACAGTGAAAGTGTGAAGGGCTGTAGGTCGGAATCAAATCTGCGGCCACCGTGACAAGGACGTAGCCTTTGTACATGGGATGCGTGCTCGACCAGGTGATCCATTTGGCGCCCCAAACTGCGCCTTTCTTGACTTGTAAAATTAACTTTTAAATTGACGAACATCGTATGTGCTTTCATGACACAATTCAAGCAAGATCAAGACATTATTTGTCTCTCTCTGTCAACTACCGTACATATTTTTCCTGAAACAAGGTCCCATGATTGTCCACAGGAAGGGGAAGGACTTCGCCTCTTTATACCAAGCTAATGCCAACAGTTTGGTCAGCTTAGTTTACTTGAGCTTAGCTAAACAAACTGTTTCCAGTCTTTCTCCTGCTGGCTGTAAATATTTAACATAGTGGTGGAAATTAAGAATGACTGCTGATTCTATTCTTCCTCTATAGTTCAATTTGGATTAGCAGTCCCTTGTAGTTTGTCCACTTTTTATTCAAGCTCATTAAGGGACTGCACCTAATTGTCAGTGAACTTCACATACATCAGAAGTCTTGACTGGAGCACTTGGTATTACAAACTGAAGCCATAAATCTGAACAGTGATTACTTTGGGAGCATACAAATATTTCATATCTTCCAGATTTACCAACTTTTAGCTGTGATCATGTCTAAAAACATCTGCACCTTTCTATTGTTTAACCTACGATAGTCTGTGAAAAATTGTGTTTGTTAATGGCTTCTAAAAACAGAAATATTCAATAGAGAACAATATTGAACTGTATTATTACCTTCCTTATCTCTACATACGGATTGAACCACGATACACTGCTGAGAAAAGCCCCTGATTGAGTCCGTTACAGGGATGACTCAGTATAACCAGTGAAGTTAGAAGATTCGATGACCTTCACACCTCTAGGAATCTTAAGAAACATTTCCCAAAATGTCGAAATATTCCTTTAATTTTATGAGCTGCAAGCTGCACATAATGACTGCCATACTGTGTACCTCACTCTTGGCAAATAATTCAGAGCAGGTCAAGGATTTAATCGCTGTTGAAGTGTCAGGGTCCGTGTCAAAAACAGTAGTGTTGTGCTCTCAAGGTTCTCCTGCGCTGAAGGTGGTGTCCTCGCTGTTGTATTAAATACATAAGTTCCTCTTACTGTGTAACTGTTAATTAAGGGTTTTCCAAAAGCAGTTTTAACATCCAAGTGAACCACTTCGAGTGTACACAGCACTGACTGTACCAGAGACGAATGAATCGTCTCAAGGCTGCAAACGGCCCTAATTTAAGATTATGACTGAAGAGAATTTCAAAGGTTAAATGAATAAATCTCAAAAATTCACTCCTGTTTTATGGACTGAGTCTGTTTAATCAAGGCCCAAGTGTTACTGGGGAAATACTGCAGTCATTACAACCAGTAATTAATTTGTCATCTATGACTCCTGTTTTTTTCTCCTTTTTTTTTTTGTCAAAGAGGAATTTGTATACAAATTATTGAAATGTACAGTGAAGAAAACAAAAACCACTGAGTTTTTAAAAGACATGTCTATTGTAAAGGATAATGTGATGTACATTTTTTAATTTAAGTAAATGAATTTAAGGTACTTTGCTCTTGTGTCTGTCTTTTTTTCAGAAAGTGTGACAAACATTTAAGGGTGATGTTTGGTTCAACTGCAGTACCTCTACATGGCCACATGAGGTCACTATGAGGCCTTGTAAAAAGTCAATCAGCTGGGCGAGACTTCTTTTGCTTCCCCTCTTCCACAGAGAGGTCAAAGGTCATGGATACCTGCTCGAGGATATTTCAGTGCCTTATTCTGGTAGGAATAAGAAAGTGGGAGGTTTGGTATATTACCCAGTCCTACACAATTGAACTCATTTCTATGATGATTGGATGACCAGGGAATCGATAAGGAGGTGGACGAATGCATGTGATTGACTCCAGGCAACAACACTTTAAGGCTGTTTGTTTTGGTAAGTGACCCAGTTTTTCTCATGGGGTAAAGATGAGAAAAATTCATAGGTATCTGTCAATTTACATGTGTCTCAGCCACAGAGAGGGGGAAGTCGACTCTTAAATACCAAATGCAAACTGCAATCAAAGACCTGATGTGGGAATAGGAAATGGTTTCCTCTACACACTTCTCCATACAATGCTATTTAGTCTAAATGGCACAGTTTCAGCTCTAATTTCCAGGTGCTGGCTGACAGGTTTCCTTTGTGCTACGGGCAAAAATGACGTCCATATAGCGGATTCAAGCTGTGAAAATGTTCATCCGTCTGTAAGCCCTGATGGCAAGGCAACATGTGATGCACACTCGAATTTCTATGCATGCAGAGAATATAGCTGCATATAAGAGGAGGAGCAAAAGAAATGTACTTCTGTAGGTTTAGTTTAAGTTCAATCAAGAAAAAAGCCCTTAAGAGACTCAAGAGCTTAGAATAAAATATGAACTTCTTAGAAAATTGTATAGTGAATACAGCTGGTATGTACTGTAAGAATAAAAGCTTAATTATAGGGAGCAAAAGATTCAGGTTTCAAATAAAAAGTTGGATCAAATAACAGAAACTGGGACAATTTACATTTACATTGTCTTTTTGACTTGCTCTCCACTGCAGTTTATGTGTAAATGACTCAGTGCTGTCATTTAGCACAGTGGGAGGTGGAGTGTTGGGATGCTCCTCAGTTACATTCTGACTGAGACAGTTATTATTCCAACTACACTTGCATATGCTCAAAGGAGCAGTGTGTAAGATTTAATGGCATCGAGCAGTGAGGACTGCAGATTGCAACCAGCTCAAACTTCTTACGGTTAGAATTCTTTCAGTGTTCTTTGTTCAGGAGGTTTTTACCGGCAGCCGAATTCTCCGCAGAGGTCTCTTCCTCTCTTAAACAACTGGACCCGGTGATTTAAAGCTGTAAAAACACTGATAAAAGCAGTTTTACCTTAAAAATCTGTCTTACACCATTCGGCTTGTTGCAGACAGGCCACCCGCCAAGCACCTGCTATGTGCTCACCTTTTTTCCTCTGATGACTTAAGATATGGAGGCCAGCTGCACAAAACACCTTAGGTTAAGATTTCCCTTAAAGTCCAAATTAAGGTTTCCTCAGAACACAATCAGTTGCACAAAACACCCATATGTCTTCTCCTTAACGTTTCCTGAGAATGTTCACTTAAGCATGTATGGTTTTCTCCTTGTCTTGGTCTTATACTTAAGGGATCCCTACACTGTTGCACAAAAGACATTAGCAACCAAAGCAAGGTTAAAAAAAAATGATAAACTTAAGATACCTCCGACTCCAGCTCAACTGCAACTTGACCAAGTTTATGGTGATAAATGAAAAAATAACACACCCCGAGAAGAGTATTCTGCGACCAGGAGAACCCAGAGCATACGCTTTTGATTTTACACTTTAGATTTGACTGAATTAATTTTTTGTCATTTTGGGGATCAAATTTACTTTATAGGATGTGCTCTCTATCATCCTCCAGAAGTATAAACTTTTCCTCCTCTGACCATTATGGTTACATTGTCTTCTTTTGTTCTACCATTTTTTCACTATCTAACTATGAGCTAACTTTGTGAGACGATAACAGGCATCACAAGTGTGAGTCCAAGCAAACAAACAATCTCCCTTGAAGCTTTTACCATAGTAAAATTACTTTCAACACAGTAAGTGAGTTTGCATTTTTACTTAACAAAGAAAACCTGTTTAGGGATTCTGTGCAACTGTGTAAGTCCCTCAGCTAAGGAGAAATTAAGCCTTAATTGTCATACTCAAGGAGAAAACTTACAGTGTCTTGTGCAACTGGTCCCAGACTTTCAGAGGGTTTTTAACTGGGAGCTGAATTATCCGCAGAGGTCTCCTCTTCTACAAAAAAAATTCTAGGAAAATTCTTAAAATTGTGACATTTTCTCAGAATTCCCCCTTAAAGTTAAGACTTAAGTTCTTGTAAAGATAAAAGTTATTCACAGAGCATCTGAGACCTTAAAAGAGCTCCTAAAGTGACGACAAACTGTTAGGAGTAGAGAGGAGGACATTTAAGAGGCTTAAGAGTTTCCTAAGCAGAGGAGAAAATGGTGGAAATGCAAAGAGGTCGGGGAAATGGTCTCTAAAACCAAAATGACAATGAGTAAATGAAATGCTCCAGATGACATTATGCAGGGAGAATGTTTGTGGTCGATCTCATTTGGGATATGGACGCATTCCCCACCTAACAAAATCACGCTATAACGCCAGAAATAATAAGATCACCATATTAAGATATTTGAAAAACCTGAAAAATGCAACAGTGCAGCAGTGACGACTTGGGTCTGTCTCAACCTTCCATCAGCAAAGTGATCACACAAAAAATGGCGACACCTTCAGTCTTAAATTGTGATGCAGTTCATGTCATTTCCACTGGGTGTCCTCGCCTTGCAGGCTCAAAATAGGGCATGCCTGTGACAACCAATCACATCTGTTAAAAGAATGCATCATACCTAGCAACAGGGCCAACCACACCTCCTCATTAAGATAAAGGTCTCTGTCCCTTCCTAGCTCTGAGTTGCTCTGAGAAGTTTCCTAAATCACTCCTAAGCTAGGACTCCTTGCTAAAGGTTTTTAGGCTAAGTTTGGAGCTCTCTGAGAATGTTCTCAAAATGGTTCATCGTAGAGGGGCTGCTAACTACAGTGGCCAATGCGAAAACACAGATGGCCCTATCTAGGGCCAGTGTTTGGTTTGTCTGTCCTGGGTTCCTGTAGGAACAAGACCTGATCCAATCCCTGTGTAGATATAAATGGCTCAAAAGGTAATTAAAATTTTGAGGTGATTATATCCAAGGGGAAAACATACTTCCTGCTAATATATATCTCCCTAAATCTTCCAAAGCATGAAGCTCTTGCATCCATATCCATAAAAGTGTTTTTTCCCTGAGTGAAATAGACATAAATGTATAATTCATATTAAACTGGATTTCCTTCCAAACCTGAGAGCGGAGTTAGAGATCAGCAACAAAAATAATATGGTTTAGCTTCAAAAGAACAGAAATCAATCCTGGCTGATATACAAGAAAAGAAACATTTCATCCTGAACACATTTCCTGCAGAGGATCTGTCAAAGCTCAAACGCATATTCATCCTGAACCCAAAGTGATTTTTATTCTCATTGAAGCCCCATCCACTGATCTGTGTTGACTTGTGAATGTGCATGTATTCCCTCAGTAACACACAGAAGCTCTCACTTTTTGTCTTTGTTCATAAACGCTCTGTTTCAACACAAACTTTCATACAGTTAAAGGCGGTTTGAAGCGATGCTCTGTAAGTGACACCTCAGAGTCATTCAGAGGCCTCTGTCTGCTTTGCTTGATGGATTCGGTGTATTTTTAGTCAACCCAAAGGAGACAGCGCCAAACGGGGCACCATTTACCATTTGTACACCATGACAAAATGGTGACACAGTTTGACAGACCAGCTCTGTCTGCATGTCCACATTAGGGAGTATGTGTGTGTGTGTGTGCATTCTGTTCACATCACAATCAAAAACTTCAGTTAAACAACTCAATGTATCCATTAGGTCCTTATTGGCATTGTGTCTGCGGCGTGAAGCAGCACCGTGTTCAATAAATCATGAAGCGTAAAGTGGAAACAGAAAAGTTTTTTGCTTTAACTTATTATGAAGTTACTGTTGACTGCACATTGTGATGGCTACAGAATAAAGACACCATCAGCATTTAGACTGGTTCCCTATAAGCCTCGCATTCAGTACGCAATTCTGTCTACCACCAGGTACGATCCCCCATGAAAATGAAGGCTTGATTTACGCCACAAAAGAACTGCATTGCTTTAGTTTTCCCCAGTAGCTATCAGTAACTATCACTAGTTACCAAAGGGTGTTAAGTTCTTTGCAGTTACTGTAAATTATTTTGTTGAGTTGCCTATTAATGAAACGTGATAGGTGAATTTAAGGTCCCTCTGGTAAGCAGTGATGCAGTGTATGTAGGGCTTTTATTGTGAAAGGTAAGAACAAAAGGAGTTAAGCTGTAGTGCACTGGATGGTAAATGCGGGTATACAGGGTATACCCACCTCTTTTTCTGTGCATTTGCAATTTACTCACCATATCAGCTAAACGCCATTGGAATAGGATAGGATAGGAAGTATACCCACTTCCTCCCCTTAACACCCACCTCATCAACTACCACTACACCACTGGTGGGAACCAATACAGAGTTTGTCCTCTTGGTTCAGACTACAAAGGCAAAATAAATTTGGTTGGTGCTAATGTTAAGTTTTTAACTTGACCGCGATGACCTTGAAGAAAACAAAGGTAAGAAACAGGGAGTCGAAAAAGGTTTGCCACAGTTCCATTCAAATAATATGTAGCCTAACCCAGCTGTGGAGTGTAAATGAGGCAGGGTTTATTCAAGTCTCAATTTGCACCACTTTTCATTAAGATGAAATAAGTTTTGTTGTGCTACTTTCTAGTTTGACGTTTACCCTCGTTAGACTGAAGCCTCGTTTGACTTGTGTATGTGACTGGTGTCCGTAGAGCCGTAAATGTACGGATGATGCCTCTAGTGTCCAATTCAAGGCACTGAAGCCTGAAAGAAACGACCTGTAGCCATGGGGAGAGGCGAATTTTGTATGTTTTTAACCATCCAGTAGTCTGGAAGAGGCGCTAGGTTGTGAATTACTTCATGAAGAAGACATATCTGCTGAACGAGTGATAATGACAATCTGACTGTATAACCATATTTAAGCATTTTTAACATTACTCAGATTCACAGTGTGTTAAAACTAGATAAACAAGTTCTTTTTAATCATATAAACTCACCTAACGATCAACACAGGCAACTGAATTGAAGAAAATAGCCTGTTAGCTAGTTAGCAGCCTATTAGCTAAGCTAGCACACTGTTACACGGTCTCTCCAAAATCCAACGCAAAAGTTCATGTTCATTTTTTTTTAACGGAATCAAGGCAAATTCCGAACTAAAATATTACAGAGGGGAGGAGTTTCATAGGCATATTGGATATCATGGAGATTCCTATAGGAATGAATGGACTTCCTAGTGACGATATATGTAAGTGGAAACAAGGTGTAAGAGTGTGTCTCAAATTGTTAGTACACTTAAATGTAGCACTATGTACACTATGTACTTCTTGCATGGTGCACTAATAGAGTGTGCCAGTAAACCCGGAACTCCGTTAGCGCTTTTAGCACTTCCAGTTCTCTCGTCTAAAAGTCAGTACGTTTTTTGAATGGGATTTTGGTAAAATGCCTCAAATAAGGTCTGTGGTTAACAAAAGCTTAAGCGAGTTTCAGGTTTTGTTCTACGACATAAAACACGTCAGTAAACACCTTACTTGTGAATTTTGAAGCTTTTACGTGTCGTAAAAAAGGCGGTTGCTAACAAGTTGCTCAATACGACTACAAACCCTGTCGGGGACATTAAACGTCATCACCCCCGAACAGGCGAGAGTGCTGGCAGTCCGCCATTACAGCTTCTTGTTTAGCTTAACCAGTCTTATTTCCCCATTATACAATGTTTTTTAAAATAAAGCGGCCGAAATCAGTTGAAAGCTTAGTGGCAGTGACGTCAAGAGTCGTGCGACCGTGGAGTAGTCATGTCATCAATTAAAGCCTAACTTTTTACTTCTGGTGATCGCATTTAAGCTTCAAATGCGGTATGAAAGGTGTTCATATGTTAAGATTATCTCACTGAACAAAACCTGTAAGTATCATAAACTTGTGTTAGCCACCGAGCTTATTTTCTGACATAATCCAAAACGCAATGCAAAAGTCACATTCACTTTCTCTTCCGGGAACCAGCGCGATGCTAAACTTGCGGGTTTTGACGTCAGCCCTGGCACACTCTATTTCAACAGGGTAGTGTTGTCTCAAATCCTGCACTGCTGTTTTGCACTAACAGGAAGTGACAACAGCTTTTTTTGACTGCCTCTTCCTCCTCTTTGTCTTTCTTTTTTTAATGACAAATTGCAAACAGACGGGGGAGTGTTACCACCAACATTTCACCGCTATCTCCGCCCTGACATAAACCAAACTTAACGCCAAAATGTCAATGCTGATTAAAATGTGCTGCCATAGCCAAGTTAGCTAGCAGGTGAATGCTAACGTTTGCTAGCAAGCTAACGTCTGTTTAGCTAGCAAGCTAACGTTGGCACTTGCATTATTGTTCACGGTACCAAATCATTACAAACCCAACAAACATTAGTGACGGCTTCAACAACAGTATTGGTATGAGTGACAAAAACGTTGCTAACTCATAGCTGTATAACACAGTGGTGTTCACTGTAGCCGGCTCAGGCTCCTTGTTGTCCCCATACATATTGCGATATTTATCGATCCCCCCCCCCCCCCCCCCACTTCTAGCTACTATGGGGGCTAACATCATCGCGGGTCCATGTCATTGGTCCGACAGCCCATTGGTCCGACAGCCCATTGGTTCGACAGCCCATTGGTTCGACATCCCATTAGTCCGACTGTCCGCGGTGCTGAATGGCTCGCGGCGGGCGTATGGTGCGACGCTTGAGGCGGAGCAGCCTCACGGCTTATGAGTTTGTCACTTTCTTTTTCATTTTAACCCACACCATGATCTTTTCCTGACCCTAACCAAATGGTTTTTGTGCCTAAACCTAACCAGACCTTAACCACAGGGCATCATGATGATTTCGGAATGGACTTCGGAACAATGGGTTTAATATGGTCGGAAAAATGGGATGTTGAACCAATGGGCTGTCGGACCAATGGGCAGTTCCCCATCATCGCACATAAGAAAAACTGGACTTTTCGAATATGCAAGAGTCTCAGCTTTGCAGTCATGACACTGTTTAGGGACGTCGGTCTGCAGAAATATTAAAATACACTGGGCAAAAACAGCGCAAGTGTGGCATACAGAGCAATCAGTGGGTTGATATACCTACATAAATATTATCCATATGTTTAATTTGCAATTCATGTTGTACAGCTCGTGTTCAGAGTGTGGTGTTATTGTCTGGGTGTTTTCTGATAAGGTAAGAGGGTGGTTTATTGGTTGAAAAATGTAGTGTTATCTAGTAGTATGCATTGTCTAACTCTGACCAGCAGAGGGCGCGTTCGCTACACTGTGTGTGCAGGGACAAGGGAAGGATCGCGGGAATACGTTCAGGAAATGAGAACACACACTTGAGTGTAAAGTACTGTGAGTGTGGCGAACTGTGATGATTATTATACTGTATTTTTGCTCTTGGCAGGTAAGCAGGGAGAGTTAGAATTGGATAAGTAATGAATGAATATGTTATGTGGTAGTTTACAATCTCGGTTGGACTCAGTGTGGTTCCAAAAAAAGAATGTTTAAGAACGCTATTTGTTCAGTGAACGTAACGTACTGAAAATGGTGGCTAGCCAGTAGCTAGCACTGGATGCCTGGTTACCTCGTTGCCTTGAGTGAGCGTGAGGCTGGAGAGTAGAACTATGAGCCGGTCTTAAGAGTTCACGCTGTTTGCGTACAGTTCATAGGTGAATAAATTAATAACTTATGTGATGTTAAAATAGATACCTGATTGATTTGGTTAATGTGACAGTGTTTAGTAGACATGATTGGCTGACTGTGTATTTGCGAGACAAGTTGATACTGAAGGTACATGATGAAACTGGTCTGGAATAGAGATGTAACATACATGATTTATTGTTTTGATGTTGGTGTAGATGTTCATAATTTTCCTGTGTTAGAATATTAAATACGTTCAGGAAACGAGAACACACACTTGAGTGTAAAGTTACTGTGAGTGTGGCGAACTGTGATGATTAATATACTGTATTTTTGCTCTTGGCAGAACAAAATAAAAGACTTCAAATTAAATGTGTAGTGGAGGGCAGCTTCACTCTGCATCACGCTACACAAGCATTATTTACACCTGTTCTATACCATCTGAAAGACAGGAATGTCGGCCTGGATTGGCGGCGGCCTGGCAGGTCTCAGAGGGTTTAGGGGACACCAAAGACATTGAGTACCTGGAAAAGCCTTTACTTCTCAACCTCACAAGGTCATCAGAAGCTTCCATTTCCTTCTTGTCAAGTCATGATTAAACACCCATGGTCCACCTGCACAGGTGTTCCCACTTATCTGGCCTAATTAGACCTCTTCTCAGGATTGTGAGGGATCGAGCACACAGACTGAACTCCCCTGTTAGATTTGTACTTGCACTTACACTTTTCTTTCCTGATATAAAAGTTAAGTATATGGACTTTGGTGACTTCCCTTAGTTCCCAACTTTGCTGCAGCCAGCCTCAACCTGAGCGGAGGGCTAATCAGCTGTGAGATTGAAAACACCTGTGTGCTTCTGAGTCTGGAGAGTGTAGGGAGCTACAGAAACTGTTCTTAATCTCAGGAAATAAAAATTAGACATGCAAATTTAAAGAATTAAAATGCAACTTGTGTTTTTAATATTTCTGACAGCACATAGAGCAGGAGACACACTCAGGGGCTGCGTTTGTGTGTGTGTGTGTGTGTGTGTGTGTGTGTGTGTGTGTGTGAAGCAGCCAGTAACTAGCTGTGGTGGGTTGAGGTGACCTCTCTGTCTCTGTGTGTGGTCGCGTGTGTGTGTGCTGGAGTGGAGAGGACAGGCAGGCGTTTGGCTGCCCGGCCATCAGTCATTAGTTAAATGCTGAAATGATGCTTCCCCCTAAAGGATAGCAGGCCATTCTGGCCATAGCTCTCCCCTCTAGCAGCTGTCAGTTCCCAGCGTGGTGACTCACATACACACTCGTGCACAGTCTCTCTCTTAGCATGATACATCTGCTTATCTTGCCCCAGCACTCATCATGGATGTTAATGACAATTATGATAATGTGGATGCAAATAAAGTCAAGTTCATACAGTGCATGTGTGTAATAAAGATCACTGAAGAGCAAAAACTATAATATGAAATGATTTTCTTTTGGTAAACAGTATAAATATGCAGCTGTATCAGCTGCCTCGCCTTCTCTTCCTAATGTAATTTTCATCTTTCCCTCTCACACACAGCTACATATCGGCTGTTAAATTTGATCTGGATCAGGACACTGATCAGCGTTTAGTGAGCACACAGTTCAATAACGCTGCCGTAATTGGATTCCCACCCAAAACAGCTCCAAGGTGCGACGGCACCAGCTCTTTGTCTTCATGGATGATATGTCTTTTATGCAGATCCGGTGTCAGCTTTACCCTCCCAGTGAACTTTTCGCTTGTTCCGCGATGAAGACTACAAAGCTGCGTCGAGAGGTACGCCCACGCTGAGAGGAAGCAGCTATTTCTGTCTGCAGGGCCACATTGTCTGCTAATTCACAAAACACACCGCACGCTGTTTTTACTGCAGCCAAATGAGGCTTTTCGAGCTGGGTAGGGCCTTCCAGAGAGCACGAGACACAAATACACCAGCCATGGAAAAACTATAAAAGCCTCTGGCTGGTGATAATGGCTCATGGAAGCATTGTCCATAACAATAGGTAATTAGAAGTTAGTCAGCCTCTTTTTTCAGGCACAGGGCCGCAGCCAGACATTTAGAAATACTGAGCTCCTGTTAAAATACCCCCCAACACCAACACCCCACCCCCGTTACTGTTGTTACGCCTGTCAAGTTATTTTTGAAACAATAGATCTCCATCATATGTAAACAAACATTTCTAGCCTCACACCGTGTATTTTGTCAGCTGTAGCTGGTAGGGATGAGCGAGTGCACCATTATCTGTATTTGTTCGATCAATTATATTATCTGTATCCGTATCTGTACTCGAAATGGGCGGAGTTTGAATCGGAAGTGAGTGCTTATGGCTTAAACTGGGAATAGCCAGACCAAACCAGACGTTGTTTTAAACCTGATATTATTATGGTTTGAGAGGTAGTTGCTACATTTAGTACTTATTAGGGAACTATTTACAGAACAGTCTTAGTCACCCAAAACAGTCACCCAAATGAGGACTTCACTTCATCCGCAGTATGATTACTGACAGATTTTACTCGGATGATTCTTGCTCAAAAATTTGAGCATGGCATTAGTTCAGGCACGACACCATATCAAGCTCAGCTCACATCCCAGCTACATCAGCTGATCTCAAACAGGCAATCAACTGATGGAGCAGCTGATTGATGGAGGGGAGTCAGCTGATAGATCACACGATTCCTTTCTAAGCAACCAATTGGTGAATCTCATTCAGGGTGACGTATTTAAACTGCTCTGGCCTGCCTACTGTTGCTGCTTCCTCTGCAAGCTGCTTTGCAACAGCCTCCACCCCAGCTCCTCCTTTTCATGCTGTGTCTGACTTATCAATGTCATTTCTGTTTGCCATTGATGCTGCTCTGTTCTGTTCCCGGGGGGTCTTTGCTGCTGCTCTGCCTGCCTTAGGCTTTCCATGTAGGCACATGGAAGGGCAGGGAGGTTTGCTCTCTCTGCCTCAGGATTTCCTCGTTTGCACGTGGAAGGGCAGAGAGGTGTGTTGTCCCTGTCTTAGGCTTTCTGTGTAGGCCTAGAAAAGGCAGACAGGCCCAAGAATAGAGCTATACTGCCAAATACAATACTGCACATAGAAATTAAGTTTTCTCTGACCAAAGTAGCCCTGACTGAAGTACATTATCTGTACTGGGTACTTGTTACACCAAAGTATTTGTCTCAGTGCTTGCAGCTACGTAGTATACATTGATGTTACAATGTCAGAATAAAATCATGAGACTTTTGGTAGAGTTCTAGGGCACCTTTGTGATCTTGATTGTTTGGTGTTGGGTGGTTGTAGGTTGCTTGGCTCTTGTCCATGGTTTGTTGGACACACCAACGACCCCCACCTGCCCTGTAGGGTCTTTCATGCAGTGTTTCAAACTGGCTGGAAAAACCTTTTTTTTAAGTAAATCTTTGACAAAGTATTTTTGGCTAGATTTTTAAGGTCATACTGACTATTTTTCTCCTCTTTACAGTCAATGTATTGCCAGGGTTAATAACCTAAAGGATTAAGCTATTTAAACTCTACACAACATGCGTGCAACAGACATGATATTATATAGTCTAGCCAAGGTTCTCAGATACAGTGGTTTCAGTCTTGCGTCAATGAATTCACCCTTAACTATTCATCTGAACAGTTTATGATGTTGTATATGGCATCATTGTAATCCTTTACCATTAATACATAGGGACAGACATTACCTACTCTGTTTAAGCAAGTTTGGTGAGGGAGATCTGATTAAAAAAAAAAAAAAGACATTATATGGTTATGGCAGAAAGTAAAATGGCCACCATGAGGCATTTTTGCAATGGTTCCATTTTTGAAAATGTTCAGGCCAAACTTTGTATATTAAGTTTGATGCTTTTATGAAAAAGCACAATTGTCATATATCACCTGGGCTAAATGTTGAGGGGGACATGTCCCCTGCCCACCTCTAAATCTACACCTATGGCTTTTGGTAAAACTCAGTTAACCATTAAAAACTAAAAGAGGCACAGTCAAAGTATTAATTAATCTGCTGAGAAAATTCAAAAAATTTTTAGAAACCTACCCTGCTGTAAGACTACCCTCTATTCAACAATGATCCTCCCCCTCATCTGACCCCCACCCTGCCTTATAATTTTCCTACAGTCCCTAATAATAGAAACACTAACATTAGCCTGTGAAGATTAACCACAAGTGCAGAATGTGTGTGATAAAACATCCTCAAATGTGAAATAAATATCTCACACGTGACAGTGGAACATGTCATAAGTTATTAAAATATGCAGTATAAATTAGGAGGAAGCATAATAAATGAGAGGCACTTGAGCTGCTTAATGTCTATAAACCATATCTCTGTGATATATTGAATATAAGTAGTTATGTTAATGAGGTCATTAATTAAGCTAATTCGCATTCACTGGCAAATAAGTCTATGTCAGCATGCTTTCCACCACATTATGGGCGGTATTAATGGGAGCGCTGCATCTTAACTCATTAAGGAGTTATAGTAGTTTCCAGAAAATCGTTTTTGTCCTCATTAATATCTAAATTTATCCAGCGAGGTGTTTCAAAGTCTAATCAGATCATCGAATGTGGAGCACATAGTGCAGAGTTTGTATAAACACAGACACGTCATGAAGAGTCAGCTTAAATATGACGTGTGTAACGCAGAGAGAGATAAACATGGCTTCACCTTCACCAGGAAATCATCACTTTATTTGGATTTAAATGTTTGCAACCTCCCAGCAGTCATTTCAGGTTATGTACCCGCCGCAGTATTTTTTGTATGTCCATCTTAATAAACTGATTTCATATCCCCCCAGCACTCCTGTCTCCGTCCTCATTGCCTGCAGCACTGGGATGCTAAAAGTCACTCAGGGGTCGGCAGACTTATTCGCATTCATGCGCCGCTCCGTTTGTTGGGAACGGGGAGTTTTGACGTACAGGGGTGCCAGCTTGGTTCATGGGAACATTTGACATGCCGGTGCCAATTAGGTCCAAAACCTTCCCTCAGGACTCACGCACACATAGACACACTCGCACATAAACACTCACGACCTTCCCCGAGGCCTCCAGCTGTTTGCTGTATAATGAAGACTGTTAAAGTGGAGAAGAGAAAGTCTGTGTGCTGTGCTGCTACCTGGAGCCCTATGGTAGTTTAAAGTTTCTGATCTAACCGAGGTTTATGCTGCACAATGCGTTTTGTATGTTTCCAGGATCAAATATGAGTCAAGCTCATGCTGATGTCTCACACAATCAACCCCTGATATTTGAAAAAGTTATGCAATGGTTTGTTTGCACTTCTGCGTTCTCACTGCGACCCGTCTCTGAATTCGCTTTAATGAGGCGCTTTTTGTTTGCTCTGCTCGGCTGTTATGTTAAACTGTGTTTGGCTTTTGTCTGGTAAATCTTGTTTCACACTCATCTGGCTGCGGTATCCTGACACATTATGTAACTACACTGCAACTCTGCGCATATTTTTTAATGTGTTGGATTTCTCCATTGTTATCTCTATACGGGCTGTAGCCGCATTATTACTGCAAATGTTCCTCCCTTGTGCTGGCTACATTTTATTGTTCATTCATTAGCTGTCAAAGAAGAAATATCAGTCTCCCTCTTACAAATGAAAAGTTTGATTTATAAGCAATTCTCTACTACACTACAACGCAGTGTGGCGCTATCTGTTTTACAGGCTTCACATTTGTTTACTTCCTGTCAGCACTACTGTAACATTACCTCTGCTTCAAACCTGAGCGATCACAGTGCTATTTTATTCTTAATTTAACGTTATGTCACTTTTCAAAGTTAGCTTTGTACATATTGTTTATAGTATTTACTAGGGATGCACGATAATATCAGCACTCATTGCTATCAGCTAATATTGGCCTTAAAATGATCAATCAGAATCACAGTGGGGCTGGAGCTTATCCCAGCTGACATCGGTCAAGAGGCAGGGTACACCCTGGACAGGTCACCAGACTATCACAGGGCTGACACATAGAGACAGACAACCATTCACACTCACATTCACACCTATGGACAATTTAGAGTCACCAGTTAACCTGCATGTCTTTGGACTGTGGGAGGAAGCCGGAGTACCCAGAGAAAACCCACGCTGACAGAGGGAGAACATGCAAACGCCATCACGATAAGAGTATGCATGCATAATATGATGTTAATTCCACTACAGAAGAGACTTGCTGGGGAAAAAAGTGGATATATCGACATTGGTACTGGTTATTGTCAAATGAGTTGTGACACGTTGGCATACTACACTACTGAGTCTGAGTTAATTTCTCTTTCAGTCATGCTTGTTGTTGCCTTGGTTAACAGTATGACGTCAAAATGTCAACGAGTCGATATATCGTAAGTATCACAATATGAATTTTTCATATCATGTTAAAAATTTTACTGGTATTATTGTGAAAGAGATGAAATGGCACACTCCTAATCCTACCAAATATGGTCTGTGCACCCAAAGCCTGATAAAAGTTGTTCCTCAGTGCCCTAGATTCCCACTGTTGTCTAACTAGACCACTAAATGTGTATTAACTCACCGCCAAAAGTAACCCTTGATGAATACTTTTACTCCTATTTACCGCTGTTTGAATAGTGTTTGCTATAAACTGCAGTGCCCCACTGTTTTAGGAAGTAAGTGAACATTTTCTTTGAGTGACAGTTAACAGTTGTGACCTGTTATTTGCTGTGACAAGCAGCTCTGTAGGTCACTCTGTTGGTCCACAAACATTTCCCCACAGTTTTTGCCCCAGGAGGCTGAAAGTTGGCATGGAGGTCAAGTGTGTGTGTGTGTGTGAAGGTGTGTGTTTGTGTTCATGTCAATTGGCTAAAAGGGGTTCACCCTTATTAGAGAGGTTAGATAGTATCAAAAGGACCAACGCATCGTCGGGTACCCTAGCACCATCCTTATTTTGAAATCTCTCTATTTGCAAATTAAATATGCTCTACCAGATGCATCCAAGGCTTTCAAGGCTTTTTGGAACATTTTCAATCATCAAGCAAACCTTTAAATTTTGTTATTTCAACATTTGCGTCACTGCTGCAGAGGTTTCAAACCACTGACCTCAACAAACCGCCACTCTCCAGAGCATCCTCTCCCATTTTAGCTCACTCTGCTGTTTAAATGAGCTCGACCTGACTTAACCTGCTGCACCCCACTGAGGAGGCCACTCATGAATATTTTAACAGAAGTTTGCTCATTGCACAATGAACTGTTTGCCTCGTTGCTCGGAGCCACATATATGCAGCCGCTCATGCATGAAGTGGAGTGAGTATACACACATGGACATGTATGTATGTTTTTACTTACTGTACCTCTACTGCTGCACTGTACAGGTACACATACACACAATCATCATCACACTCACTTACACACACATCCACCACACACACACTGTGATTTGATGACTTTTGATGCTAATGAGCTGTTGTGGTGTTTACCCGACACGCATGGTGGGTGTCGCATGGGGGCAGCCGCCGCCTGCTTTTAATGATGTTTATTTGGCACACGTCTGAGGAGTGAACGGGGGGATGGTGTGTGTGTATGTGTGTGTGTGTGACTGACTGGCAGATGTTTAAGATGAGGGAGGGAGCGCATCAAGCAGATAACTCCCGCAGATAACTGAGCAGTGTCACGACCCAGCGTTCGACGAATGAAGGAACACGACCGGTGCTTTGTATCTCTGCTGTTTGAGTTTTTAAATGGCATGTTCTAATTGTTATTCTCTTGTCTTGCTGACTGTTGAAGCATGCTTGCTTCTTTTGAACAGAGACAAGATTTGTTAGGCCATCAAAGGGCGGGTTTCAACTTGCATTAATGTTTCGGTGAGCTGAGCGCTGAAAAGAAAAACCAACCCTGAAGATAATTAGCAGCCTGGATTCTTAAGACATGAATAAATCTGCTGGATGAATAAGAAAGGAGTTGTGTTTGAATGGAAGAGGTTGGTAGGTTGTTTGGAGTTGGACTGCCCTAATGGCTAATAGTCCGTGTGTCCTTGGCAACAGTAAGGGCAAAGATGGTTACGGTACCTGATGAGGGCCAGCATTTTATTTTGGAAAATTTGTTCCTATCCAGTTTGAGGGGAAAAGAACCAGGATTTTTGTCACCACGTTTTGAAGCAATTTGAAGGAAACATTTTCAATATCTGCCAATAAACAGCATAGTGAATACCAACTTATCCTCATATGACAATTCGTATGATATCTCACAAAAATGCACATTCAACAATGTGTATGATATCTAACAAATTAGCAACCCCCCAAATGACATTATGTACTCAACATAAGGTTATGTAGGTTGGGTTTAGGCATGTAAAGTTACATAGGATAGTATAGGGCAAGTAGAGGGACACAGGTTAGGTTTAGGCAAGTAAAGGTGCATAGGTTTGGATAGGGCAAGTAAAGGTATGTAGGTTAGGTTTAGGTGAGTACAGGTGCGTAGGTTATGATAGGGCAAGTAAAGGTATGCAGGTTAGGTGTAGGCAAGTAAAGGTACATAGGTTAGAATAAGGCAGGTAAAAGTACGTAGGTAGGATAAAGCAAGTAGGGGTATGTAGGTTAGGTTTAGGCAAGTAAAGGTACCTAGGTTAGGATAAGGCAAGTAAAGGTACGTAGGTAGATAAAGGTACATAGATTAAATTAAGGCAAGTCAAGGCCAGTAGTAGGTTTCGGCAAGCCAACGTAGGTAGAGTAGGTTTAGACAAGAAAAGGTACATAGGTTAAGATAGGGCAAGTAAATGTATGTAGGTTAGGGTTATGCAAGCTACATAGGTTAGGTTTAGGCAAGTCATGGTACGTAGGTTGGGATAAGGCAAGCAAAGTTGCGTAGGATAGGTTAAGAAAAAGAAACATGGTGACGGTGTTCTTTTAAATAACTCAAAGTTCACCTGGTTTTGCACGGTCCTGAGCATTGGTCTTCTAGGGTAAAGTCCTGTGTTTGTATATGCATTCACCACCCCTACCTGCTTCTTTACAAGGACTTTCAGTCTTTATACTACTTCCTTTTTTACTCCCATCAGTGCATTGGTCATGTGGTGTGTTACTTTTTGTAGGTACACAGATGAACAGTGCAAAAGAACAGCCTGTGGATGATGATGTAGTAATAATGTGATAAGTGCCCCATTCATCACCATATTAGCTTGTATGGTAAATTAGCAAACCAGGCTTCATCCTTGTTTAATCTATTTGTTTAATAATCTGATAACCTCACAGTCCAATCTGTTTGCTGCCATAATTTTATTCTCTCTAAAGGACCAGCAAATGCTTTGGAGAGAACAGCATCTGTCTGCACATTACATCTAAGGTCATGGTTATCTGATGGGGAATCTCTATGTGTGTGTGTGTGTGTGTGTGTGTGTGTGTGTGTGTGTTTGTAATACAGTGTGCCACCGCTTGTCACCAGAAAAACATGAGGGAAAGGCTGATGGAAGCTGCTGGTTGTTGGCACCTTAATTTCTGCTGTCCTCTAGAAGGACAACACAGAACAAGGATATGTGTGTGTGAGTGTGTGTGTTTGTGTGTGTGACATGATAGAGATAGCTGGCGTCCACACATGTCACTGCACTGGATTTTCTTTCCTTTGATGGAACAAATGATGACCGGTTTCACCTGCTGGTGGTAATGGAAAACCAAAACCATGCAGTCACATGCTCTAAACTATTCAAAGCTGCACTAATGAATATTTCTATAATAACAGTGTGTTACATGACTGCATGTAATATTTAAGGGATCACTTGTGACAAACCCACAGAGAATTACCCAACGCAATCACTGGAAAACATGTTGGCATTATACATTTATGCAACTCACGGCTAATTACATTTGTATGTTACTATATAACAGATATGTTGAAATCTTACATTTCAACAAAGCTGTGATTACCACGTCGTTATGGTCAGGGAAGAGACTATGTTGTAGCTTAAGAGCACAATCCCAGCTGAAACAGCAGTAATGTCTCTGTTAAAAAGCACTGCTTTTCTGTCACTATCCCAAGAGAATAGCCTGACTGGTTGCTAAAAACACTCACATTTGGTCGCTAAAAAGCCACTGGAGACGCACCAATGCCTCACTAAAACACAACCAGTTTTGTTTATTGTTGGTTTCTGCCAGTGGTCTGCAGCTTGGCAAACATTTTGTCTAGGTGCCACACCATCCATTAGCCCCTCCTCCTTTACGTGACAAAGTCTGCTCATACATGAAATCAGAGCTACTTAACTTTAGGAACATTAATATGTCATATGTAACATATTCATGGTTTGCAGTAAAGTACAGTGCCAACAGTTTCTTCTGGTGACTGGGATGAATGATCATCTGACTCTGCAGTTCTCCTCAACTTTAAGTAGCATTTTGACGTCTTTCAGCTCATTGTTTTGGTTTTCATTGCTGTTTAACTTTGTACTGTTCAGTCTTACCACTCTCACCAGTGAGTATGTTTACATGTGCAAAAATGTTCTGATCAGGTTTTTGGAGAATCATGGGTATGAATGTCACCTGTAAACACCATATCCTGGTTTTGACAAACCTTAATATGCTAGCTGGAGTACTCCAATAGAAACTGTGATACTGTGGCAAACACTGTGTTTTCATAGGTGTGGTATTATTAAGTTGCGTAATAGACGGTTAAATAGAAATCATATGATGATGTTTAACAAGCTGAAATGATTACTAATGTTTTTTCCATGTCTACTGTTGCTAATGCATATTCCTTATCAATTTATGAGATGATACACCCCAGTTGCCAGAATAAAATGCAATGAAATGGGCCTAGGCAAAACTGTAAAACTGGGTTGGGTGATAATAAGATATTAATATTTAAAATGCTTTAAATGTAAATTAAAGTGTAAAGTGTGTATGGCTTCTGTGCAGGTGATGAGTGGCTGTTGTGGTACTAATAGTAAGATTAGGATTATTTTATATGCATTTCTTACATAAAGTTTGTAATCTAAGTAGAAATATTTTCTGTCATTTTATTTTATTGGATAGGAATTTATTTGGTAAATGTAGTCTTTTTCAGGTGAGGGTTTGGTGGACCTTTTGTCTCTTTGTTCTCACAGGTGAATGTGTTTTTGCTGATTGCTCATTTGATCATGCGTCAGAACTCACCGCTGTTCATAAATACTTCAGGACTTCACACTAAAGCAGATTTGTCTGTCCATTAATTGTAAATAAAATAGATTTTACAATTAAATAAGTTGTTTATTGTTACAAGAATCCCACCTTTTTTCTTTTTTTTTTAATCTTTTAGTGAAAACAAACACATCTCTTCAGAGCAGACGCCTGTGTCCTCTCATGAGCTAATTCACCATCTTTGTGTCCAGTGGCCAATTTGAACTAACAAAGCCAGATGATGGCTTTAAAAGAACACCTGTGTGAGGTGCTCTGTTTTGTCTTTGTTCAACCCAGCAGGTTTAGATGTTACTACTGCTTTTATTCCCTTTGTGGAACGTTGGGTTTCACAAAGTCCCCATTTATGAAGCTTTGAAGGCTTTGAAATCTTTCTTGAAAGCTGATAAAAGCAAATTACTTTAAACAACCTGAAGTCTAGATTTAATTTTTAGGTCTTACACTCAAAGTCAATGACTAATTTGCTTGTTTTTGAGCAAATTATGGATTCTTCATTGTGCTCTTTTTTCCCATTGTATGCCCTGTTCACATCACAAAAGATATTTGACCGCGAAATGCAGGCAGGTCACACACCTAAAATCACAAAGCTGCAACAAAGACGAACATCTCAATGCCACTAATTGAGTCCTTTGACTATTTGGCTTAATTCAGTTCCAATATTGGGCTTGGCCACAGGCAGAAAATCCACTCTGTGCACAGCAGGTGATGCATGGAATTGAGAGTTGAAACACCATTTCTAGGATTCACAAAGGAAACATGAGCACAGATGACACAGATCTCGACACATTAAATACCTTTTAGTCAGGTGAAAGAAGTGTTTGGT